>NC_041390.1:624785338-624909617 GCF_002162155.2 Triticum dicoccoides | reverse complement strand
TTTCGGTGGTAAGAAGACCAAATTAGAGTGACTTACCCTGCGAAACCTCTTCATGTTTCTCTGTCTTGTCCTCGCTTGTTCCTGTCCCTGAAATAAATTTAGCGATGTAAGAATAGAAAAGGTTTTGGGATGTATACAATCCAGTTCCAAGAGGGAAGAAAGAAGATTTCCTGTAGAAACAACTTGCCTTTATTGTCGTTGTTCTTCTGGCCACCGGCGTTTGAGGCACTCATACTGCTAGTTTAGAATGTGGTAGGAATGATAGTTGGAAGGCGGAGAGGAGAGAGTGGGATCGATGCACACTTGTAAGGCACGAGGATCCCATTCTTATAGCCGTGGAGAGAACAGACCAGGATCTAAATAAATGCGAGTATCAAAATGCACATGCATATGCATCAAAATGCAGTGTCTTGTTGCAGTGTAGTAGCTACTAGTAGCACCAGTGCATTCAGTGCCGTAGGCAGAATCTGCCCAAGACCCAAGGCAGCCATGTGTGTACAGTATTACTGTTTTTACAGTGCCAAAGGAATCTCCGCTGCCGTCCACAGTCACGACGCAGCACCACTCTCTTTCGCGGGAAGTACGTTGCAGTTTTCTGCGAGAGCATGATAGCACAGGACACGCATGCGCAGTTTTCTGCGAGAGCATGATGGCACAGGACACGCATACGCGTACTCTCTGCCGCTTGTACGCAGTCACACGTAGCCTAGGCACCGCCTGGCCGGGCGTGCGCCAGTGCGACCCCGCCGGCCGCGTCACCAAGCTGGTCCTCGAGAACCTCAACCTCACCGGCACCCTCACCGCCGCCCTCCTCGCCCCGCTCTCCCAACTCCGCGTGCTCAGCCTCAAGGCCAACGCGCTCTCCGGCCCCGTGCCCGACGGGCTCGCCGCGGCCCTTCCCAACCTCAAGCTGCTCTACCTCGCGTCCAACGCGCTCTCCGGCCCGCTCCCCGCCAGCCTCGCGCTGCTCCACCGCGCCACCGTCCTCGTGCTCTCCGGCAACCGCCTCTCCGGCCGGATCCCGCGGGAGCTCGCGGGCGTGCCGAGGCTGACATCGCTGCTGCTGGACGGGAACCTGCTGACGGGGCCGGTGCCCGCGCTGCCGCAGAGCACGCTCCGGGCGCTCGACGTCTCCGGCAACCGGCTGTCTGGGCAGATCCCCGGCGTCCTCGCGAGGCGGTTCAACGCGTCGGCGTTCGCGGGCAATGCCTGGCTCTGCGGGGCGCCGCTCGCCGTGCCCTGCGTCGTGGCGGCGGCGGCTCCCGGGCCGATGTCGCTCTCCCCCCGCCACGGCCGCGTTCGCGCCGCTCCCTCCCCCCGGCGGGTCCGGCGGCAGCAGCGGCCGCCGCAGGAAGGCCGCGATAATCGCCGGGTCGACGGTGGCGGGGGCGGTGGTCGTCATGGCATCGCGGCGGCCGTCATGGCATCGCGGCGCGGGCGCGGCAGGAACAAGCGGGTGGTCTCCTGGTCGCGGCGGCCGTCATGGCATCGCGGCGGCCGTCATGGCATCGCGGTGGTCTCCTGGTCGCGGCGGCCGTCATGGCATCGCGGCGCGGGCGCGGCAGGAACAAGCGGGTGGCCGGCGACGTGGACAAGGGCGGCCTCGGCACGCCGGAGGAGCAGGCCGAGGAGGACGCGCAGCACCAGCACCACCAGCAGCAGCGCTCGGGCAACGCAGCACTGCCGCCGGCGACAAACGCGGCGGCGGCGGGCGGCCGGGAGTTCTCGTGGGAGCGGGAGGGGATCGGGAAGTTGGTGCTCTGCGGGGGCGCGGCGGAGGCGTACTGCCTGGAGGAGCTGCTGCGGGCGTCGGCGGAGACGCTGGGGTGCGGGGAGGCCGGGAGCACGTACAAGGCGGTGATGGAGACGGGGTTGATCGTGACGGTGAAGCGGATGCGGTGCGGCGACGCGGGGGGCGCCGGCGGGGTGGGCGGCGGGGCTCTGGAGTTCGGGCGGCGGGCCGAGGAGCTGGGGCGGGTGCGGCACCCCAACGTGGTGGCGCTGCGGGCATACTTCCAGGCCAAGGAGGAGCGGCTGCTGGTGTACGACTACTACCCCAACGGCAGCCTCTTCTCCCTCGTCCACGGTCAGCCATCTTCTTCCTCGTCCCCCCATTTTCGCCATTGCCATGCTCCGTTCTCTCTGAAAGAAAGAAAGAATCTGCTGGTGCTGCGCTGCATTTGAACCATTTTTCAGCTCAGTTCCTTCCTCGTTGCCATGCATCCATGGTTAGGATGAACTGTTAACTTATCTGCACCGACTAAGCAAGTTAAACCAACAGTTTGTACTAGCTAGCATTGATTGATTGATTCATGTGAACTGATGAACACTGAACCGCACGCACACATCCCCTGCTGCCCGTGCCCGATATATACTAACTTTAGTACAAATAATGTAATCGTTGAGAGGACAAGGAGTGGTGCCGACGAGGTGACCGCTTGGGTGCGCGCCGCGCGAGAGGAGGAGATGTCCACGGAGTCGGGCGGTGAGTCGGCCGCGTCCGGCGCCGCCGGCCCCGCCGAGGAGAAGCTGGGCGCGTTGGTGGGCGTGGCGGCGGCGTGCGTGGCCGCGGACACGGACGCGCGGCCGGCCACGGCCGAGGTGCTCCGGATGGTGCGGGAGGCGCGCGCCGAGGCCATGTCCTCGTCCAACAGCAGCGACCGCTCGCCCGCGCGCTGGTCCGACGCCGTCATCATGGGCGCCGCGCCGGGGCCGCCGACGGACTGACCACTCCGGTCTGGTTAGCATCTCCAGTGATCGATCGAGCTGGTTACATACATTGATTGATTGGGATGAGATCCTCTCGATCTCCAGTTAAGCTAGCTAGTAGATAGGATTTTATTTGGTTTGTTTGATCAGTTGTTGGATCTGTAGATCGCTAGCTTTGATTTCGAAATGCACCATCGATCATCATGTAGTTAATTACTCCGAGTTTGTGTCATCAGATTGAGCCATGGTAGTTACGAAGATGCAAAATCCTCTTCCGCTACAAACACGTCTACATGCCAACGTCGTTGCCAAAGCACTCCTATTTTCTTTTCAAAAACACAGTACAGTTGAGACAACACGGACGAAGATGCTCACATACATATATACACTCGTTTGTACGACGAACACATGCACATTCTACTCGTATGAGCATCTGCACGAGGCTACATACAAATATACACTCGTTTGTACAAACGAACACATGCACATTCTACTTGTATGAGCATCTTCGCGAGACTGGGAAAAAAAGCAACATTGATTGTTACATTGGATATGCATGGAAACATCTAATTTGCACCGCCTAATTTGTCCGGAAAACTGGGAAAAAAGCAACATTGATTGTTACATTGGATATGCATGGAAACATCTAATTTGCACCGCCTAATTTGTCCAAAAAACTGGGGAAAAAGCAACATTGATTGTTACATTGGATATGCATGGAAACATCTAATTTGCACCGCCTAATTTGTCCGGAAAACATGAACATTTTATTACTCCATCGTAAAGAAATATAACTGGTGATCTAAACACTCTTATATTTTTTGACAGATGGGGTAGTAGCTGCGAGCATTGATTGATATCCACACTAAAGTGCACACATATCCTGCCCGTGGCCATGAACCATCCAACCAAAACCTCGCAAAAATGAGTATGCCTTTCTTGTTGGGTAGCCGTAGACGGCTTTGTTTGCTGGTGCTACGTGACACATTGGTATGGGCAAGCCTCATGCTTGTGCTTCACCTATCCAAGTGTTAAAAAAAGCACGCTTGTGTACGTGGAGTAGAGGTAGCAGGCGGGGCATGTGACATGGCTTCATGGCGCAACCACTTTGTCAGTAGTAATTCATGCTGCAAGTCCCTCCCACATGAAGTGGAGGAGTGTGGTAGGACAATAGGACGAAGAACAGTAACAATTCATCATGCAATAGTGGTAGATCCCACAGCACAGAAAGTTCATGTGGAAGCATGCTAGACCTGAGAAAAACAAACTTGAGCAATCGATTCCTAAGGAGTGATACAGGGTACCTGAACTTGAGTAAGTTGCACCTGCTAAATTCTTCAGGCATACTCATTTTTTTCCTTTTCACAAGCTGCTGGGTTGGTAACACTAATCAATGATCAGATTCAGACAATAATGTGTTGTCCTTGTCCATGCACTGAGATGAGGTGAGGGGCCATGCATGCATGAATGATGTTGACGCGGCCTGTCCAACTGAGGGATCCGGCTTGCCTGCTCCCTCCCCATGCGCCCATGCGTGCTCCAACTTCATTGTATGGTTGTCTTTTTTTCTTTTTTCCTTTCTAATCTAATCATCCCCTAATTTTAAGGGCGGTGGGGCCGGGTCTTATTTTGTTCCAATCAAATCAAGCCACATACGCGAAAGCACGGATGAGCACACGCGCGGGGAGCAGGCAAGTCTCGTCCCCAAATGAGGCATCCAGATTGATTAGTTAAGGCAGGCAACTTAATGAGCATCCTCACGCTCCTGCTCACCAAGATCCTCCTGCATGAAGATCACCGCCGGCATGAATATTAAGCAAGCATTTGAAAAAACAATATTGACCATGTATTAAAAAAATTGGCTATTTGAAAATGTTAATTAAGCATTTGAAAATAGTTAAATATGTATAGAGAAATTGTTGACCATAAATGTTAATCTTGTATCTGAAAAATGTTAAAGGTATACTAGATAGAGAAAAGTATACTTTTCGTCCCTCAACTCTTCGCAAAGTTTAGTTTTCGTCCCTCAACTCTAAAACCGGATAGAGTGCACCCCGAACTCTCGAAACCGGTCACTTTTCGTCCCTGCTGCTGAGTCAACCCGGTTTTGACCACACGTGAACAGTGCACCAGATGAACAGTAAATTTGAAAAAAATAGCAAAAAAATTCAAAAAAATCTGAGATTTTATGGCATCGAAGATACTTAGGTGCGCCACATGCGTGCAAATTTTCATCATGTTTGGAAGTTCGAGGAGCACGCAGAAAAAAAAACAAAAGTAAATGTACACTGAAGTGAACAGTAAAATAAAAAAATAGCAAAGAAATAAAAAAATTCTGAAATTTTTTTTGGCATCGAGGATGCTCAGGTGGGCAAGGTGCGTGCAAAATTTTGTGGTAAATAAGATCCGAGGGTTTGGAAACCACCCAAAGCGGCACGCACACGTACGCTATTTTTTTTTTTGCACGACCTTCTCGGATGTCATTTTACCACAAAATTTTGCACGCACCTTGCCCACCTGAGCATCCTCGATGCCAAAAAATTTCAGAAAATTTTGAATTTTTTTGCTATTTTTTTATTTTACTGTTCACTTTAGTGTACATTTACTTTTGTTTTTTTGCTGCGTGCTTCTCGAACTTCCAAACATGATGAAAATTTGCACGCACGTGGCGCACCTGAGTATTTTTGATGCCATAAAATTTCAGATTTTTTTGAATTCTTTTGCTATTTTTTTCGAATTTACTGTTCGTCGGGTGTACTGTTTACGCGCGGTCAAAACTGGGTTGACTCAGCAGCAGGGACGAAAAGTGACCGGTTTTGAGAGTTCGGGGTGCACTTTGTCCGGTTTTAGAGTTGAGGGACGAAAACTAAACTTTGCGAAGAGTTGTGGGACGAAAAGTATAATTTTCTCTACTAGATAGAAACCAAAGATGTGTATAGGAAAATAGTGAAAACCCGAGAGAAAACCAAAGAAAACCGGGGAAGGAAGTAAACAAAAGATGCACACACCTTAGTGTTTAGATCATTAAAGTAGTGACCTAAACGCTTTTAAATTTGTTTACAGAGGGAGTAGTAGTGCAGTGAGTAGATGGCACCGCCTGCACAAGTTTTTGAGTGCATCCACCGGCACATTTCTTTCTTCAGCAAGATGCACACAGATTTCTTTAGGTCTATAAAAGCTTGTGCTTGCCTGTTATTTATTAGTGTTAGGTCTATTTTTTTCTGAAATGAAGGATGACCTCGGGCCTCTGCATCTGGGAGATGCATACGGCCACTTTATTGATTATTCTCGATGATTTTACAAAATATTACAAACAATAAACCTGAATCCACCATCTTGGCAACATATGCCGCTCCTCCTATCCATATGATGAAGGGATGCTAGCTGGGCCACTACCCAAACCACTCACCTAAACCTAACATCAAAAGCCGGAAGCCCCAGCCGAGCCACATACCGGGTCTGGGGCACAATCTGGTCAGACGCACTCGTGTGTCGTCGCAGCCATCTTCCACAGGTCCGTCTTCAGATTATATTGAGGCTTCTACCTTGTCTGGCCACTCTGCCATCAACGTCACCATGACGCCAGACAACTACCTCCTCCTGCGTGAGTCCATCTCCGCGCATCGGACGCCGAGCCTCCACAGCGCCGCCGCCGATCTCCGCCGCCATCAATGTGTGAGATGAAGTACTGCTCCACCACGGCAGGTACAAGGTAAGGAAGGGCGAGGTCCCCATCGAAGACACGGCCGGAAGAGGAGCACCGCAGCCACGAGACAGAAACACCTGCTTGGAGCTGCGACGCAGTAGATCAGACGGGCCGCCACCAGGAACCAAACAAGCTCGCCATGCATGCCCAGCATCCCCATGCCCAAGTCGGCGCCTTCAAGAAGGTGACGACGCTGTGGCGCCGCCGCCGCTTAGCCACCGGGGCTAGGGTTTTCACCCGGGCGCAGGGGAAGGGGGGAGGCATGGGAAGTTGAGCCTCGACGCCGCCACCAAGGAGGGAATGGTGTCCGGGACGCCATCGACGCCGTGACCGCCACCGCGGCCAAGGGTTTCCCCCGGCCAAGCACCCTGCCGCCACCTCCGAACCAGCCACAGAATCAGCAGGCGCGAGCACGCCGGAGATCCAGGCCGGCCGGAGGTCATACGTCACGAGCGGCCCAGAACGCCTCAGATCTGACGAGGGGAGCCCGGGGCCTTCCCGCACCACGACCAGCGCCCACCGGGGCCTCGCTGCCCGCGCAGCCGAGGGGACCCGGCCAACCTCACCGACGAGCACTCCCCGCCGCAGGAGGAGCGCCGTCCGCACCAGCGAGGCCGCCACCTCAGATCCGGGCCCTCACCACCGAAAGGGAGCGGCCAGAGGCCTCGCCGCCGCCCTCACAGGCAGCCGCGCGGGGGCCCCGGCGACCGCCTCCGGCAGCGGCGAGGAGGAGGGGAAGGAGGAGGTGGCGGCGCGAGGGAACCCTAGGTCGCCCCCAAGTCGCCCTAGGGAGAGCGACGCAGTAGTGTTAGGTCTAGTACTAGCTGTTAATGCGTACTGTACTGCTAGGGGACTGAGATCCGGTGACTTGCTGTGGACAAGTCACCGGCGAACAGTACGGTGCCTGGCCTCTCTCTGTAGACCGTCTGATCAAGGATCAACGGATGGATCTTCGGGAACAGTGGATGAGCAACAGTGACCGTCTACAGAATTTCGGGACGAGCTACATGGATTCACGTATAGTACCGTCTACAGTATTTTTGCTGCAGTATTCGATCTGGGCTGCCCATCCTCCATCCAACGGCTGGCTTCCCGCCAATTACGTCACTGGATCTCGGTCCACTGCTAGGAGGAGGAGGCAGTGCCAGGCAGGCTGCTACCATGGCAGCCATGTGGCATCCTGTCCTGGATCAAGGCCCATTACTAGCTAGGCATCTAATCTTGCCACTCAATTATTTCATTGATCCATGCAATGCAAGCATGTCCCGGGAGCAGCAGTACATCATGCTAACTTGCGGTAGATTCCATGCCCGGGATGCTGCAAGATCGGTTGACATGAGGAAACCTTGCGCCATCGTAAACAAGAGTGGCCGACAGACAAAGAGAGAATCCCGGCCAGAGGACACGTCCCCAGCGAGACACGGCGTAAACTCTGGCAGGCACAAGATCTCCGAAGGAGATGAGCAAAAAGAAAGTACAATAATAAATAAATAAAAAGTTAAAATAGAGTACTGATTTGTTGCAAGAAAAAAGTGAGCCCTATTCTTCTTGTCCTTGAGAGTGCTATCTATCTACTCCCTCCGTTCCTAAATGTAAGTTTAGATTCATTTATTTTGCTCCGTATGTAGTTCATCTAGTGGAATCTCTACAAAGACTTACATTTAGGAACGGAGAAAGTATAGTACTCCCTCCGTTCCTAAATATTTCTCTTTATAGAGATTTGAACAAGTGACTACATACGGAGCAAAATAAGTGAATCTATAGTTTAAAATATGTTTATATACATCCGTATGTGGTAACCATTTGAGATCTTTAAAAAAGACAAATATTTAGGAACGGAGGGAGTATAATAGAAACCCATGTACAAGGGCGTAGATACAATGGCACATGTAGAAGCACACGCATTTTTATCTATGCATGCTTGTGTGCCTCCATGACATGCAGAATGACAGTGGTCCTTGTGTTAATCACTACTAGAGTAATATAAGTAATTGTTGCATACGGAGTGGTCCTTTTTGACCTGCAAATAGTAACTGTTGCCACCATAGCATGTAGTACCATGTAATGAGCAACAGTCACGGACAAATTCAGACAAATGCTACTACTAGTAAATGTTCATGCATGTGCATAAAGCACTTCTATTTCTTTATGGAGGGAGTAGATTGCAATTTTACCGCTGATGTGTTTGGATGGAGTTTAGAATTAATGTTCTTTGGCTGAATTAACATTAAAAAAATATGGACATGTTTTGCAATTAAAATCGAATGTGGTACTGAACCGTGGTGTGAATAATGCTTGCATGCATGCATGCAGGATCTCGGCCGTCCAGCAAGGGGTAGTGGAGTGACATTGACGCGGCCTGTACAAATTAGGCACCCACATTGATTATTTAGCGCAGCCAGCAGGCAGTCAAGCGACAGCACCCATATTGAGAGAGGAGGACGCGCCGTAAATCTAGCCAGCCAGCCACAAGATCACTGGACCAGATGAATAATAGATGACCAAAAAACAAGTACTACTCCGTACTTACTAGATCTTCTTTTCTCTTCAGACAGAGAAATAAAATACAAAGGAGAAGCTTCAGTGCACGAGCATGCGGGGAGGTTCTAGCCAATGATATCTATGTATACGTACAATAGAAACCCATGCATCATGCACTCACCCCACACCTCTATGCCCGTCCTGGTGCTCTGCTCACATGTATGATGGGCAGCCAAGCACACCTGCCCTGCCTGTTGAAGAAACAAATTCTTCAGGCGTACGTACTGGGTGATTTTTAATTTCAGTCTTTCACATATATACCAGCAGTACTCAAATGTCCAGACTCGAATAACGCAGCGTGCATTGTCTTTTTCCACGCACTCACGCGTGCCTGCCACCGAGAGTCCAAATCTTCTTCTTCCCGGCCGGGAGAGAATTGGCTAAAGAAGCCAGGCAGTCAAATGCCAAGATGCATCTTCTGAATGACTCAAGACAGTAGATAAGATGTACGTCCCTGCCTGCCTGCACAACAATTTGTGTCTTCACCACGTACGCCTTGTTTCACAAGTAAGGGACAAGCGCATAGATAGATACACAGATATATTAGATTTATCGATGCGGTGACAGCAGCTCCTTGGTAAATTCTTTCAGGCATACTGTGGTAGTATTGGTAGTACTTCCTCCATTTCCTTATACAAGGCCACAAATTCATATTACAGGTATCAAGATAAAATTTAATGACTGCTTTGCAAGTCAACATTTCTTTTTGTTAACCAGGATCATTAATACACCACAAGCATGCAACGAATGAATGGGAAGGAAGTGGCTGAGTGTCATTATGACTACATGCATGCAAGTATTAAAAAGTTGCTAGTACGAGGAAACATCATTCATTTTTGCCTTAATTACTGTTGGTGGCCTTGTATTGATGCAAGATGTATTTTTGATAGTGACCTTGTATAAGGGAATGGAGGGAGTAGTAGTAGTAGTAGTAGTGATTATATTCAGAGTTTTGCAACAAAAGTCTCACTCCACGCAATAGGACTAGGCTGAGGTGAGGGTCCATGCATGCATGCACGAGTGACATTGAGGGGGTGTTTGGTTGAGAAGTCTTAGGACTTTTTCTAGTCCCAGGGACTAATCAAAAAAGACTCTCTAGTAGAGTCTTTTTCTAGTCCCTGTAGAAAAAGTCCCTCCCGTTTGGTTCCTAAGGACTTTTTAGGGACTTTTTCTAGTCTCTGGGACTAAAAAGTCCCTGAACCAAACACCCCCTGACGCGGCCTGCCCAAATTAAGCACCCGGACTGATTATGATTAGTTAAGGCAGGCAGTGGATCCAAGCCACGGAGGCCAGGCGATGGATGAGCTATCCCTCCTGCTTTAGCTTTAGCAGCAGCGTGTCCTGAACCCTAGATAGTACTCTAAGTACGTATTACTGGCACACTCCCGCATCTACATCTACGCAAGATTCAGACAGGTTTCATTTCTTTTTTTAGCAGCATGCAGCGTGTCCGGAACCGCCTGCACAATTTCATTTCTTCAGTTTATCCACCCGCATCTACGAAACGCAAGATTCAGACAAATTTCTTGAGTGCGTGCTCTACGTGCTGTGTTGCCTAAATTCGGTTCCGTTCCATTAATTGCATTCCACCACTTGAGAATAAAAGCTTTATATTCATGATCCTGCTCCACCACTTGAAATAAAAGCCTGTGCCATAAACAAGAATGGCCGACAGAGAGAGAGAGAGAATCCCGGCCGGGGAACACGTCCCCAGCGAGACACGGGCGTAAACCTAGGCAGACACAAGATCACCGGACGAGATGAGCAAAACGAAATAGTTAATGTATTTTTTATCTTTTACATTAAAAAAAGCAAGCTTCACTGCACGAACATGCGGGAATAGAGTACGGACTTGTTGCAAGAAAGAAGTGAGACGTTTTGTTCTTGTCCTTAAGGCCTTGTACGTACGGACTTGCATGTGTGTGGAGAATTCATTTCTTGAGTGCGCATCCATGTCTGTCTTCACAAGCTAGGGACAAGCGCAAAGATACAATGGCACATGTACCTACTCTCCACGGATTTATCGATGACTTGCAGAGTGACAGTGGTCCTTGTTAATCACCACTATAATAGTAATTGATGCGTACGGGGTGGTCCATTTTCATCTGCAAAAAATAGTAGCCTTGCCACCATAGCATGTACTTCATCCGTCCCATAACCGGTGAGCTGATACACGACCCCTGCTAGCCGAGCGTGGCCATGTCCTCGATGTTTGGACGTGTCACGATGGAGAGCGGATCATGGAGGAATACTATGTTCAGAATGATTTTCTTCATGGTGTGTTAAATGAGCAAGTATACATGCGGCAGCCACCGGGGTTCATTGATCATGGTCGTCCAATTCAAGTGGAGCGGTGGAGGTCAATAAGCTGATTTTGCTGTCAAGGACCTCAATAAGCTTCATTTTTCTGGGTTAGGAGATCACTCATACCACTACTTTCCCAACGACAGCCTCTTCTCCCTCGTCCACGGCCAGTCCAGACGCTATTTCGCAGTCAGTCCATTACCCGATTTCCATACTCTTCCTCGTGGATATGTGACATTGCCATGCTTTGCTCTTTTCGCTCAAACAATTAGTTTGTCCCTACATATCATCCTCTTTTCAGCTCAGTTTCTCATGGCCGTGCACCAATCCATCCATGTTTACGAGAAAAAGAATTAATTTGCACCCCCTAATTTGTCATGAAAACACGAACAATTTATTACTAGCTAAGAGCGTTCATTCATATCGACACTGAAGTGCACACACATCCTGCCCGTGGCCATGAACCAACCACCCAAATGGGAAAGGAAAAAGATGTTTTTTTCTCTCCTCTTGGCATGCAGCAGTTGCACATCCGCCCATCTCTTCTTTCTTGTTGGGTAGCCATTCATTCCATAGCTGGCTTGTTGGTGCTGCGGGACACTTTGGTATGCGCAAGCCTCATGCTTGTGCTTCACCTATACCTACAAGTGTAAATAAAAAGCTTGCATTGTGTACGTGGTGCCTGCCCTAGGCTAGGGTGTTTGTTCCAGCTCATACCACTAGTTTATGAATAGCACAGCAATGACTCACTCAGAGCAAGTACAATAGGATGACATAGGAGGGCCGTAAGCCTTTAAATATTATATTTTGGATGAGTTGAACAAGAGAGAGAGAGAGAGAGAAGGGAAGCGGGATTAACAGCCGGCTACAGCACGTGCTCCTAGGCATGTTGTGTGAGAGAGAGATGGGCCATGTATAAAAAACTAGTACATGTTTACATGCTGGCAAGACCATATAGCCAACAACTGGCTATACTGTTAACCATGCTCTCACTCGACATGTGTACGTAGTGTACTAGGAGGAAGAGTAGAGGTGGCAGGCGGGGCATGTGACATGGATTCATGGCGCAACAACTTTATCAATAGTAATTCATGCTGCAAGTCCCACATGAAGTGAAGTAGTAGGACAATAGGACTAAGAGCAGTAACAATTCATCATGCAATAGTGGTGGCATGGTAGATCCCACAGCACAGAAAGTTCATGCGGAAGCATGGTAGACCTGTGAATTGATACGAGAGAAAAACAGACATGAGCAATCGATTCCTAAGGAGTGGTACAGACTACTTGAGATTGAGGCGAAGAAGATTAGTATGTTGCTCCTGCTAAATTCTTCAGGCATACTCATTTTTTCTTTTCACAAGCTGCTGGGTTGGTAACAGTAAGTAGCAATGATCAGATTCAGACAATAATGTGTTGTCCTTGTCCATGCACTGAGATGAGGTGAGGTGATGTTAGGGCCCATGCACGAATGATGCATGTTGACGCGGCCTGTCCAAATGAGGCACCCAGATTGATTAGTTAAGGCAGGTAGCTTAATGAGCATCCTCATGCTCCTGCTGACCAAGATCCTCCTGCATGAAAGATCGACGAGGACATCGCCGCCGGCATGAATATTAATCAAGCATTTGAAAAAAAATTGTTGACCATGGTATAAAAAACATGTTGTTTTGTTATTAGGAAAATGTTAGTTAAGCATTTGAAAAAAAGATATAAATGTGTATAGAAAAATTGTTGATCATAAATGTTTATCTTTTATTTGAAAAATGTTAAAGATGCATTAAAAATATATACTCCTTCATTCAGTTACAGCCATCACAAACGATCTCTATTTTTCTGCAAACAAAAACAAATTGCTGGCTAGGTCTACCGTGCGGTTAGCTCACAACGTCCTCTTCATTTGAGATTGGATCGCTCAAGTAAACCTGTGCTAATTTTCGTGCAGAAACTAATACGCCTAACATTATGGGAAGAAGAGAGTATTAGATATATACCAAAGATGTGTATAAACAAATAGTGATAACCTGAGAGAAAGAAAACCGAGAAAAAACGAGAAAAGAAGCAAACAAAACTGAGGAAAAAAGGAAGAAAAGAAAAGGCTAGTAAAAACTGAGAAATAAACAAAGAAAGTCGAAGAAAAAATGAGAAAAGAATCAAACAAAACTGAGGAAAAAAATGAAGACAAGAAAAAGCTAGTAAAAACTGAGAAATAAACAAAGAAAACCAAAGAAAACTGTAGAACAAAGAAAAAAAATAAAAAAGCAATGAAAACCCAAAAAGAAAACAAAGAAAAAGTAGTAAAAACACAGAAATAAATGAAGAAAACCCCGTTCAGAAAAAAAACACAAAAGACCCTGTGAAATCTATCCCTGCTCGCTCCTTTCCCCCCTACTTTTACTAGTATAACGCCCGTGCGTTGCCACGGGCTCTTCAAAATTTATAATCAGTATCTTTCATTTATCATCCCCTCATATTGGGTGATTATGGGGTGCTCTAATTAGAAACACAACAATCAAATATTAGGAAATTTCACCGAACGAACAACAACGAATAATGCGATATCTATCAAACGAATAAAATGAGGTCATATTTTTGGTCCGTCATGCACTTCTGTTGAAAAGTGCCTATCCCTTTTAGAATCAACCCACTATTTGCTCGCACGCAAAAAAAATACATCTCTAAAGTGGGGAACCGATCGGTGCCAAAAAGAACTCAAACTCCTATCCAATCTCGACTTCGTGCTCTTCCACTTCCATTGATAAAGATGGGACGTCAAGGGTTTCATCATGATGACCTCGAGCAGCCGCCGACATCCCTCCCCACATCTACCCCTACCCCCTGCTGCCGCTTGCACTGTCCTTGCTCCTCGAGGGAGCTAGGGACACAATGTTCTCTAGGATGGGCATGACCAGATCCACGAGGAGGCCACATTCTTCCATGGGAACCCAACCAAGCACACCACCCTCCGCAACCATCCAATCCCAGCCTAACAAAGTCAAGACCCGCCATCGATACACAAATCAGGCTCGCCGCATCCAGGTTCACTGCAAGTCTGCGACGAGTCTGTAGTCGACATCTTGACTTTGGCTATCCCCATGAAAGAATCATCGGATTTTTGCTGAAACTGAAACATACTAAAGTGACACATGCTCGAATTTTTAAATCAGATGACTATCAAAAAGAAGCCGCCCAAGAAAAGTAAATAAGCATCAAGTGTTGAAAGAAAATGATGGACCCTAAGGCCATGAACTGATAAAAGAGAGCAGTCAAGCAATGTAGAGTAGCAGGAATCTAATAACAAGACCTTACCTTCATAAAAATAAGGGAAGAACACTTCCTTCAGAGCCTTCCTACAAGTACAGAACATACTAAATTAGCATTGTTTCAGTATCATTTTTTGCAAATAAAGAGTGTAATAATTACCACCTATTTCATTTGGCACTAAAAATTTCTACCTCTGTCTGACCTCCTGCAGCACTAAAAAAACTCATCACTTACAATATCATAGCCGCACACTCCAAGTCAAAGTAGAACATATATCAAGGATTCTGTGACAACCAACCATGGCCAGATCAGATGGCTTTTAATTGCATTCCATCTCATAATCCAGAGCCCACTCTATCTCAATGGAAATTAAATTTAGCGCAGATGGCGGGTGCCCCCGACGATGGCTGGGAAGGATGGTGGAGGAGGTGGATGAGGATGGCGGCGGCGGCGTCTGCGGTTGCGCCTCGTCCGCAGCCGTGCTGGTGGTGGTCGATGCGAGAGCCGGATGGCGTCGGCCAGAATCAGGCAGGGGCGACAAAGATTTAGAGGAGAGAGAGAGAGAATGGAGGCGATGAGCGATGGGAGGAAGGGCCACCGGCGATTGGGGTGGCCTCAGATCCGCCCTCCGTGGCCGCCTATTTCATGGGACGAACACCCGTGCTCACCGTCGGGCTCGCCTTCGGCCGCTGCCTCGCCGACATTCACGACGTAGAGCCCCTTCCTCCAATCCCATTTGCCAGGGAGGCAGTGCCATCCTTCATCGCAGAGAACGAGTCCACACTGAGATCCCAACCAGATCGTGATTGCGCCTCCCAAACCGCAGCGGCACATCCCACTCCATCAACGACCAATCTATATGAGGCGGAGGGTCAGTGTAGGACGCGAGCGCCGTCACCATGGACGTGGGGGACACCGTAGGTGGGAAGGAGGCGGCGACGGCGTCTGTGTCAGGAAGATCGCACGACGGTGGCGGCGTTTACTCGAGGGGATCGAGAGGAGCTGCGTTTGGTGCTGGGTGGGTTCTTTGATGCGTGCGTGGGGCTGGAGATTGTGATAGGTGATCAGGTGAGGGCGTGCCATACCTGGATCGATAGCCTTACCATATCTGGTGGTAATTTAAATTTATTACCATATTCGATATTTCCCGAGTTATGACCTTACCATACCTGGATTGATAGCCTTTGGGGTAATTTAAATTTATTACCATATAATTACCATATTCAAAATTTCCTGAGTTATGACCTTACCATACCTGGATTGATTTATTACTATACATGGATTAATTATGATTGATTACCATAAATACGTTGGGTAATTTAAATTTATTACCATATTCGATATTTCCTGAGTTATGACCTTACCATACCTGGATTGATAGCTTTTGGGGTAATTTAAATTTATTACCATATAATTACCATATTCAAAATTTCCTGAGTTATGACCTTACCATACCTGGATTGATTTATTACTATACGTGGATTAATTATGATTGATTACCATAAATACGTTAGGTAATTTAAATTTATTACCATATTCGATATTTCCCGAGTTATGACCTTACCATACATGGATTGATAGCCTTTGGGGTAATTTAAATTTATTACCATATAATTACCATATTCAAAATTTCCTGAGTTATGACCTTACCATACCTGAATTGATTTATTACTATACGTGGATTAATTATGATTGATTACCATAAATACATTGGGTATTGCCGGTCAGACGAGAAAAGAGAAAAACCGGTGGGAGGGGATGGTGGGAGGTGGGACGAAGGAAAACCGGTTGAAAGTGGGGGGGACTATTCAACCAATTCGTCCATTAAAAGTAGAGATATGGTATATCTGGTTGGCAGGCCTGTAAGCCGTAACCGTAGACGCTTCATCGAAAGATCCTACAGTCTCGTATAAGTGAGATATAGCGAAGTCACTAATTAAGGAGTACTCGTTGTAAAGAACACTCCATTTTCCCAGATCGCAACAAGTGGCGCACATGCAGCGCGCCACTTGTCGCAACCTGTGAGTTTTCCTTTTTTTAGATCAGTTTATTCAAAACGTTTTATCTCTTAAACCGTGCGTCCAAATCTCGAACCGTTTTCACCTTTGCATTCCTCGCGTTGAGATCTTCAAAACTAGATACCATGTTGATAGGTTTTGACGATTTTTTTTCACGAAAAAAACTGGACGAAAAAACTGGGTGAAAAAACCGAACCGGGAGCACGGTTTTTTCCCTTTCCGAAAGAGGCACGATCGTGTCTCTCGCGAAAGCACAACCGTGCCTCTCGTGGAAGCAAAACCGTGACTCTCGTGAAAGGAAAAAAAATAGAAAACGTGTTTTTTTCGTTTCCGAGAGGCACGGTCGTGACTCTCGCGAAAGCAAAACCGTGACTCTCCCGAAAGAAAAAAAACAGAAAACACGTATTTTTCCCTTTCCGAGAGGCACGGCCGTGACTCTCGCGAAAGCACAACCGTGCCTCTCGCGGAAGCAAAACCGTGACTCTCGTTAAAGAACAAAAAACAGAAAACACATTTTTTTCTGTTTCCGAAAGGCACGGCCGTGACTCTAGGTAAAGCACAATCGTGCCTCTTGCGAAAAAAAACCGCAACTTTCGTGAAAGAAAAAAAAAAGAAAACGCGTTTTTTTCGTGTAATTTTTTTTTGATCGAAAAGCTAAGGAAGACCGGGCGAAAACCAAAACGTTGAAAAAACCCGGAAAAATAAACCGTTTAAAAAGCCAAAAACGCGTGCAAAAAAATAAAAAAAAAAATCCGGAGGAAGCGTCCAGAGCGCAACACGTGGCGAATGGCTGAGAGCGCGCGAAGTGGCGCTGATCGTTGTGAGGCTCCCGAAGAAGTGCTTGTTAACTAGTTGCTCCCGAGATATAGTCGCTATACACGTTACGGGCTGGGCCCACGTGCTCCCGTGCCAGCCCGCAAACCATGGCCCGTTGGCCAGGTCTGCCTAAACCCAAACCTGGGAGTGTATGCATTTGCCGGAAAATCCTATATTACGCTCACTGCATCGTGATGTCGATGCTTCGCACAGGGATATGCGATGCAGTGGGCCGGTCCATTATCTAGTGTTTGTATTTTACTGTACTGTTTTCTTCTTCTGCTTTCCAAACCCTAATAGATAGAAAAAAAAGACTCCTCATGCTGGGCGGACGTTTTCCTCTCGTAACCTAAAAACCCGCTCGGGCGACTAGGGTTTCGCGGTGGACTCGACGGCGGCCGCCAGATTGGATCGGCGGGCCGCACTCAATACTCCAGCGAGAGATGGAGACGGCGTCCGCAAGCGCAAGCGAGGGGGCGACGCCTGAATCCCCTCGGACGGCTAGGGCAAAGCTGGAAGAAGCACTCGGAAAGTTGGGTATCACCGAGGAAGAGGCTACGCCTCTGATCATCGATGATGCAGATGAGGGCCAACCGAGGAAGTGGTTGATCGCAGGCAAGGTTCTCCATCGCCAGATGCTCCATATTCACACGATCACCAACGCTCTTCGGCCGGCATGGGGTAACCCCAAAGGACTACAGTTCAAATCCATGGGTGATAACACGTTCGTGGCGGAGCTAGATTCTCAGAGAGATCGAGACAGAATTTGGATGGGGTCGCCATGGCATATTAGAAAGCATGCTGTCATATTGGCAGATTTTGAGGATCACATGAGGCCTGATGAGGTCTCGTTTGACCGCCTCCACATGTGGATCAGAGTGCCCAATTTGCCGTATAATCTCAGGAATGAGGCATGGGGCAAGCTGATTGCACAACAGATTGACAAGAGAGCTTCAATGGTCCAGTTTGATCACGTGGGTGGATTCCTGAGAGCAAGGGTCTCGATAGACGTCAATAAACCTCTTCGGAGGTGGATTTTGATCAACTCGGCCAAGAGGAAGAAGGAGGGGGCTTATAATATTCAGTATGAACATGTGCCCTACTTCTGTTTCTCTTGTGGCCGCCTGGGGCACAATGATGCCTTCTGCCCCACCCCGTGGCCTAGAGACAAGAATGGTAAACTTCCATTTGGAGTGCAGCTGCGGGCACCAGAGGAGAGGAAGAAACCTTCATCGGGAGAGTATGAACAATCCGCTGGCCCGAGCAGCAGGCGTGAATCAAAGAACTCGAGCAACGCGGCGGATCCTCCAGAGGTGACTTCACCTATCAAAATTCGGTCACAAGGAAAACGCAAAGAGGCACCTCAAAAGATGTATCGCCCGGTTGTGCAGACCCTCCTCCTCACGAACAGCGACAACAATGTGCTTGGGGCAATAGATGCAGCCTCTGGAGAGGTAGACCGTGAAGAGGAAGGTGAGGAGGGAGTGAGGGAGAGGGAAACCAAGAAGAAGAAACCAACACCTGAAAATTCGGCAGCCTCTGCAGGACAGGGCTGCCCATCCCAATGAGTATCCTTAGTTGGAATTGCCGGGGGCTTGGGAACCCTGAGGCAATTCGTGAGCTTCGCAATGTGGTGAAGCAAGAAGGGCCCATCCTCGTCTTTGTCATGGAAACAAAGGTGAGGGCTGCAAGGGTGGAAAACCTGAAGTTCAGTTTAGGTTTTGATGGCTGTTTTGCGGTGGACAGTGTAGGGTTGAGCAGAGGCATCGGACTTTTCTGGTCCAAGGATGTATCGGTCAGCCTAACAAACTATAGTACCGGCCACATAGATGTTGTGGTGCGGAGACGGAATCAAGGTGCAACGGAGTGGAGATTCACTGGCTTCTATGGTGCTCCCAGAGCTAGTGATCGCCACAACAGTTGGCGACTTTTACGTACCCTGCTCGCGTCCCCTCATGGAGCATGGGTTTGCATGGGGGACTTTAATGAAACACTGTTTGGGGATGAACACTTCAGCCGGGCAGCCCGGCCAGAATGGCAGATGAAAGCGTTTCGTGAAGTAATCGAAGAGTGTGCCTTCCAGGATTTGGGATGGACAGGCGTTCCCTACACTTGGGATAATCGACAGGCCGGAGATGCTAATGTTAAAGCACGCATCGACCGCGCCTTTGCTAATGAGGCTTTCCGGCAAATGTACGGACACACCCAGGTTCGGCACATTAGCGCAGCGGAGTCAGACCACTGCTTTGTGAATTTAGTGTTCTCGGAGCAGCGGGGGAATGGGAGATCTAGTGGGACCCGTCCTTTTTGTTATGAAATTTTTTGGCAAATGCACCGCGAGTATGAAACAGTGGTGGCGGAGTGTTGGAAGGGCCAGCACCATGCACTTGATCTGCAAGGAGTTCTTGACTCCTTGAATGCAATGCAAGATAGGCTTGCACCGTGGGGGAAGCAAGAATTTGGATGCCTCGCAAGGACAGTCCGAAAGCTCCGACAACAGTTGGAGAAACTTCGGCAACAATCTGTAGGGCGGGGGCCCTCTGATGAGGAGAAGAGTACAATGCTAAAATTAAGGGAAGCCTTACGACAGGAGGAGATCTGGCTGCGGCAGCGGTCACGCGTGTTGTGGTTGAGAGATGGCGATCGTAACTCCGCATATTTTCAAGCCCAAGCAAAGCAGAGGCAGAGGATGAATAAGATCATGGGCCTTCGGAGAGTAGACAGAACGGTTTGTGTGAATGCACAAGAGGATAAGGCGGAAATCATGGGTTTCTACCAACAGCTTTATACATCGCAGGGTATCTCTGATCCCAGTGAGTTGTTATCACATGTACCTGCCCACGTCACGCCGGGCATGGATTTGGCTATGGAAAAGCCTTTCGAACCAGCTGAGGTGCGTAAGGCTCTGTTTCAGATGCATCCATCAAAGGCACCAGGAGTCGATGGATTCACAGCGTGCTTCTTTCAGAAGCATTGGAAACTTCTTGGCGACGAGGTGACCACTGCGGTTCTGGGATTTTTGAATGGTTGGGAGCTACCAGTGGGCTTGAATGACACCTCGATCACTCTCATTCCTAAGGTGCGGAACCCACAAACCATCTCACAGTATCGACCTATCTCGTTATGCCCGGTTCTGTACAAGTTGGCTGTCAAGGTCATCATCAACAGGATGCGGGATTTCATGGATGAGCTCATTAGCGAGGAGCAAAGCGCTTTCGTCCCCGGGCGCCTCATTACTGACAATGTTCTGGTTGCGTTCGAAAGTATTCATGCCATGCGGCGAAGGAGGAAGGGGAAGAATTACTCTTGCGCAATCAAACTTGATATGATGAAAGCTTACGACAGAGTTGAATGGAGTTATTTTGAAGCTATCCTATCCAAGATTGGTTTTGGCGCAGACCTTGTCAGACTTGTTATGAAGTGTGTAACATCAGTGCGTTTCTCAGTACGAGTTAATGGAGAATTACTGCCCTTCTTCAACCCATCTCGAGGTTTGCGGCAGGGCTGCCCAATGTCGCCGTTTCTTTTTCTACTCTGTGCAGAAGGATTCTCTTCCCTGCTCAAACATTATGGCACAATGGATAGAGGGATTCGTGTCAACTATCACGCCCCTTGGGTAAACCATCTGCTCTTCGCAGATGATAGCCTCATATTTATGAAGGCGGATGCTGAGAGTGCGAACAGATTGAATGCGATTTTGCGCATCTATGGCAGTGCCTCTGGTCAGTGTGTCAATAGAGAGAAGAGTGCCATCTTCTTCAGTCCTAACACCCCACATGATCAGCGACAGCTTATCAAAACCACCCTTGATGTACATGCTGAAACTTTCAGCGAGCGTTACCTTGGTCTCCCAACAGCCGTGGGTAGGATCACCAGCGGCACATTCGAGCATATAAGGGAAAGATCAAGAAGCTGCATGCAGGGGTGGTCATAGAGATTGTTTGCGTGTGCGGGAAGGGAAACTCTGATTAAATCCATTGCGCAAGCCATTCCCACATTCAGCATGAGTGTGTTTCTGTTGACAAAGAAGGTATGCAAGAGCTTAACGACTTGCATGGCCAAGTTCTGGTGGAGCAGCTCCATTGACAAACGTGCTTTACACTGGATATCGTGGAAGAAGCTTGCAACACCTAAGTGCAAAGGAGGAATGGGTTTCCGTGACCTCCATCTATTCAACTTGGCAATGCTTGGCGAACAAGGCTGGCGGCTTATGACAAATCCTAACACCTTGTGTGGCCGAGTTCTGAAAGGAAAATATTACCCCAATTCTGATTTCATGCAGGCCTCAGCACTGGGCTCCTCCTCGGCCACTTGGAGGGCGATTATATCCGGGAAGGAAGCGCTGCGAACGGGGCTCATCATGCGGGTTGGCGACGGATCTTCTATATCCGCGTGGTCTGACCCATGGGTACCCGGAATAACCAACTTTATTCCCACTCCCAGGATAGCAGATCTGGTGTCAAAGGTCAGTGATCTTATTGATACGGACAACTGGACATGGCGGCGGGACCTTATTCAAGAGTCATTCCAGCCATCCGATGCGGCAGCAATATTGAACATTCCATTGAGAAACGGCGGTGGCGAGGACTTTTTAGCATGGGCACATGATGTTTCAGGCAACTATACCGTTAAATCGGCATACCGAGCTCTAGTAACTCGCAACGAGCAACAAGCTCAAGAGGAAGGGCAGGATACCGGAACTCCAATCGATGAGCAACAGGTATGGGACAAGCTATGGAAACTGAAGGTGCTGCCCAAAGTCAGGGTATTTTATTGGAGGGTGCTGAGGGGTATTTTACCTGATGAATGCACTCTGCTACATCGACATCTGCGAGAACAAGGAACTTGCAAGCTTTGCTTGGCCTATGATGAGGACCTGGAACATGCTCTACTTAGGTGCAGCCATGCAAAGCAGTTTTGGGAAGAGGCCGAGCAGCTGTTCGACTTCGACATGCCCACGCTTCAACTCCTCACCTGGGCAAAGGATGTCATATGCAGTGACACACTCACCACCAGGGACCGATCGATATTAGTCTCGGTGATGTGGTCTATATGGCACTCAAGGAACAAGCTGACTCATGGCGAGGACAAGCTTGATCCGGCGACCTCGGTCCGTCGCACGAGGGAGACTCTAGCGCTCTTGGACATTCCCCGGCAGCAGGCGCTAGTGTTGCCGGGTCACGGTTGGCGCCCTCCAGACCTCGGATTCATCAAGATTAACACGGACGCCGCCATACACCTTGATGGCGGCAAGGGTGGTGCAGGAGGTGTCGCTCGATCCCCGACCGCCTTCCAAGGAGCGTGGAGCAAGCCCTATCCTGGGGTAACAAATCCCCTCATAGCTGAAGCTTTGGCGGTGAGGGACGGCGTGATCTTCGCTAAACTAAGGGGCTTCTCAAACGTCATCATGGAGACGGACTCTCTGGAGGTTGTAAACCTCTGGGCTACTCGCCACGACTCCCGTTCGGTCGTGGCTCCTATTTTGTTAGATATTGGAGAGCTCACCACTTGTTTTTCATCTTTTGATATTTGTCATGTTGTAAGATCAGCTAATGGGCCTGATCACATCTGTGCTAAGCACGCTTGCACAATTGACAAGACCGATAGTTGGCTCGATAACACTCCCGGCTTCCTGGTCAGTGCCCTGTTGGCGGACTGCCCAGTGAATACCTTCAATCAATAAAGCTCTCTATTAGCCTGCAAAAAAAACCCTAATAGAAATTTCCCAAACTGGTTTGTTGTCCTGGTTTTATCTTTTTTTGGTTTTTAACTCTTGTTTCTTCGTTCTTTTTATTTTTTTTCTTTTTTTATTTTTCGCTTCCTATTATTGTCTTATTTTTTTTTCTTCTCTTCCTTTTTCTGTCCTATCTTGTTTTTCCATAAATTCAATTTTTTTAAATGTTCTGAATATAAAATTTTCTTCAAAAATTTAAAAATTGTTCATTTTTAGAAAATATTGAAATTTTCACAACTTTCCATTTTTTGGCGGATTTCAATAAATTACTCCATTTCAAAAATTGTTAAAAATTTCAACAAATTTCATGTTTACAAATTTGTTTGGGAGAATCAAATTTTGTTCCCATTTTAAAAATTATTCACAATTTTTATAAAATGTACATGTTCTTACATATTGTCCAGGGGTTTAAAAAAATGTTCCTGTTCAATAATTGTTCAGAAATTTTTATAAATTTTCGTTTTTCGAATTTTGCCCGAATTTAAAAAAAGTTCCAGTTTTTTAAAAATAGTCAAGTTTTAATTTTTTTCTTTGATATTTCAAAGAAATGTTCGTATTTTAAAATTTTGTTGTAAAGTTCAAAAAAAATTGTATTCCAATTTCTTGTGTAATTTTTAAAAACATTCGCATTTTGATTTTTTTGAAAGTTTTAGAAAAAACGTGTGTCCCAAAAATGTTCATATTTTTTGAAAAAGTTCCAGTTTTTCAAATGTTTGCGTTTTAAAAATTTGTTCTCAAATTTGGAATGTGTTCGTGTTTCATAAAAATGTGTTTAAAAAAATTGTTTTCCATTTGATTTTTTTAAAATATCGTATTTCCGCTGGTTTTGGTTCTTAATTATTTTACGTAACACTATATTCAACAACGTACGCTAGGTGAAGTGGTGTTTTTTTAGGTGTATAATCATGTTTTATTCCTCAAAATGCATATGATGTGGGATACAAAATGGATCATGATGTTGGACCTGTCGCCCCTGATCAAGAGAAGCACGTCATCGGTAACAGGAGATCCTGAGTTCCCTTTTTACAAAGCCTCACATTTTTTTAAGGTCTACTGCTGTTCGCTAGCTTGGGCCGACCCAGTTGCGGCGCCCCCTGTGCGTCAGCACGCTATTGAACGCAACGAGCGTGGTGACTATTTATTGCCTTAAGCGAGACAAGCACCAGCTCTCAATGAAGCTTTTTCTCCCCTCGCAATGTATTGGGCCGGCCCATTTATATGCGCATATTCGTAAAAAGGAAATGCGAGAAGGGAGTTTGATCCCTGGTCTTTAGGTTGAACGCGCGCTGCACTAGCCACTCCGCCCAACATCCTTTCAAGTTAAGAAAAAGGGGTGCCACCTACTTAGGCTACTCGAGCATTTTTCTTCCAGAATTTTCCTTTTTTTATTCCATTTCATTTCTTTTCTTTTTTACTTCTTCGGTTTTCTTTATTCTCCTTTTTTCTTTTATTTTGATATGTCAACTCCATTTTCTGTATATCTCAAAAATATTTTTCAAATACACGTCTACCATTTCTTCTCCATTTTTTGCTTTTTTCTTATGTTTTTTTTCGTTTTCTCTCTACATTTTCGTATACGTCAATTTTTTCAATAAATGATCAACATTTTTTGCATACACTTTCAACATTGTCTCAACGCTTATTCAACATTTTTAAAATACTTGTTCAACCTTTTAATACTTACTCAACATTTTTAAAATACATGTTCAACATTTTTCAAATACTAATGCAACAATTTTTAATATTTATTCAACATTTTCAAATACTTGTTCAACATTTCAAATGCTTATACAACATTTTCAAATACTTGTTCAACATTTTTCAAATAGTCATTAAACAAATTTTAATACTTATTCAACATTTGTCAAATACTTGTTCAACATTTTAAATACTTATTCATAAATTTCAAATACTTGTTCAACATTTTTCAAACACTTTTTCAAAAAAGTTAATACTTATTCAAAAAAATTCAAATACTTGTTCAGTATTTTTTCAAATGCGTTTTTAAAGAGTGTTTTCCGTATACATATGTAGAATATTTTAAAATATAAAGAAAAATATAAAAATAAAGCAAAAAACGAAAGAAAAGAGAAAAAATATGCCTTGCCTCCCGCGCGGCTTGGCCGGCCCATCTGGGCTCCCCCCGATGCGAGGCTTCCCCCTATGCCCGCTCACAGCGAGAAATAGGGGTGCCCCTCAACGAGCGTCCAGTAGGAGCTCCCCATTTGCCCCGTCCATGAGTTGGCTTTCAGTCAGTGTAGTGCATTTGTCTAAAAAAAAAGTCCGTGTAGTGCATTGGTACTTTGGCAGAGGAAAGGGTGGAGGCCGAGAGAGCGGATCCTCCCTGGCGGGCGGCAGCGGCGGCACCACCGAAGAAAACATCCCTAGCAGCCTCTCCGGCACCGCATCGCCGTCTCCTTCCCCATCCGCAAGGCAAGGCCTCTCCTCCCTCAAGTCCCTCTCCGCCCGAAACCCACTGGATAAATCCATCTTTTGACGGTCGTATGCCCTACGAATCCCATCACTTTCTTCTTGGTTAGCCCATACGAGACCATCTCTGAGAATCGATCTGGCGTGGCTCGACACCTTAGTGGATTCAGTTATGATACCGTGGTTAGGTTACCCAACATAGGGCTAGAAAAATTAGGATAGATCGAGTGGATTGATCTGACTTATGTTCTGTTAGAGACCTCGAGCTGCACCCATTGTTTTCCATTTCCTGCTGGTCGATGCATCCGTCGGCTAATTAATCTTACTTATCTTCTGAATGTACACATGTGCTTCACAAAAAAGGAGGAAAAAAACCTTTAAGCTTAGCATTTGAACGGGAGGGACACATTTCCATAACCATGTATATTCTTGCCATGGGTGCTGGTATCTTATTCCGAATACGACACATCGACCTACTGAAATTCAACCAAAGATCGAATTTTGTTGTTTTTAGTGCATGGCAAGTTCCTTTCATTTGTATGCATAAATTTCAGTTTTTGTTAATTAGTCGGTTGTTGCGACCAATTTAAGCACCTGTGGGATGATCCACGGAATGGAAGAAAGAAGAACGCATTTTGAAACAACACTAGAGTGCATCAAAGTGCGGTATCAGTTAGAGAGCTAGAACTGCACTTGTCACTTTTGTTTAATTACATTATACTGGAAGGGATACATTCTCATAAGCAAGTTTCTTCTTGCCATGGGTGCTAGTATTAGCTTATCCCCGACACTAGAGGATGACCCACCGAAATTTAACCAGATCGAAATTGCTATTTTTGGCGTATAGCAAGTTCCTTTGGTTCATATAAGCATACGTTTCATCGAAGAATATTGTATATTTATCTAACCAGTGTTCTTACTCCTGGGCCATACACTATATCTAACCTACAAAACATCATCTGCTTAAGTCTCTTATTTTGTTATAAGCAGCTTAAGGTTTTTGTTTTATTGCTTGATACATAAGCATACATTTCATCCGAAGGACATCATATATTTATTGATCTAGGGTTCTTATTCCTGATGCATATCAAGTTTGATTGATAGATAGACAGGCATGTACTTTAGCTAACCTGCAAAACATCATTTGCTTACCCATGTTGTAATTAACATGCTACTTATGCATCTCATTTCATAAGCAGCTTACAGTTTCTCTACTACTTGCAGAGTTTGCCATCAGCAGAGCGCCATGCGAAGCCCCATCAAACTAGCAGTAGCTAGGATCGGATAGTGAGTTAGCTTTGAAATTGTACTGCCAAGCACCATGTGGACGGGTTTGTATTGTATCATCTGATTGATTTATGAGCACAAAAGCAGAAGAAAGATGGACATATTCGAATTTGCTTTTAACATCAGAGTAGGCGACGAATTCGAGATAATCTGATTATTGAACATGTATGTCAAGTTACTTTGTTAGGATTATAAGCACTCTGTGTGCATGTCAAAGTGTAAACTGGACTGTCAGTTTATAAGGTAGTCTCGGACGGTCGGTGGTCAGTCCCGTATTCAGTTAGGATTCAATCCTTCGTGTGTGTTTAAACCGGGCTAGCAGGGTCGTGTCGTGTTGGGCAAGTTTAGTAGGCCGTGTTGGGTGCGGAGGAAGATTGAGCTGTTGCGATAAGATTTCTGGGCGTACAAGCGTTCTGTTTTTCTCCTGTTTGTTGTCTTGTTGGTCAGGTGCAGGGGCAATCTGATCAATCGATCCTTGGTGATCCTTATAGTTGGCATCAGAGTGTTGTGAGGGATGTCTGACAATGAGAAGAACAAGAAGGTCGATCATGGGCAGAACTCATCCAGCAAGAAGCTGCAGGGAGGCGGAGCGCCGGTGATTTACCCAAAGCTCGATCACAAGGAGTACGCCCTTTGGGCGATGAAGATGGAGTGCGCCCTAGAAACCCATGAAATTTGCCGTCGACCCAGGCGGCCACCAGTACGCAAAGGGGGGCGCTCTATATCGCAAGGATCGCCAAGCATTGAACGCCATGTTTTCTGTGGTGCCGAACGATGTCATGCGACATCTGTCTGGGAAGAAAATCGTGGCAGAAACTTGGGAGATCATCAAGGTCCTCCATCAGGAAAGTAGTCGCGTGAAGGCAGCAAATCTTCAGACTTTGATGAAGAATTATGAGGATCTGAAGATGAGTGAGAGAGAGTCGGTTGACGGCTTCGCCACAAGGGTAGCAGAAGTATCAGGTGCAATCAAGGACCTTGGTGAGAATCTGATCGACGTCTCGATAGTTCGTCGGTTCCTACATGCAGCAACACCACGTTACATACAACTGGTTACTTCTGTCGAGCAATGCGTCGATCTGAAGACGCTCACCTTGGAAGATCTTGTCAGTCGCTTCAAAGCACACAGTGAGAGAATTAAACTCAGTTTCAGCGATCCCAAGTAGAGCGAGCAGTTGTTCCTGACCAAATCTCAGTGGACAAATTTAGTGGCCAGTGAGAAGAAGGGAAAGGCAGGGGCAGCGGGAAGAAAGAGCAGAGGCGTTCGGGCTGGAAGAAGCCCTCCATTGAAGAAGATGAAGCTGCTCCACGTCCGAAATTGACAGGAAAAAGATAAAGTGCCACAATTGTGGTATGTTTGGGCACTTCAAATCAGAGTGTCGCAAGCCGAAGAAGGAAAAGGAGAAGGCATATATTGCTAAGCAAACAGATGAGGAACCAAACTGCATGATGATGGAATTAGTTGAGTTAGCAGAAACTTGGGAGGAGGAACCCATGAGCATGGTTGTGCATACTGAAGAAAAAAAGTAGATTACTGCTAAACCGATCACCAAGGTTGTCGAGCTAGTTGAAGAGAAGGTACATCTCCAGAGAGAAAAGGTCAAGACCGAAGCAAATGTGTGGTACTTGGACTCCGGGGCAAGCAATCACATGACGGGAGACCGCAACCAGTTCACTGAGATAGACACTAGGGTTATCGGAACCGTGAAATTCGGGGATGGATCCAAGGTGAAAATATGTGGACGTGGCTCTGTTTTGTTCGAGACAAAGTCAGGGGAGCACAAGGCATTGCCGGATGTTTATCTAATTCCAAAATTAAAGACCAACATTCTCAATTTGGGACACCTAGCTAGAAGAGCGGGGTTTCAAAGTTGTTCTTGAGGATGGGTTCATGTATCTCTTTGATAGGAAGAGGATGCTTTTGGCACATGTCAAGCGTTCTAGAAACAGATTGTACAGTCTGAATTTGGATCGGGCTGATCCGGTCTGCCTACTAGCACACGTGAAGGAAGAAGCATGGACGTGGCACGCACGCTTTGGACACCCGAGTTTTCAGGCACTTCTGATGCTAGGGAGAGATGGCATGGCCGAAGGGATTCCGTGCATATATAGAGCATGCTGAAAAAAAATATGTGATGGGTGTCTTTTGGGAAAGCACACGAGAGCACTGTTCCCTCGAGAAGGACATACCGCGCAGAAAAAAAATCTTGAACTAGTACATGGTGATTTGTGTGGACTTATATCTCCACCTACCCCAGTCGGTAATCGTTATTTTCTCCTAATGGTTAACGATTTCAGTCGATATATGTGGATTGCATTGTTGAAGACCAAGGATGAAGCACTTGCTGCATTTAGGAGAATCAAGATTGCCGTGGAAGTTGAAGCCGAGGAGAAGTTGAAAGCTTTTGTACGGATAGGGGGGGGGGGGGTGAGTTTACCTCCAAACAATTCACATCGTACTATGAATAACATGGTATAAAACGCTACCTCACAGCCCCTTGTACACCATAGCAAAACGGAGTCATTGAGAGGAGAAATCAGACCATTGTTGCTATGGCCCGGAGCATGATGAAGAGCAAAAACATGCCGGGAAGATTTTGGGGTGAGGCTGTGACCACCGCTGTATACATCTTGAATAGATCACCAACAAAAAGTGTTATTGGGATGACACCCTATGAAGCTTGGTACAAGCGCAAACCATTAGTGAAGCATCTTCGTATTTTTGGGTGCATTGCACATGTAAAAACAATGGCTGGGCATGTAGCAAAGTTAACCGATCGCAACTCTCCAATGGTGCTCCTTGGGTATGAAGCTGGATCGAAGGCGTATCGTGTTTATAACCCGAAGACTCGGAAGATGGTGGTAACACGTGACTTAATCTTCGAGGAGTCGAAGACATGGAACTGGAATGGCACTGGACTAGAAGAAAAGCAAATTTTGGATGATATTTTTCATGTTGTTTATCCAAAAAATGTAGAGGTCGTGGGAGGGCTGCAGCAACATCACCACAACGATGACCACGTGCCGCTGTCACCACCGCCTTCACCACCACCTTCGCCGCTGCCATCACCGCCGGTGCATGGTAGCGCGTCGGGCTCTACCACAACACCAGCCACGCCATCTGCACCACCACGCCAGAACGCTGCCATGGCAGCGAATTATGCTGCCACAGCAGCGAGATCTGCAGCCACGACAGCAAATAACGCTGCCATGGCAGCAGATTCACCCCAGACTGCAGAAAGTACAGAAGTTTTTTCTACTTATGATGAAGGGGAGGACTGAAGGAAATATGCCCTAGAGGCAATAATAAAGTTATTATTTATTTCCTTATTTCATGATAAATGTTTATTATTCATGCTAGAATTGTATTAACCGGAAACATAATACATGTGTGAATACATAGACAAACAGAGTGTCACTAGTATGCCTCTACTTGACTAGCTCGTTAATCAAAGATGGTTATGTTTCCTAACCATGGACAAAGAGTTGTTATTTGATTAACGGGATCACATCATTAGTTGAATGATCTGATTGACATGACCCATTCCATTAGCTTAGCACCCGATCGTTTAGTATGTTGCTATTGCTTTCTTCATGACTTATACATGTTCCTATGACTATGAGATTATGCAACTCCCGTTTGCCGGAGGAACACTTTGTGTGCTACCAAACGTCACAACGTAACTAGATGATTATAAAGGAGCTCTACAGGTGTCTCCAAAGGTACATGTTGGGTTGGCGTATTCGAGATTAGGATTTGTCACTCCGAATGTCGGAGAGGTATCTCTGGGCCCTCTCGGTAATGCGCATCACTTAAGCCTTGCAAGCATTGCAACTAATGAGTTAGTTGCGGAATGATGTATTACGGAACGAGTAAAGAGACTTGCCGGTAACGAGATTGAACTAGGTATTGGATACCGACGATCGAATCTCGGGCAAGTAACATACCGATGACAAAGGGAACAACATATGTTGTTATGCGGTCTGACCGATAAAGATCTTCATAGAATATGTAGGAGCCAATATGGGCATCCAGGTCCCGCTATTGGTTATTGACTGGAGATGTGTCTCAGTCATGTCTGCATTGTTCTCGAACCGTAGGGTCCGCACGCTTAACGTTACGATGACAGTTATTATGAGTTTATGCATTTTGATGTATCGAAGTTAGTTCGGAGTCCCGGATATGATCACAGACATGACGAGGAGTCTCAAAATGGTCGAGACATAAAGATTGATATTTTGGACGGCTATTTTCGGACACCGGAAGGGTTCCAGAAGAGTATCGGATGAAACTGGAGTGCCGGAGGGGTTACCGGAACCCCCCGGGGAAGTAATGGGCCTTATTGGGCCTTAGGGGAGAGAGAGGGCTGCGGCCTAGGAGGTGACGCCCCCCCCCCCACATGGGGAGTCTGAATTGGACTAGGGAGGGGGGGGGGGCGGCTCCTCTTTCCCTCTCCCTCTCCCTCTTTTTCCTCCCCCCTTAGGGTTTCCTAATTGGATTAGGAAAGGGGAGTCCTACTCCCACTAGGGAGAGGACTCCTTCCCTTGGCGCGCCCCATAGGTCCGGCCGGCCTCCCCCTTGCTCCTTTATATACGGGGGCAGGGGGGCACCCTAGAACACACAAGTTGATCATTGAGATCGTTCCTTAGCCGTGTGCGGTGCCCCCTGCCACCATATTCCACCTCGATCATATCGTTGTAGTGCTTAGGCGAAGCCCTGCGTCGGTAGAACATCAAGATCGTCACCACGCCGTCATGCTGACGGAACTCCTCCCCGAAGCTTTGCTGGATCGGAGCCCGGGGATCATCATCGAGCTGTACGTGTGCTAAGAACTCGGAGGTGCCGGAGTAACGGCGCTTGGATCGGTCGGATCAGGAAGAAGACGTACGACTACTTCCTCTACGTTGTGTCAATGCTTCCGTTGCGATCTATCAGGGTACGTAGATCATACTCTCCCCCTCGTTGCTGTGCATCACCATGATCTTGCGTGTGCGTAGGAATTTTTTTGAAATTATTACGTTACCCAATAGTGGTATCAGAGCCTAGGTTTTATGGTTTGATGTTATTTGCACGAGTAGAACACAAGTGAGTTGTGGGCGATATAAGTCATACTGCCTACCAGCATGTCATACTTTGGTTCGGCGGTATTGTTGGACGAGACGACCCGGACCAACATTACGCGTACGCTTACGCGAGACCGGTTCCCCCGACGTGCTTTGCACACAGGTGGCTTGCGGGCGACTGTCTCCCCAACTTTAGTTGAACCAAGTGTGGCTACGCCCGGTCCTTGCGAAGGTTAAAACGGAGTCTATTTGACAAACTATCGTTGTGGTTTTGATGCGTAGGTGAGATGAGTTCTTGCTTAAGCCCGTAGCAGCCACGTAAAACTTGCAACAACAAAGTAGAGGACGTCTAACTTGTTTTTGCAGGGCATGTTGTGATGTGATATGGTCAAGGCATGATGCTAAATTTTATTGTATGAGATGATCATGTTTTGTAACCGAGTTATCGGCAACTGGCAGGAGCCATATGGTTGTCGCTTTATTGTATGCAATGCAATCGCGATGTAATGCTTTACTTTATCACTAAGCGGTAGCGATAGTCGTGAAATCATAAGATTGGCGAGACGACAACGATGCTACGATGGAGATCAAGGTGTCGCGCCGGTGACGATGGTGATCATGACGGTGCTTCGGAGATGGAGATCACAAGCACAAGATGATAATGGCCATATCGTATCACTTATATTGATTGCATGTGATGTTTATCTTTTTATGCATCTTATCTTACTTTGATTGACGGTAGCATTATAAGATGATCTCTCACTAAATTATCAAGAAGTGTTCTCCCTGAGTATGCACCGTTGCCAAAGTTCGTCGTGCCCAGACACCACGTGATGATCGGGTGTGATAAGCTCTACGTCCATCTACAACGGGTGCAAGCCAGTTTTTGCACACACAGAATACTCAGGTTAAACTTGACGAGCCTAGCATATGCAGATATGGCCTCGGAACATGGAGACCGAAAGGTCGAGCGTGAATCATATAGTAGATATGATCAACATAATGATGTTCACCATTGAAAACTAATCCATTTCACGTGATGATCGGTTATGGTTTAGTTGATTTGGATCACGTGATCACTTAGAGGATTAGAGGGATGTCTATCTAAGTGGGAGTTCTTAAGTAATATGATTAATTTAACTTTAATTTATCATGAACTTAGTCCTGGTAGTATTAGCATATCTATGGTGTAGATCAATAGCTCGCGTTGTTGCTTTCATATGTTTATTTTGATATGTTCCTAGAGAAAATTGTGTTGAAAGATGTTAGTAGCAATGATGCGGATTGGATCCGTGATCTGAGGTTTATCCTCATTGCTGCACAGAAGAATTATGTCCTTGATGCACCGCTAGGTGACAGACCTATTGCAGGAGCAGATGCAGACGTTATGAACGTTTGGCTAGCTCAATATGATGACTACTTGATAGTTATAGTGCACCATGCTTAATGGCTTAGAATCGGGACTTCAAAGACGTTTTGAACGTCATGGACCATATGAGATGTTCCAGGAGTTGAAGTTAATATTTCAAACAAATACCCGAGTTGAGAGATATGAAGTCTCCAACAAGTTCTATAGCTAAAAGATGGAGGAGAATCGCTCAACTAGTGAGCATGTGCTCAGATTGTCTGGGTACTACAATCGCTTGAATCAAGTGGGAGTTAATCTTCCAGATAAGATAGTGATTGACAGAATTCTCTAGTCACCATCACCAAGTTAGTAGAACTTCGTGATGAACTATAATATGCAAGGGATAACGGAAACAACTCCCAAGCTCTTCGTGATGCTGAAATCAACGAAGGTAGAAATCAAGAAAAACATCAAGTGTTGATGATTAACAAGACCACTAGTTTCAAGAAAAGGGCAGAGGGAAGAAGGGGAACTTCAAGAAGAACAGCAAGCAAGTTGCTGCTCAAGTGAAGAAGCCCAAGTCTAGTCCTAAGCCTGAGACTATGTGCTTCTACTGCAAAGGGACTGGTCACTGGAAGCGGAACTACCCCAAGTGATTGGCGGATAAGAAGGATGGCAAAGTGAACATAAGTATATTTGATATACATGTTATTGATGTGTACTTTACTAGTGTTTATAGCAACCCCTCAGTATTTGATGATAGTTCAGTTGCTAAGAGTAGTAACTCGAAACGGGAGTTACAGAATGAACAAAGACTAGTTAAGGGTGAAGTAACGATGTGTGTTGGAAGTGGTTCCAAGATTGATATGATCATCATCGCACACTCCCTATACTTTCGGGATTAGTGTTGAACCTGAATAAATGTTATTTGGTGTTTGCGTTGAGCATGAATATGATTTGATCATGTTTATTGTAATACGGTTATTCATTTAAGTAAGAGAATAAATTGTTGTTCTGTTTACATGAATAAAACCTTATATGGTTACACACCCAATGAAAACAGTTCGTTTGATCTTGATCGTAGTGATACACATAATCATAATATTGAAACCAAAAGATGCAAAAGTTATAATGATAGTGCAACTTATTTGTGGCACTGCCGTTTAGGTCATATTGGTGTAAAGCGCATGAAGAAACTCCATGCTGATGGGATTTTGGAATCACTTGATGCTTGCGAACCATGCCTCATGGGCAAGATGACTAAGACTCTGTTCTCCGGAGCGAGCAACAGACTTATTGGAAATAATACATACTGATGTATGCGGTCCGATGAGTGTTAAGGCTCACGGCAAGTATCATTATTTTCTGAACTTCACAGATGATTTGAGCAGATATGGGTATATCTACTTCATGAAACATAAGTCTGAAACATTTGAAAAGTTCAAAGAATTTCAGAGTGAAGTGGAAAATCATCGTGACAAGAAAATAAAGTTTCTACGATTTGATCGCGGAGACAAATATTTGAGTTACGAGTTTGGTCTTCAATTAAAACAATGTGGAATAGTTTCACAAACTCATGCCACCTGGAACACCACAGCATAATGGTGTGTCCGAATGTCATAACCGTACTTTATTAGATATGGTGCGATCTATGATGTCTCTTACCGATCTACCACTATCGTTTTGGGGATATGCATTAGAGACAGCTGCATTCACGTAAAATAGGGCACCATCTAAGTTCGTTGAGACGACACAATCTGAACTATGGTTTGGCAAGAAATCAAAGTTGTCGTTTCTTAAAGTTTGGGATTGTGATGCTTATATGAAAAAGTTTCATCCTGATAAGCTCAAACCCAAATCGGAAAAGTGTGTCTTCATAGGATACCCAAAAAGTTACTGTTGGGTACACCTTCTATCACAGATCCAAAGGCAAAACATTCGTTGCTAAGAATGGATCCTTTCTAGAGAAGGAGGTTCTCTCGAAAGAAGTGAGTGGGAGGAAAGTAGAACTTGATAAGGTAATTGTACCTTCTCCCTTATTGGAAAGTAGTTCATCACAGAAATCTGTTCCTGTGACTACTACACCAATTAGTGAGGAAGATAATGATGATGATCATGTAACTTCAGATCAAGTTACTACCGAATCTCGTAGGTAAACCAGAGTGAGATCCGCACCAGAGTGGTACGGTAATCCTGTTCTGGAGGTCATGCTACTTGACCATGACGAACTTACGAACTATGAAGAAGCGATGGTGAGCCCAGATTCCGCGAAATGGTTTAAGGCCATGAAATCTGAGATGAGATCCATATATGAGAACAAAGTGTGGACTTTGGTTGACTTGCCCGATGATCGGCAAGCCATAGAAAATAAATGGATCTTCAAGAGGAAGACGGACGTTGATAGTAGTGTTACTATCTACAAAGCTAGAATTGTCGCAAAAGGTTTTCGACAAGTTCAAAGTGTTGACTACGATGAGAGTTTCTCACTCGTATCTATGCTTAAGTCTGTCCGAATCATGTTAGCAATTTCCGCATTTTATGAAATCTGGCAAATGGATAAACAAAACTGCATTCCTTAATGGATTTCTTAAAGAAGAGTTGTATATGATGCAACCAGAAGGTTTTGTCAATCCGAAAGGTGCTAACAAAATGTGCAAGCTCCAGCGATCCATCTGTGGACTGGTGCAAGCATCTCGGAGTTGGATTATACGCTTTGATAAGTTGATCAAAGCATATAGTTTTATACAGACTTGCGGTGAAGTCTGTATTTACAAGAAAGTGAGTGGGAGCTCTACAGCATTTCTGATAAGTATATGTGAATGACATATTGTTGATCGGAAAATAATGTAGAATTATTATGTAAAGCATAAAGGAGTGTTTGAAAGGAGTTTTTCAAAGAAAGACTTCGGTGAAGCTGCTTACATATTGAGCTTCAAGATCTATAGAGATAGATCAAGACGCTTGATAAGTTTTTTCAATGAGTACATACCTTGACAAGATTTTGAAGTAGTTCAAAATGGAGCAGTCAAAGAAAGAGTTCTTGCCTGTATTACAAGGTGTGAAGTTGAGTAAGACTCAAAGCCGGACCACGGCAGAAGATAGAAAGAGAATGAAAGTCATTCCCTATGCCTTGGCCATAAGTTCTATAAAGTATGTCATGCTGTGTACCAGATCTATTGTATACCATGCACTGATTTGGCAAGGGAGTACAATAGTGATCTAGGAGTAGATCACTGGACAGCGGTCAGAATTATCCTTAGTGAAATAAGGATATGTTTCTCGATTATGGACGTGACAAAAAGGTTCGTCGTAAAGGGTTACGTCGATGCAAGTTTTTGATACTGATCCAGATGATTCTAAGTCTCAATCTGGATACATATTAAAAGTGGGAGCAATTAGCTAGAGTAGCTCCGTGCAGAGCATTGTAGACATAGAATTTTGCAAAATACATACGGATCTGAATTTGGCAGGCCCGTTGACTAAATTTCTCTCACAAGCAAAACATGATCACTCTTTGGGTGTTAATCACATAGCGATGTGAACTAGATTATTGAATCTAGTAAACCCTTTGGGTGTTAGTCACATGGAGATGTGAATCAATCACATAAAGATGTGAACTATTGGTGTTAATCACATAGCGATGTGAACTAGATTATTAACTCTAGTGCAAGTGGGAGACTGAAGGAAATATGTCCTAGAGGCAATAATAAAGTTATTATTTATTTCCTTATTTCATGATAAATGTTTATTATTCATGCTAGAATTGTTGGAAATATGCCCTAGAGGCAATAATAAATTGGTTATTATTATATTTCCTTTTTCATGATAATCGTTTATTATCCATGCTAGAATTGTATTGATAGGAAACTCAGATACATGTGTGGATACATAGACAACACCATGTCCCTAGCCAGCCTCTAGTTAACTAGCTCGTTGATCAATAGATGGTTACGGTTTCCTGACCATGGACATTGGATGTCGTTGATAACGGGATCACATCATTAGGAGAATGATGTGATGGACAAGACCCAATCCTAAGCCTATCACAAAGATCGTGTAGTTCGTTCGCTAAAGCTTTTCTAATGTCAAGTATCATTTCCTTAGACCATGAGATTGTGCAACTCCCGGATACCGTAGGAATACTTTGGATGTGCCAAACGTCACAACGTAACTGGGTGGCTATAAAGGTGCACTACGGGTATCTCCGAAAGTGTCTGTTGGGTTGGCACGAATCGAGACTAGGATTTGTCACTCCGTGTGACGGAGAGGTATCTCTGGGCCCACTCGGTAGGACATCATCATAATGTGCACAATGTGATCAAGGAGTTGATCACGGGATGATGTGTTACGGAACGAGTAAAGAGACTTGCCGGTGACGAGATTGAACAAGGTATTGGGATACCGACGATCAAATCTCGGGCAAGTAACATACCGCTAGACAAAGGGAATTGCATACGGGATTGATTAAGTCCTTGACATCGTGGTTCATCCGATGAGATCATCGTGGAACATGTGGGAGCCAACATGGGTATCCAGATCCCGCTGTTGGTTATTGACCGGAGAGTCATCTCGGTCATGTCTGCATGTCTCCCGAACCCGTAGGGTCTACACACTTAAGGTTCGGTGATGCTAGGGTTATAGAGATATTAGTATGCGGTAACCCGAATGTTGTTCGGAGTCCCGGATGAGATCCCGGACATCACGAGGAGTTCCGGAATGGTCCGGAGGTAAATAATTATATATAGGAAGTGCTATTTCGGCCATCGAGACAAGTTTCGGGGTCACCGGTATTGTACCGGGACCACCGGAAGGGTCCCGGGGGTCCACCCGGTGGGGCCACCTGCCCCGGGGGCCACATGGGCTGTAGGGGTGTGCACCTTGGCCTATATGGGCCAAGGGCATCAGCCCCAAGAGGCCCATGCGCCAAGAGATAAGGAAAGGAAGAGTCCTAAAGGGGGAAGGCACCTCCTAGGTGCCTTGGGGAGGAGGGACTCCTCCCTAGCCGCACCCTTCCTTGGAGGAAGGGCCAAGGCTGCGCCCCCCCCCTCTCCCTTGGCCCTATATATAGTGGGGGGAAGAGAGGGCAGCCGAATCTAAGGCCTGGCGCCTCCCTCTCCCTCCCGTGACACATCTCCCTCCTCCCGCAGCGCTTGGCGAAGCCCTGTTGGAATCCCGCTACTTCCACCACCACGCCGTCGTGCTGTTGGATCTCCATCAACCTCTCCTTCCCCCTTGCTGGATCAAGAAGGAGGAGACGTCGCTGCTCCATACGTGTGTTGAACGCGGAGGTGCCGTCCGTTCGGCGCTAGGATCATCGGTGATTTGAATCACGACGAGTACGACTCCATCAACCCCGTTCTCTTGAACGCTTCCGCGCGCGATCTACAAGGGTATGTAGATCCACTCCTCCCTCGTTGCTAGATGACTTCATAGATTGATCTTGGTGACACGTAGGAAAATTTTGAATTTCTACTACGTTCCCCAACAAGAATTGTATTAACCGGAAACATAATACATGTGTGAATACATAGACAAACAGAGTGTCACTAGTATGCCTCTACTTGACTAGCTCGTTAATCAAAGATGGTTATGTTTCCTAACCATGGACAAAGAGTTGTTATTTGATTAACGGGATCACATCATTAGTTGAATGATCTGATTGACATGACCCATTCCATTAGCTTAGCACCCGATCGTTTAGTATGTTGCTATTGCTTTCTTCATGACTTATACATGTTCCTATGACTATGAGATTATGCAACTCCCGTTTGCCGGAGGAACACTTTGTGTGCTACCAAACGTCACAATGTAACTGGGTGATTATAAAGGAGCTCTACAGGTGTCTCCAAAGGTACATGTTGGGTTGGCGTATTTCGAGATTAGGATTTGTCACTCTGAATGTCGGAGAGGTATCTCTGGGCCCTCTCGGTAATGCACATCACTTAAGCCTTGCAAGCATTGCAACTAATGAGTTAGTTGCGGAATGATGTATTACGGAACGAGTAAAGAGACTTGCCGGCAACGAGATTGAACTAGGTATTGGATACCGACGATCGAATCTCGGGCAAGTAACATACCGATGACAAAGGGAACAACGTATGTTGTTATGCGGTCTGACCGATAAAGATCTTCGTAGAATATGTAGGAGCCAATATGAGCATCCAGGTCCCGCTATTGGTTATTGACTAGAGATGTGTCTCAGTCATGTTTGCATTGTTCTCGAACCGTAGGGTCCGCACGCTTAACGTTACAATGACAGTTATTATGAGTTTATGCATTTTGATGTATCGAAGTTAGTTCGGAGTCCCGGATATGATCACGGACATGACGAGGAGTCTCAAAATGGTCGAGACATAAAGATTGATATATTGGACGTCTATTTTCGGACACCGGAAGGGTTCCGGAAGAGTATCGGATGAAACCGGAGTGCCGGAGGGGTTACCGGAACCCCCTGGGGAAGTAATGGGCCTTATTGGGCCTTAGGGGAGAGAGAGGGCTGCGGCCTAGGAGGTGACGCCCCCCCCCCACATGGGGAGTCCGAATTGGACTAGGGAGGGGGGGGGGCGGCCCCTCTTTCCCTCTCCCTCTCCCTCTTTTTCCTTCCCCCTTAGGGTTTCCTAATTGGATTAGGAAAGGGGAGTCCTACTCCCACTAGGGAGAGGACTCCTCCTCCCCTTGGCGCGCCCCATAGGGCCGGCCGGCCTCCCCCTTGCTCCTTTATATACGGGGGCAGGGGGGCACCCTAGAACACACAAGTTGATCATTGAGATCGTTCCTTAGCCGTGTGCGGTGCCCCCTGCCACCATATTCCACCTCGATCATATCGTTGTAGTGCTTAGGCGAAGCCCTGCGTCGGTAGAACATCAAGATCGTCACCACGCCGTCGTGCTGACGGAACTCCTCCCCGAAGCTTTGCTAGATCGGAGCCCGGGGATCGTCATCGAGCTGTACGTGTGCTAAGAACTCGGAGGTGCCAGAGTAACGGTGCTTGGATCGGTCGGATCGGGAAGAAGACGTACGACTACTTCCTCTACGTTGTGTCAACGCTTCCGTTGCGATCTACCAGGGTACGTAGATCATACTCTCCCCCTCGTTGCTGTGCATCACCATGATCTTGCATGTGCGTAGGAATTTTTTTGAAATTACTACGTTACCCAACAAGGACGAGGAAAACATGCCTATGAATATAGGCGTGAGGCAGTTGGGGCAGCCGCCGACTCCGGAGAGATTCCGGAAGGTTCTAGACCTCTACCCTTTGAGTGCCTTGCGGAATATTAGTAATCCGTAATGTATGAGGGAGGCTGGAGGCAAATGGTGCCTTTTAGGCGCCGAGGAGCCAGTAAATTTTTATGAAGCTGAAGAAGAAGAGTGTTGGCAGCGTGCAATGGCAGAGGAGATGAAGTCTATCCTGGACAGTCACACATGGTCGTTGGTTGATCCATCGGAAGGACAAAAAGCTATCGAAATGAAGTGGGTTTACAAGATTAAAAAAGATTCAAAAGGTGCTATTGTGAAACACAAGGCTCGATTAGTAGCTAAAGGGTTTGTGCAGCAACATGGAATTGATTATGATGAAGTGTATGCTCCCGTGGCACGGATGGAGTTGCAGTTACTCATAGCTCTTGCAACTCAAAATTGTTGGAAGTTACATCACATGGATGTGAAATCAGCTTTTCCAAATGGGGAGTTAGAAGAGGAGGTCTATGTTAAACAACCACCTGGCTATGTCAAACAAGGAGCTGAGCATAAAGTCTTGAAGTTGCACAAAGCATTATACGGTTTAAAGCAAGCCCTGAGAGCTTGGAACATCAAGTTGGACCAAACAATTGTCTCACTTGGTTTTGAAAGAAGTCCGTTTGAACATGCCATGTACACAACAGGTGAAAGGAAAGATCGGCTACTAGTTGGTGTTTATGTTGATGATTTGTTAATTACAGGAGATGATGAGAAAGAGATTGCAAGGTTCAAGTTCAGATGAAGGAACTCTTTAATATGAGTGACTTGGGGCTCTTCTGCTACTATCTTGGCATCGAGGTGAATCAGAAGGAAGATGGAATCACAATTTGTCAAGAGGCCTACGCAAAGAAAATTCTAGATCTGAGTGGCATGAGTGAATGTAATCCTACCCAAGCACCAATGGAAGCCAGATTACAACTGAGGAAAAATTGTGAAGCACCTCCAGTAGATGCAACACAATATAGAAGCATTGTAGGTTGCCTACGGTATCTTGTCAATACCAGGCCAGATTTGGCGTATTCCGTCGGCATTGTGAGTCGTTTTATGGAGGCACCTATAACAGAGCACATGACTGCTATCAAGCAAATACTTCGGTATGTGAAGGGTACAACTACTTATGGCTGTTGTTACTCGAGAAAGAGGAAGGAAGAATTTGCTCAACTGATTGGGTATAGTGACAATGACCTAGCAGGGGACATAAATGACCGGAAGAACACGTCTGGGGTAGTATTTTTTTCTTGGAACCAATGTGGTTAGTTGGGTGTCACAGAAGCAGAAAGTTGTGGCTATTTCTTCATGTGAAGCCGAGTATGTCGCAGCTTGCGCAGGAGTATGTCAAGGAGTTTGGTTGGCAAGACTCCTTGGAGATTTACCAAATCAAGAGATTAGCCAGTTTGAGCCGAAGGTTGATAGTAATAAATTTGCTATAGCCTTGAGTAAAAACCCTGTTTATCATGACAGGAGTAAGCACATAGATATCAAGTATCATTATATACGAAACTGTGTTGAGGAAGACAAGGTCAAGATCAACCACGTTAGGACGGAGGATTAGCTCGCGAATATTTTGACAAAATCTGTGGGAAGTATCAAGTTCCAGGAGATGAGGAGAAGGATTGGAGTTCAGTCTGTGAAGTAATGCACTTCGTGCTTGGGGCGGGGAGGGGTGAATGTTAGGATTATAAGCACTCTGTGTGCATGTCAAAGTGTAGACCGGACTGTCAGTTTATAAGGTAGTCTCGGACGGTCCCGTATTCAGTTAGGATTCAATCCTTCGTGTGTGTTTAAACCTGTCTAGCAGGGTCACATCGTGTTGGGCAAGTTTAGTAGGCCGTGTTCGGCGCGAACTCTCTGTAAAACTCTATATAAGTTGAAGCAATAGAAGGAGAAAGATTGAGCTGCTGCGATAAGATTTCTGGGCGTACAAGCATTCTGTTTTTTCTCCTGTTTGTTGCCTTGTTCGTCAGGTGCAGGGGCGATCTGATCAATCGATCCTTGGTGATCCTTACATACATATATACTTATTTATAACTCATTTTATAAAATAAAAATTCATATATGTCAACTTATATTGTATAAATAAGACTTACATTAATTTTGGTATTTTTTATATGCTACATCTTATAAAACTTGTACGAGACCTCTTAGATGTTCGAAAAATAAGATATACAAATTAACATGGCTTATCATATTAATTTGTGACACTTGTAAGGATATAGTGTGTGTATGTGTATGTCTATATATATATATCCTGAAGTATCTTGGCTGGGATCTTTAAAGTTAACCGTATATAAAACATCTTCATAGGTGTTTCTGGTTTATGATTAGTTAACACAAATGGATAATTCTTTTAAAATATACAAGGTGTTTACGAGGATCTTGCATATTTGTAAGTCAATAAAAGGTGAGACCGTTGATGCGGTTTTCAGGGAAAACTGATGAAAAAAAACAAAACAGATAGAGGAAGATGAGAGGGAGGAGGGATGCACATAAGGTTGGATGAACAACGAGCTGATGACAGAACCTTATGTTCTGTTTAGGTAGAAAGATTAATTATGTCGTGTAACAACATTTAAGTTACGAATTCACCATTACACTTAGTAATTACTTTGTACTCTCCAACTATTTATCCACCTATATATGCCGTGAATGAGAAGAATGAAGAACTAAAATTAGATTGATTTAAGTTCTTGTTAAAGATTGATTTAGCACTTTTGTTGCTCTTTCTTCATTGTATCTGATGAATCAATTGCAGGAACCCTTGTCGTCGTGAGATCCCCAAATCACCATGAGCTTCTCATCCTTTGGTCTCGCAACATCACAAGAGGTTTCTTAGGCTCATGATATGAAGATTTTGTAAATGTGGGGCAACCGTGCCACGTATTTTGACATGGCGAAAAGAGAAGGCAAATGCATGAAAGACGATATTGGACTTTACACTAAGGGCAATACTATCTGTTAGAAATAGGGTGATACTACACTTTATTATTAAAAACACTAACTAGAAATTCTGGTGGACTGGAATTTTAGTTCGTTTCTTGGTTTTAATCAAAATAATTTCACGGTAGTCGGTAGACAACTGATTCTTGGGAAAAAATTGCTCACACTTCTCCTATTTTCCATGGAGAAGGCTGCAAATATGAACGCAGAGGCAGAGCAGCAGATTGGAGCCCTGCCGCTCACACGTGCCTCCGCGGTAGAATGAGCTGCCATGCATGGCCGCCACCGCCTAGGCATATTTCCACGCCATCCACTCCAACTTTGCCACATTTCATGCATTCTACCACGAGGATGGAGGTGGTAGTGGCCATGGGGGTGGCGATGGCCGCAGCCGTGGCATCGACGGCCGTTGTGGCGGTGTCTGTGGCCATGGGGCAACGCCGGCCGTGGCAGAGGTCGTAGTGGGGGTGGCGTTGGCCATGGCGGAGGTCCTGCCCATGGCTGTTAGTATAGTTTCTAGTTCAGCTTCAGCTGCCAAATTTGGAGGCTTATCTGTATAGTTTTTTTATTTACGTGTCTTACCAATGTAGTCGGAGTGCGACAAATTAGTAATGAAATTAACTATGTTCATCTGAATGAATCAAGTGTCAAGGTCACCCAACTAGTTTTTATTTCACGAGAGTCCATTCTACTCGTGGCTTATCTGTATAGTTTTTTTATTTAGGTGTCTTATCAATGGAGTCGGAGTGCGACAAATTTATGATGAAATTAACTATGTTCGTCTGAATGAATCAACTGTCAAGGTGACCCAACTGTTTTTCTTTCACGAGAGTCCATTCTGCTCGCGGTTGGTTTCATATCCAATGGTTGGCGTCCTTTTTCATCTCCCGTATTTTTCTTCACCTCGAAACCACTATAATTGGCAACATTTACCAAAGATAGCCTCTCGATAAATGCAACATATAATGATAAGCAGGGCATTTATTTTGACACAAGGAGATATCATGATACCAACATGGAAGTTGCACAGTACAAAGAGAAAATAAATGCGAGGTATATCAACATTAATTTTATTTGACGTAACAAGTTATCACAATATCAATACTGATATATTACAGTATATATGGAAGACATTAATTGCAAGATGTATCAATATTAGTTTATAGATAATAGGTGCATGCATGGAACCATACAAGCAACACCAAGACATGACCGTGACTCTGTATAAAGGCCGGCGAAATAATGGAGATCCTGGCAGCAAAGGAGCACACAGAAACAAAGGAGCACACAGAAACAACACGAGGAAAGACAAACACCAGCGACCAGCCTCTCCTCCACATGGCAAGCGTCCACCGTAGCAACACAAAAAGAACTGTGGCCATTGCTTTCCTGGTTCTTATAGTGATGTCTGCTCCTACCTTGTCATCGTGCCATGCAATCAAGTATAAGTGTGTATATCATTTTTCGTCGTGCTGCTAACGGAGCTCGAGCTCCATGGAGCCATTTCAATTGGTATAAGATAACTAACCTACCAAAGGTCTTATTTGATTGAGTTGATGACGTTACAATGTTATATCACCTGCAGATACCGGGGAGAAATGCGAGTATTTGAATGAAGGATGCGCTGTACCTAATTGTGACGATGCATGCAGAAGGTTAGTCGGGCACAGCCCCAAACATCCCTGGGTCAGCCTTTGCAGAGACATCAATGTTTGTTGTTGCGAACTATACAAACCATCACCACCAGCGGTTTGATCACGGCTCCGTGACGCCAGACAAATCTCGATTGTGCTTCTGCGATAGTGGTATGTAGTTCTGGTGAATAAGTTCCTTGCATGTAACGTGCCAACCGATCTATTTTTCTAATGCAAAACAGAATAAATTGTTCCTTTCGAACGTGATCAGCTAGCCGCAAGCTGTCTTTCTTTCTCTTGTATATGTCCGTTTTCTCGGTCCTACTCTATGGTTTTCGGGTATGAATGAATGAACGTCATTACCGTTAGATTTCACTCATGGATGTGTACATCACTAGTAAGATGTCCGTGCATTGCACGAAACATTTTTTTACAAAACACCCGTTATAATTGACCCATGCGGGAGTAATCTCATGTGTAAAAACTAATGGTATTTCGAGAAAGAGAAGAGATAAGATGAGGAGGAGTGGGGAGTGGTGGTGATTGATGGTCGGACTGAGCGGAGGCATGGGGATTGACGACGCCGGCAGCGGCCACTATGCCAGATTGTTCCAGAAGCTTCCTTTTTTAATTGCTCAACAATAAGATTGTGGAGGATAAGGATGAACGAAGGAAGGGCTTATCTGCAAATATGGACAGATGTGCGGGTATCTTTTTGTCAAATCGTCATAGTTTGCTTTCTATCCGTCAGATATAGATCGGACGGTTTATATTGCAAGATGGCAGGCACACCATCATCATCAACTTAATTTTTTATAAGAGTAGAGATATTGAAGCAGATGCCAGGAATTCAACCTCCTTTCGAAAAGAAAAGAAAGAGGCGCTAGATTTCATTCGATGTCGTCCAAAATCATCAATTATATTGTGCCCATGGCAGCCAATTTCGAGTCGGTCAATGACCATTGTTGGAAATGATGAAAGTGACCCACTGAACAGGACGACTATGATTAGGGCCAAAGGTGGCGACAAATCGAGGCGAGGTTGCGAGGAGCCGGTGGGCACAACAACCGAGGGCCAGTTATTTTGGTGATTATTTTAGCTTCTAGAATAAGCTCCCCCGCCCACACATACATATATATATATACACACACACTAATAAAGTAAGGTGCGTTTCTTCAATTTTTCATTCGCTCATCTTTGATTTTTATTTCTATTCAAGGTGGTATTAATTTTTTTCCGTTCGTCTATTAGGAAAGAAAAAACGCCAGAATTTCGTACATGGGCCGCCCGTAGTGAGGCCTAGCAAAGCCAGCCCCGTTATTTTCGTGTGGGAAACCACTATTTATCGCAAAGAGCATCAAAATAGTCGTAAATTCGCACAGGACGCCCAAGCTGGGGTGAGCCGTTTTCCCTTCTTGTTTTATGTTATGTTCTATTTTATCTGTTTCTTTCTCTTGTTATTTCCTATCTATTTTGTCTTTTTTTCTTTCAAGTTTATTACTCTTTCTCCCTTTATTTTGTAAATTCGAAATTTTCAAAAAGGTTCATAATATCAAAAAAATGTGAATATTTAAAAATGTTCAAAATTTTAATATATATTCCATTTTGAAAAATATTCAGAACATTAAATATTTGTTCTCATTTTGAAATAGTCGCAAATTCGCACAGGGCGCCCAAGCTGGGCTCAACCATTTTCTTTTTTGTTCTGTCTTATGTTTTTGTTTTCCGTTCACCCTTTTCTTGTAAATTCAAAATTTTCAAAAAACTCATGATGTCAAAAAAATTGAATGTTTTAAAATGTTTGGAATTTAAAAATATATTCCGTTTTGAAAAATGTTCAAAACATTAAATCTTTGTTCTCACTCCAAAATTGGTTCAGATTTAAAAATATGTTCCATTTTTTCTTTGTGTCTTTCAAGGTTGTTTGAGATTTTCCAAAAAAGAAATTGCATCTTAAGAATGTTCCGAATACGAATAATATTCTTGTTTTAGTGAAATGTTTGCAAATTCAGAATAATGTCTGAGTTTAAAGAAACATATTTAAAAATATCATTCTGAATGTTCAAAATATGTTTTTTTTCCAAAAATTAAAAATTAAAAAAATGTTCATGTTATTATTAAAGGTTCATGTTTACAAATAAAATAGTGAATTTTGAATGTTTCATGTCTTGTTGTGTATTTCTAAATATGTAATGAATTTCAAAAAAAATGTTTGGGATTTTCAAAACTATTCATGTTTCCAAGAATATTCAGCAATTTTTTTGAAAAAGTTCTGAAAAAACAAAAATTGTTTCTAATCTGACATTGGAGTATGATCTTAAAGGTTTGAGCTGGCCATTGGTTGGTAGGACTCATTTCTTCGAGTGGCTAGCAACACGTAGTCAGGTCTTTGAGGGCATATTTCGATCCTTCAACTCATCATTTTTTTGGATTTTTTTTCGCAGCTTACAAACACAGGTCGTCTTGGAGCCTACCAGTGTGTTGGTCCATACACGAACTGATGTTCGTTCCACATGCTATTTTATGCAACTAACTTCATAGAGTAGCCCCACGCAGTTGGCCCAAGAAAAAAATTGCTCCGTCACACATGCAGTATTGGGCCTCAGCCGCACTCCCCTACTGGGTCGTTCGAGGGAGGAATTTTTTCTTGGGCCAATAAAAGAGAATATGTTGGTTTGTCTCGAATAAATTTTTTTGGGCACGTGAGTGTTACAATAATCAAAGAGAATAAACCCTAATAAAGAAGGGACATTGATATCTGTTATGTGCTAAATATGCTAATGAAACGGGATTTATGCACTACAATTAGTAATCCATCAGGTTACGCCATTGCAAGAGAGAGTCGTCGAAGCAACCGTGCCCCGAAGGTCGCCGCATAGCTACCAAATGAGGAGGCAGACAGAACCCCGATACAGAGGCGGACCCGAAGAAAAAAAGGCACGAGTTGGATGGTTGCCGCCACACTGACTAACCCACCACTATCAAGATCTCGCAGGACAAACATGACTCACGAAAAGACCACAACTCCTCTCTCTATTGCACTGCTATTGAGATTGTTTTGGTGGACACATCAATTATCTCTCCCATTGCTTCTCGCAAAGATAGAGGTCTACTAATGAAGTCTTAATTAGTAGGGCTCTAAAAATAAATTTGGTAGGGCTTTTAGAATAAGTTGGTGAGATGCTTTGGAGAGCTCACTTAGGAGTATTAAAAGGGAGTAATTACGTCGTTTTATTCGTTCAGTTAATCAATAGGAGCCCCGATTCCTTCGATACCCCCTCCAACCAATTTTCTTTCGTCGAACCACCTCTACCGGTTTTTATTCCAATCCCCAGATCGACGGAGTCCGTTGTCGTTGTTTCATCCTCCTCCCCGTTTGATCCCTCCTCCCCCATTTTTTCCCTACGTACGTCCCCATCCTGGTTTTCCCGGTTCTCTGTTCGCTCCTTCATTAATCCCATGAAATCAGCCCTGCCCCAGATTAATTAGGAAGGAATGACATTGCCATCCCACCTGGACTTGACCTCGGTCTTGATTATCTCTCGCCCATTTCTTCCTCTATCGCTAGGAGAGATCATCACCTAGGATTCGTGTCTGCAGTCGCCTCTGCACTTCGTGCCACCATACCTGCATCTCAGGCATTGACCTGCCCCTGTCCAGTGGCCAAGCCAGCCGCCTCACCAGTTTCCCCTTCTCGATGTGATCTGCTACTATGGTCGACCCCCTCGAGATTAGGGGCCGCCAAAAGCAACCCTACGAGGTTATGACCCAAGCCAGTCGCCGCCGTCTTCCATCTACACCTTACCTCCATGCTAGATGTGACGGGTCCTTCCCGTTTTTGGCGCCAAGGGACCACGTGCCTCCTCGTCTCCTGTCGTGCCAACAGGATGGGTAGGATGGTGTATACCGGCTCGAACATGATGGCTGTCGAGGCTCGGTTTCGTCATTGACATATGTATACCTATACGTATACTATAGTAATACTAATAAGGGAGGTGTGTTTCTATGGATTTTTTATCCATTCAATTTATTTTCTCTTGTACCTATCTGAGGTGGTACTAAAAAATTATCCGTCCACGCATAAATAATTTTTGGGCTTTTTAGGGTTTGGCCTCAGCCTACACTATGGCCAGCGAAGGTTTGCGCATTTATCCTGGCCCAAGGCAAGGCAATTTTTGTTCATGCATCAGAGTCGGCCCATTTATCCCGTCCACGGCAAGGCAAATATTTTTTTTCTGTGGGTGGACCTGAACTCACGCCCTCCCATCCCGGTACAAACTTATGGCGGCCAGCTAAGCTAGCCCAGTGTTGTGTTTGAAAATAATGGTTTATTTAATTCTAAATAGTCTCACCCCAGTTTTTTACATACAGCCCTCCTCACTTATATACATCTTTCAGCTCTTTCGGTATCAAGAAGCTGTCTTGTCAATAAATAAGTCAAGTGTAAAGAGCGAGTTCCAGCTATATGTAGAACGTGGAATGTGATAGAAAAAGGGAAGAAAATAGACAGAGGAATGAAGGACGGAAAGAAAGAGAGACTTTAAGACAACAATCAATTCACCAGGACCTGATGAGCCTGGGTTTAGAATTAAATATTCCAAGAGACTCAGGGGGTGTTTGGTTGAGAAGTCCTAGGACTTTTTCTAGTCCTAGGGACTAATCAAAAAAGACTCTCTAGTAGAGTCTTTTTCTAGTCCCTGTAGAAAAAGTCCCTCCCGTTTGGTTTCTAGGAACTTTTTAGGGATTTTTTTAGTCTCTGGGACTAAAAAGTTCCTGAATCAAACACCCCCTCACATCGTGTTAGAGAAATAAACGAAGTAAACAGAGAATTGAGAACAGATGCAGAAGTAAAGGAAGGAACATGCATATTGGAAGCGCTGATAAAAAATAGGACTTACTCCCAAGCACACAACCAAAAAAGATAATTATTTGTCTTAACTCTATGGAGCAAAATCCACTTCAAGAAAGGAAATATGTTTGTCCCATTTGCATTTATTTATGTGTTTGAAATTTTTAAAAGTCATAAATTTTGAACCAAGTGTCGAAATTATGAAACATTTTCACAGTTAGGTTCTGGCGGCAAGCTCTTCCAAACTATATCCCATATGAGTATATTTTGACGAACTTTTTTTCTCTGGCAACTTTGGTGCCATGAAGAGGCATCTTTTATACTACAGTAAGCAACTTTTGTTTGGTTGTGTATCATGATCAACTATAATCCCAATGTTCTTGACGATTTTTTTCTCAGGCAACTTTGATGCCATGAAGAGGCAACTTTTGTAGTACAGTAAGCAACTTTCCGTTAGGTTGTGTATCATGATCAATTATAATCCCAATGTTCTTTTGAGTTGGCTACAACGACTACCAAATTGCGCAGCATGGCTTGTAAGTTGCCTACCATGAGCACCTATCAACTTTGGTGCTACATGAAACACCTTGTTGCCGGGTTGGCTAGAATGACTACGTATCAATTCAGTGCCCTTATAAGTTGGCTATCATGCCCGTCAAGTTGCCTAGCATCACTTATGGCGGTCTCCATGGTGTCGCGGTAGATTGGGCAGAGCACCTCCTCCACCTCCTTATTGTCCGCGGCCTCCTCCTAGTGACCCCGCCTAGTCACGGCGGCGGTTCCCCTGCCGGTTACGCCCTTCCTTTTTCACCACTGGTGGTTAGATTTGGGTGGGAGGTGCGGAGGATTTCCGCGTCTGATAGCAAACAGAGAGAGAATAGAAGGGGTGGGGAGAAAGGTCGTTTGCATCCACTCGCCCCTCGACGCATGCCGATTGTTGTGGGGTCAGTTGCGTGCGATGTTCCGATTTGGTAAGCGACAAACGAGTGCTCGCACTGCTCTACGTCCCGACCAGGTGGCTCCTATGGGCTTGGTGTGCACGCCCGCGATCGGACGGCTTGGAATGGTGCGCCCGATCTGTCCAAAAAGTGCAGCTGCACTTAAGAATTTGTGTTTTACTTTTGTTGCGGGATGGCTGGGGTTGGTGCTTGAGTTTAAAATCTTTGCAACACGTTGCTTTTTGTGATAAACACGTGAATTGACTATCTTAGAAGAAAATAAGGTGAGGATCCAATAGGTAGTTACGGGATTCACCCATGTAAGGAACCAATTCTCAGCGCGAGTCTAATGGCTGACATCATGGTTGACACATACAACTGCACCTAACGATTATGGAACCGGTCTATAAGTTTGCGGGATCAGCCGGGTGACACGTAGTGCGGCCTTTGACAAGAACACCTCAGAGTTTGGTTACCAATAAATTACGTTAAAAAAGAAATGAATTAATTTTGTTTTTATAAATAGAAAAACATAAAATTTATTCGATACTTTCCTTTTTCAATCGGTCTGCTTCCAACGATTGATATTCTCATCGAGCATTGCTGTATTTATGATCATGCTTATATATTTGCACCATCTACATTAAGAACAGTATAACCGAGCCTTCTCACGCACTCGCTGATTTCTGCCGTTGGATCACGCATCTTGACCATCCTTGGCTGTCCAAGGCATTGTTTTCTCGTGCACGGGCTAATACTGGGCCGAATGTCCTGGGGTAGCTACTCCCACTGCCAAATTGAAAGCCTCTCGTTCACTTACCATGCTCAACGTCGGATGCGGAAGGAACGATAGCGATTGTCTCTGAGTCCTCGTAGCCCCACCCGCTCCTCCGGCCCTCCCCGCACCCACCCCGCTCCACCCCTGACCCTCCAGGCGTGCCGCCACTGTCGTCGTCGCTGCAGAGAGAGGGAGCCGCTCAGATCGCTCCCAGTCTACGCTGAGCCTCCACATCTCGCACGAAGAAAGAGATCTGTGCGTCACTTCCTCCATCCTATACAGGTCTGTGCATCTCTCCTCCTCCCCTGCATCCCCTATTTTCTACCAGTCTCTTACTCGATCTGGTATTCGAGATGGTTGGGAGAGCAACATGAGAGGTTGAACAACGGAGCATGGGCGTCGTTGTTGTGCAGGAAGACGTTGTATCCAACCATGCCATCGCCGGCCCCATGCAGGGAGATGCGCCCTCAGATTCTGCCGAGGGCGAAGGAGAACACAAGAGAAAGCTCGAGGAAGTTGACGCCAGCGTGAAGGTGAACGACGACGTGGAGGATGCCTGGAAGGCAATGGCATGACTTAGTTTCTCCAACACCTTGCCCCTCTCTATCCACGTGTGTGCTGTACTGTACCTAGGGTTTAGTGTCTTAAGCAATGATTCTAGCGTGTCAAACATGGTCGGCTTTGTGTTAAGCTTGGATTGGAATCCATCTGATCCGTTCATTATCTCTATTGGGATCAGACGTCATTCAAAACAGCGAGTCCTCCGAGAAGACCGAGGAGCCATGACTGAATTACCGCTACAACAGCAGAAATGTGCTGCAACCGGTGACCTGCAGGAGACTACCAGCGTAATTGATGTGCCCAGTACAAAGGTATAACCAATTGAAATCTGTTTTTTTTATTTGGGTTCTATTTCATGTATTATTTTTGAAGCCATTGCTCTGTGGGGAACAAAAGAGAAACAGAGAAAGCATCAAACACAGAAAAATAATATTTGTGTGTACTGTTGATTTTGACACATAATTTGCATATGCTGATTATGTCAGGTTGATGTTCTAATATGAAAAGCAGGTGAAACGATCAGAAAACCCAAAAAATAATCGACTGGGTCAACCCAGTCAAAAGGGCCCGTGGGGCCCGACGTCAGTGTCCCAGAGGTGGGCCTGGCCGTGCCACGTCGGTGGGCGGCGCCGAAACAGCTCCGGCGAGCCAAATCGCGGCGGCGCGCGTCGGGCTCGGTTCGGGTTTTGCGCACAGAGGGTCCCAGGGGCTGCGGTTGTTTGCGTTCGACGCGGCTCGACGCTGCGCGTCGAACGGTGGCGGTGCGGGGTGCTGGGGAGGTCGGAGCGGAGCGCCAGGAGCTCGCCGGCGGCAGCGTGGTTCGGGCGTGCGGCAGAGGCGGGGCTACGGTGCGAATTTGGGCAAACCGAAGAGCGGGGCGAGGCCTACACGATGCGGCCAAAGCAATGAAGGCACGAACGGGACCAAAAGCTCGCCGTGGCCACGCCGGCGACGAGGTCAGGCGGCGGAGGGTGCGGCCTAACGTGGCGCGGTGGCTACGGTACGCTAGCGAGCTAATGGAGAGGGGGGGAGGAGCAGGAGCTCACAGTGGGACGTAGCCGTTCAGAGCGGGCGCGGGAAAGGCGTGGTGCAGCCGGAACCGACGGCGGGGATCCGAGGAGGAACAAGATGGTGCGGGGTCGATGCAGGGTTCCCGGGGCTCGGGCCCGTGGTCGAGGAGGACGGGCTCGACGCGGCGGAGCTCGTGGACACGTCGGGGAGGAGAACGGGGCTCGGTGTCCGCGAGGACGGGCGAGGCACGGCGGCGACCGCGTAGGCCTCCTCTCCAAAACGAAGGAGAGGGAGAGGGAGAAGGGGGAAGTGGGTGAGGGGGAAAGATCTAGGCGGAAGCCAGGGCGCCGACGCTGGCGTCCTAATTGTTGGAAATATGCCCTAGAGGCAATGATAAAATGGTTATTATTGTATTTCCTTGTTCATGATAATTGTCTGTTGTTCATGCTATAATTGTATTAACTGGAAACCGTAATACATGTGTGAATACATAGACCACAACATGTCCCTAGTGAGACTCTAGTTGACTAGCTCGTTGATCAACAAATAGTCATGGTTTCCTGACTATGGACATTGGATGTCATTGATAACGGGATCACATCATTATGAGAATGATGTGATGGACAAGACCCAATCCTAAGCATAGCACAAGATCGTGTAGTTCGTTTGCTAGAGCTTTTCCAAATGTCAAGTATCATTTCCTTAGACCATGAGATTGTGCAACTCCCGGATACCATAGGAGTGCTTTGGTTGTGCCAAACGTCACAACGTAACTAGGTGGCTATAAAGGTGCACTACGGGTATCTCCGAAAGTGTCTGTTGGGTTGGCACGAATCGAGACTAGGATTTGTCACTCCGTATGACGGAGAGGTATCTCTGGGCCCACTCGGTAATGCATCATCATAATAAGCTCAATGTGACCAAGTGTTTGGTCACGAGATCATGCATTACGGTACGAGTAAAGTGACTTGCCGGTAACGAGATTGAACAAGGTATTGGGATACCGACGATCGAATCTCGGGCAAGTAACGTACCGATTGACAAAGGGAATTGTATATGGGATTGATTGAATCCTCGACATCGTGGTTCATCCGATGAGATCATCGTGGAACATGTGGGATCCAACATGGGTATCCAGATCCCACTGTTGGTTATTGACCGGAGAGTCGTCTCGGTCATGTCTGCATGTCTCCCGAACCCGTAGGGTCTACACACTTAAGGTTCGGTGACGCTAGAGTTGTAGAGATATTAGTATGCGGTTAACCTAAAGTTGTTCGGAGTCCCGGATGAGATCCCGGACATCACGAGGAGTTCCGGAATGGTCCGGAGGTAAAGATTTATATATGGGAAGTCCTATTTTGGCCACCGAAAAATGTTCGGGATTTTTCGGTATTGTACCGGGAAGGTTCTAAAAGGTTCCGAAGTGGGGCCCACCTGCATGGGGGGACCCACATGAACGTGGGTAGTGGGGGCAAGGCCCCACACCCCTGGTCAAGGCGCACCAAGATCCCACCTTAGAAGGAATAAGATCATATCCCGAAGGGATAAGATCAAGATCCCTAAAAAAGGGGATAACAATCGGTGGGGAAGGGAAATGATGGGATTTCTTTCCCCCACCTTTGCCAATGCCCCAATGGACTTGGAGGGCAAGAAACCAGCCACCTCCACACCTATATATAGTGGGGAGGCGCATGGGAGCAGCACCCCAAGCCCTGGCGCCTCCCTCCCTCCCGTGACACCTCTTCCTCCCCGCTTGCGCTTGGCGAAGCCCTGCCGGGATCCCGCTACTTCCACCACCACGCCGTCGTGCTGCTGGATCTCCATCAACTTCTCCTCCCCCCTTGCTGGATCAAGAAGGAGGAGATGTCCCCGCTCCGTACGTGTGTTGAACGCGGAGGTGCCGTCCGTTCGGCGCTAGGATCATCGGTGATTTGGATCACGACGAGTACGACTCCGTCAACCCCGTTCTCTTGAATGCTTCCGCGCGCGATCTACAAGGGTATGTAGATGCACTCCCCTCTCTCTCGTTGCTAGATGACTCCATAGATTGATCTTGGTGATACGTAGAAAATTTTGAATTATTGCTACGTTCCCCAACAGTGGCATCATGAGCCAGGTTTATGCGTAGATTCTATGCACGAGTAGAACACAAAGTAGTTGTGGGCGTTGATTTGTTCAATTTGCTTGCCGTTACTAGTCTTATCTTGATTCGGCGGCATTTTGGGATGAAGCGACCCGGACCGACCTTACAGATACTCTTACGTGAGACAGGTTCCACCGACTGACATGCACTTGATGCATAAGGTGGCTAGCGGGTGTCTGTCTCTCCCACTTTAGTCGGATCGGATTCAATGAAGAGGGTCCTTATGAAGGGTAAATAGCAATTGACATATCACTGTTGTGGCTTTTGCGTAGGTAAGAAACGTTCTTGCTAGAAACCCATAGCAGCCACGTAAAACATGCAACAACAATTAGAGGACGTCTAACTTGTTTTTGTAGGGTATGCTATGTGATGTGATATGGCCAAAAGGATGTGATGAATTATATATATGTGATGTATGAGACTGGTCATGTTCTTGTAATAGAAATCACGACTTGCATGTCGATGAGTATGACAACCGGCAGGAGCCATAGGAGTTGTCTTAATTTATTGTATGACCTGCGTGTCAATGAAAAACGCCATGTAATTACTTTACTTTATTGCTAACCGTTAGCCATAGTAGTAGAAGTAATAGTTGGCGAGACAACTTCATGAAGACACGATGATGGAGATCATGGTGTCATGCCGGTGACGAAGGTGATCATGCCGCGCCTCAAAGATGGAGATCAAAAGGCGCAAGATGATATCGGCCATATCATGTCACTTTATGATTTGCATGTGATGTTTGTCATGTTTACATCTTATTTGCTTAGAACAACGGTAGCATAAATAAGATGATCCCTCTCTAAAATTTCAAGAATGTGTTCCCCCTAACTGTGCACCGTTGCGAAGGATCGTTGTTTCGAAGCACCACGTGATGATTGGGTGTGATAGATTCTAACGTTCGCATACAACGGGTGTAAGCCAGATTTACACATGCGAAACACTTAGGTTGACTTGACGAGCCTAGCATGTATAGACATGGCCTCAGAACACAACAGACCGAAAGGTCGAACATGAGTCGTATAGAAGATACGATCAACATGAAGATGTTCACCGATGATGACTAGTCCGTCTCACGTGATGATCGGACATGGCCTAGTTGACTCGGATCATGTATCACTTAGATGACTAGAGGGATGTCTATCTGAGTGGGAGTTCATTAAATAATTTGATTAGATGAACTTAATTATCATGAACATAGTCAAAAGGTATTTGCAAATTATGTCGTAGCTTACGCTTTAGTTCTACTAAGATATGTTCCTAGAGAAAATTTAGTTGAAAGTTGATAGTAGCAATTATGCGGACTGGGTCCGTAAACTGAGGATTGTCCTCATTGCTGCACAGAAGGCTTGTGTCCTTAATGCACCGCTCGGTGTGCTGAACCTCGAGCGTCGTTTGTGGATGTTGCGAACATCTGACATACACGTTTTGATGACTACGTGATAGTTCAGTGCGTAATGTTGAACGGGTTAGAATTGAGGCACCGAAGACAATTTGAAACGTCGCGGAACATATGAGATGTTCCAAGAGCTGAAATTGGGATTTTAGTCTCGTGCCCACGTCAAGAGGTATGAGACCTCTGACAAGTTTCTTAAGCCTGCAAACTAAGGGAGAAAAGCTCAACCGTTGAGCATGTGCTCAGATTGTCTGAGTACTACAATCGCTTGAATCGAGTGGGAGTTAATCTTCCAGATGAGATAGTGATGGTTCTCCAAAGTCACTGCCACCAAGCTACTAGAGCTTCGTGATGAACTATAACAAATCAGGGATAGATATGATGATCCTTGAGCTATTCGCGATGTTTGACACCACGAAAGTAGAAAGCAAGTAGGAGCATCAATTGTTGATGGTTAGTAAAATGACTAGTTTCAAGAAGGGCAAGGGAAAGAAGGGATACTTCATGAAACGGCAAATTAGTTGCTGCTCTAGTGAAGAAACCCAAGGTTGAACCCAAACCCGAGACTAAGTGCTTCTGTAATGAGGGGAACGGTCACTGAAGCAGAACTACCCTAGATACTTGGTAGATGAGAAGGTAGGCAAGGTCGGCAGGAGTATATTGGATATACATTATATTAATGTGTACTTTACTAGTACTCCTAGTAGCACCAGGGTATTAGATACCGGTTCGATTGCTAAGTGTTGGTAACTCGAAATAAAAGCTGCAGAATAAACGGAGACTAGCTAAAGATGAGATGACGATATGTGTTGGAAGTGTTTCCAAGGTTGATGTGATCAAGCATCGCATGCTCCCTCTACCATCGAGATTGGTGTTAAACCTAAATAATTGTTATTTGGTTTTTGCGTTGAGCATAGACATGATTGGATTATGTTTATCGCAATACGGTTATTCATTAAAGGAGAATAATGGTTACTCTTTTTATTTGAATAATACCTTCAATGGTCTTGCACCTAAAATGAATGGTTTATTGAATCTCGATCGTAGTGATACACATGTTCATGCCAAAAGATATAAGATAGTAATGATAGTACCACATACTTGTGGCACTGCTATTTGAGTCATATTGGGATAAAACGCATGAAGAAGCTCCATGTTGATGGATCTTTGGACTCACTCGTTTTTGAAAAGTTTGAGACATACGAACCATGTCTATTGGTTTATACGCATGAAGAAACTCCATGCAGACGGATCGTTTGGACTCACTTGATTTTGAATCACATGAGACATGCAAATCATACCACATGGGCAAGATGACTGAAAGGCCTCGTTTTCAGTGAGATGGAACAAGAAAGCAACTTGTTGGAAGTAATACATTTTGATGTGTGCAGTCCAATGAGTGCTGAGGCACGCAGTGGATATCGTTATGTTCTTACTTCACAGAAGGTTTGAGTAGATGCTGAGTATATTTACTTGATGAAACACAGGTCTGAATTATTGAAAGGTTCAAGTAATTTCAGAGTGAAGTTGAAGATCGTCGTGACAAGAGGATAAAATGTCTATGATGTGATCATAGAGATGAATATGTGAGTTACGAGTTTGGCACACAATTAAGACATTGTGGAAATTGTTTCACGACTAATACCGCTTGGAACACCATAGTGTGATGGTGTGTCCGAACATCATAACTGCACCCTATTGGATATGGTGCATGCCATGATGTCTCTTATCGAATTACCACTATCGTTCATGGGTTAGGCATTAGAAACAACCGCATTCACTTTAAATAGGGCACCACGCATTTCTGTTGAGACGACACCGTATGAACTATGGGTTAGAGAAGCCTAAGCTGTCGTTTCTTTAAAGTTTCGGGCTGCGACGCTTATGTGAAAAAGTTTCAGGCTGATAAGCTCAAACCCAAAGCGGATAAATGCATCTTCATAGAATACCCAAAACAGTTGGGTATACCTCCTATTTCAGATCTGGAAGCAAAAGTGATTGTTTCTAGAAACGGGTCCTTTCACGAGGAAAATTTTCTCTCAAAAGAATTGAGTGGGAGGATGGTGGAGACTTGATGAGGTTATTGAACCGTCACTTCAACTAGTGTGTAGCAGGGCACAAGAAGTTGTTCCTGTGGCACCTACACCAATTGAAGTGGAAGCTTATGATAGTGATCATGAAACTTCGGATCAAGTCACTACCAAACGTCATAGGACAACAAGGATGTGTACTACTTCAGAGTGGTACGTAATCCCGTCTCAGAAGTCATGTTGCTAGACAACAATGAACCTACGCGCTATGGAGAAGCGATGGTGGGCCTGTTGGGGAACGTAGCAATAATTCAAAAAATTTCTACGTGTCACCAAGATCAATCTGTGGATTCATCTAGTAATGAGGGAGGAGTGGATCTACATACCCTTGTAGATCGCGCGTGAAAGCGTTCAAGAGAACGGGGTTGATGGAGTCGTACTCGTCGTGATCCAAATCACCGATGATCCTAGCACCGAACGGACGGCACCTCCGCGTTCAACACACGTACGGAGCAGCGACGTCTCCTCCTTCTTGATCCAGCAAGGGGGGAGGAGAGGTTGATGGAGATCCAGCAGCACGACGGCGTGGTGGTGGAAGTAGCGGGATTCCAACAGGGCTTCGCCAAGCGCTGCGGGAGGGGGGAGATGTGTCACGGGAGGGAGAGGGAGGCGCCAGGGCTTAGGTGCGGCTGCCCTCCCTTCCCCCCACTATATATAGGGCCAAGGGAGAGGGGGGGGCACAGCCTTGGCCCTTCCTCCAAGGAAGGGTGCGGCCAGGGAGGAGTCCATCCTCCCCAAGGCACCTAGGAGGTGCCTTCCCCCTTTAGGATTCTTCCTTTCCCTTATCTCTTGGCGCATGGGCCTCTTGGGGCTGGTGCCCTTGGCCCATATAGGCCAAGGCGCACACCCCTACAGCCCATGTGCCCCCCGGGGCAGGTGGACCCCCTTGGTGGACCCCCGGACCCCTTTCGGCACTCCCGGTACAATACCGATAATGCGCGAAACTTTTCCGGCGACCAAAACAAGACTTCCCATATATAAATCTTTACCTTCGGACCATTCCGGAACTCCTCGTGACGTCCGAGATCTCATCCGGGACTCCGAACAACTTTCGGGTTACCGCATACTAATATCTTTATAACCCTAGCGTCACCGAACCTTAAGTGTGTAGACCCTACGGGTTCGGGAGACACGTAGACATGACCGAGACGACTCTCCGGCCAATAACCAACAGCGGGATCTGGATACCCATGTTGGCTCCCACATGCTCCTCGATGATCTCACCGGATGAACCATGATGTCGAGGATTCAATCAATCCTGCATACAATTCCCTTTGTCTATCGGTATGTTACTTGCCCGAGATTTGATCGTCAGTATCCCAATACCTTGTTCAATCTCGTTACCGGCAATTTTCTTTACTCATTCCGTAATGCATGATCCCGTTACTAACTCCTTAGTCACATTGAGCTCATTATGATGATGCATTACCGAGTGGGCCCAAAGATACCTCTCCGTCATACGGAGTGACAAATCCCAGTCTCGATTCGTGCCAACCCAACAGACACTTTCGAAGATACCTGTAGTGGACCTTTATAGCCACCCAGTTACGTTGTGACGTTTGGTACACCCAAAGCATTCCTACGGTATCCGGAGTTGCACAATCTCATGGTCTAAGGAAACGATATTTGACATTAGAAAAGCTCTTAGCAAACGAACTAGACGATCTTGTGCTATGCTTAGGATTGGGTCTTGTCCATCACATCATTCTCCTAATGATGTGATCCCGTTATCAATGACATCTAATGTCCATGGTCAGGAAACCATAACCATCTATTGATCAACGAGCTAGTCAACTAGAGGCTTACTAGGGACATGTTGTGGTCTATGTATTCACACATGTATTACGGTTTCCATTTAATACAATTATAGCATGAACAATAGACAATTATCATGAACAAGGAAATATAATAATAACCATTTTATTATTGCCTCTAGGGCATATTTCCAACAGTCTCCCACTTTCACTAGAGTCAATAATCTAGTTCACATCGCCATGTGATTAATACCCAAGAGTTTACTAGAGTCAATAATCTAGTTCACATCACCATGTGATTGTAATGAATCCAACACCCATGGGGTTTGTTCATATCTCGCTTGTGAGAGAGGTTATTAGTCAACGGGTCTGAACCTTTCAGATCCATGTGTGTTTTACAAATCTCTATGTCATCTCATAGATGCAGCTACCACGTGCTACTTGGAGCTATTCCAAATAACTGCTCTACTATACGAATCCGGTTTACTACTCAGAGTCATCCGGATTAGTGTCAAAGTTTGTATCGATGTAACCCTTTACGACGAACTCTTTTACCACCTCCATAATCGAGAAAATTCCTTAGTCCACTAGTTACTAAGAATAAGTTCGGCCGCTGTCATGTGATCCATTCCCGGATCACTATTGTACCCCTTGACTAACTCATGGCAAGGCACACTCCAGGTGCGGTACACAGCATAGCATACTGTAGAGCCTACGTCTAAAGCATAGGGGACGACCTTCGTCCTTTCTCTCTCTTCTGCCGTGGTCAGGTCTTGAGTCTTACTCAATACTCACACCTTGTAACATAGCCAAGAACTCCTTCTTTGCTGATCTATTTTGAACTCCTTCAAAATCCTGTAACGGTATGTATTCATTTGAAAGTACTATTAAGCGTTTTTGATCTATCCTTATAGATCTTGATGCTCAATGTTCAAGTAGCTTAATCCAGGTTTTCCATTGAAAAACACTTTTCAAATAACCCTGGATGCTTTCCAGAAATTCTACATCATTTCTGATCAACAATATGTTAACAACATATACTCATCAAAAATTCTATAGTGCTCCCACTCACTTCTTTGGAAACACAAGTTTCTCTTAAACTTTGTATAAACCCAAAATCTTTGATCATCTCATCAAAGCGTACATTCCAACTCCGAGATGCTTACTCCAGTACTTAGAAGGATTGCTGGAGCTTAGCATACTTGTTAGCATATTTCAGGATTGACAAAACCTTATGGTTGTATCACATACAACCTTTCCTCAAGAAAATCATCGAGGAAACAATGTTTTGACATCCTATCTGCAAGATTTAATAAATAATGCAGTAACTACTAATATAATTCCAACAGACTCTTAGCATCGCTACGAGTGAGAAAGCCTCGTCGTAGTCAACTCCTTGAACTTGTCGGAAAACATCTTAACGACAAGTTGAGCTTTCTTAATGGTGACATTTACCATCATTGTCCGTATTCCTTTTAAAATCCATCTGCACCCAACAGCCTTACGACCATCAAGTAGTTGTACCAAAGTCTATACTTTGGTTTTATACATGGATCCTCTCTCGGATTTTATGGCCTCGAGCCATTCATCGAAATCTGGGCCCTGTTGGAAATATGCCCTAGAGGCAATAATAAAATGGTTATTATTATATTTCCTTGTTCATGATAATTGTCTATTGTTCATGCTATAATTGTATTAACTGGAAACCGTAATACATGTGTGAATACATAGACCACAAGATGTCCCTAGTAAGCCTCTAGTTGACTAGCTCGTTGATCAATAGATGGTTATGGTTTCCTGACCATGGACATTAGATGTCATTGATAACGGGATCACATCATTAGGAGAATGATGTGATGGACAAGACCCAATCCGAAGCATAGCACAAGATCGTGTAGTTCATTTGCTAAGAGCTTTTCTAATGTCAAGTATCGTTTCCTTAGACCATGAGATTGTGCAACTCCTGGATACCGTAGGAATGCTTTGGGTGTACCAAACGTCACAACGTAACTGGGTGGCTATAAAGGTGACTACAGGTATCTCTGAAAGTGTCTGTTGGGTTGGCATGAATCGAGACTGGGATTTGTCACTCCGTATGACGGAGAGGTATCTCTGGGTCCACTCGGTAATGCATCATCATAATGAGCTCAATGTGACTAAGGAGTTAGTCACGGGATCATGCATTACGGAACGAGTAAAGAGAGTTGCCGGTAACGAGATTGAACAAGGTATTGGGATACCAACGATCAAATCTCGGGCAAGTAATATACCGATAGACAAAGGGAATTGTATGCGGGATTGATTGAATCCTCGACATCGTGGTTCATCCGATGAGATCATCGAGGAGCATGTGGGAGCCAACATGGGTATCCAGATCCCGCTGTTGGTTATTGGCCGGAGAGTCGTCTCGGTCATGTCTACGTGTCTCCCGAACCCGTAGGGTCTGCACACTTAAGGTTCGGTGACGCTAGGGTTATAGAGATATTAGTATGCGGTAACCCGAAAGTTGTTCGGAGTCCCGGATGAGATCCCAGACGTCACGAGGAGTTCCGGAATGGTCCGGAGGTAAAGATTTATATATGGGAAGTCTTGTTTTGGTCGCCGGAAAAGTTTCGCGCATTATCGGTATTGTACCGGGAGTGCCGAAAGGGGTCCGGGGGTCCACCAAGGGGGTCCACCTGCCCTGGGGGGACACATGGGCTGTAGGGGTGTGCGCCTTGGCCTATATGGGCCAAGGGAACCAGCCCCAAGAGGCCCATGCGCCAAGGGATAAGGGAAAAGGAAGAGTCCTAAAGGGGGAAGGCACCTCCTAGGTGCCTTGGGGAGGATGGACTCCTCCCTGGCCGCACCCTTCCTTGGAGGAAGGGCCAAGGCTGTGCCCCCCCTCTCCCTTGGCCCTATATATAGTGGGGGGAAGGGAGGGCAGCCGCACCTAAGCCCTGGCGCCTCCCTCTCCCTCCCGTGACACATCTCCCCCCTCCCGCAGCGCTTGGCGAAGCCCTGTTGGAATCCCGCTACTTCCACCACCACGCCGTCGTGCTGCTGGATCTCCATCCACCTCTCCTCCCCCCTTGCTGGATCAAGAAGGAGGAGACGCCGCTGCTTCGTACGTGTGTTGAACGCGGAGGTGCCGTCCGTTTGGCGCTAGGATCATCGGTGATTTGGATCTCGACGAGTACGACTCCATCAACCCCGTTCTCTTGAACGCTTCCGCGCGCGATCTACAAGGGTATGTAGATCCACTCCTCCCTCATTGCTAGATGACTCCATAGATTGATCTTGGTGACACGTAGGAAAATTTTGAATTATTGCTACGTTCCCCAACAGGCCCACCATCGCTTCTCCATAGCGCGTAGGTTCATTGTTGTCTAGCAACATGACTTCTGAGACAGGATTACTTACCACTCTGAAGTAGTACACATCCTTGTTGTCCTACGACATTTGGTAGTGACTTGATCCGAAGTTTCATGATCACTATCATAAGTTTCCACTTCAATTGGTGTAGGTGCCACAGGAACAACTTCTTGTGCCCTGCTACACACTAGTTGAAGTGAAGGTTCAATAACCTCATCAAGTCTCCACCATCCTCCCACTCAATTCTTTCGAGAGAAACTTTTCCTCGAGAAAGGACCCATTTCTAGAAACAATCACTTTTGCTTCCAGATCTGAAATAGGAGGTATACCCAACTGTTTTGGGTATTCTATGAAGATGCATTTATCCGCTTTGGGTTTGAGCTTATCAGCCTGAAACATTTCACATAAGCGTCGCAGCCCCAAACTTTTAAGAAACGACAGATTAGGTTTCTCTAAACCATAGTTCATACGGTGTCGTCTCAATGGAATTGCGTGGTGCCCTATTTAAAGTGAATGCGGTTGTCTCTAATGCCTAACCCATAAACGATAGTGTAATTCGATAAGAGACATCATGGTATGCACCATATCCAATAGGGTGCATTTATGATGTTCGGCACACCATCACACTATGGTGTTCCAGGCGGTATTAGTCGTGAAACAATTTCCACAATGTCTTAATTGTGTGCCAAACTCGTAACTCACATATTCATCTCTATGATCACATCATAGACATTTTATCCTCTTGTCACGACGATCTTCAACTTCACTCTGAAATTACTTGAACCTTTCAATAATTCAGACTTGTGTTTCATCAAGTAAATACACTCAGCATCTACTCAAATCATCTGTGAAGTAAGAACATAACGATATCCACAGCGTGCCTCAGCACTCATTGGACTGCACACATCAAATGTATTACTTCCAACAAGTTTCTCTCTTTTTCCATCTTACTGAAAACGAGGCCTTTCAGTCATCTTGCCCATGTGGTATGATTTGCATGTCTCAAGTGATTCAAAATCAAGTGAGTCCAAACGATCCATCTTCATGGAGTTTCTTCATGCATATATGCCAATAGACATGGTTCGCATGTCTCAATCTTTTTCAAAAACGAGTGAGTCCAAAGATCCATCAACATGGAGCTTCTTCATGTGTTTTATACCAATATGACTCAAGTGGCAGTGCCACAAGTATGTGGTACTATCATTACTATCTTATATCTTTTGGCATGAACATGTGTATCACTACGATCGAGATTCAATAAACCATTCATTTTAGGTGCAAGACCATTGAAGGTTGTCGGTGTACTAGAGTAGGGGTACCCTAGTATCCCGAACTTGTGCACGGGCAGTCGCAGCACCCCGCGGCAAGGCTTGCCGGGTGACCGCCAAGGTCCTCCGTGGTTCCTTTGGAGCCATTCAAGAACAAAGTATCCAAGTCAAGACCCCGGCAAGAGGAGCTTGCCGGGAAGGCCAACCAAGGCACCTCCAGACCCCGGCAAGAGGAGCTTGCCGGGAAGGCCACCCAAGGCATCCCAAGGAACTTGCCGCGACGCGCCACGCGTCCCGGCAAGGCCCGGAGAGCGACAAGCTCCCGGACGCGACAAGACAACGACCGCGGCAAGGCGCTTGCCGCGGCAAGCCGCCACTCCGTGCCCGCGCTCCAGCACATCCACCAACGTGTTGCTCTGGGACCCCTCCAGGCGCACGTGGCGGAAGGCTGTGCAGCCAGGGGTACGCGGTGGCAAGCGGCGCTGACAAGATCGCCATCGTGGCGAGCGGTGGCGTCCCTGACGGCCCCTTTTACACTGTTTTAGCGACGCAGACAGGCATTTAAGGCCCTTGTCCCCTGCCATCAGGGTTAGGTATGATACACTGTAGCAGGTAGCTGTACCTACTGCAGCACCTTTCCATTTCTACCCTTTACCTCCGTTGCCACCTGTTGGTGACCCCTTGAGCATATAAAAGGAGGCCTGTGTGCAACGTAGAGGGGGGTTCGAACACTCACGCTCGGTCTCGTTAGCTGCTGAAGTGTACTGTAGCACTTCGCGCTCCCGAGCAAGAAATCAATACAAGCCACAAAGCAGGAGTAGGATTTTACGCACCCGTGTGGCCCGAACCTGGGTCAATCGCTCGCGTGCTTCGCCTCGATTTTCTCTTTGCGCGATCTCCGCCCCCGCCGAACCAAAAGGGACTCGGTCCGCCGGTCCCATAGGTGTTCGTGGATCAGCACCCCGACATCTTTGGCGCGCCAGGTAGGGGGCGTCGAGGTTGTGTGAACCAGATCCGGCGTTCACGCGAGCTAGATCTTCGTCATCTTCATCGACATGCCGCCGAAGAAGAAGGCTTCGGAGGCAGCCGCTCCGTCCGCGCCGAACCCGCCACCGCCAGAGCAAGCGGCTGATGGGGCAGACGCCGGCGGAAGAACGGGCGTCGGCGGCACAGTCGGCTCCCACAACGACCGGGCACATTCCAAGACCTCGGCGTCCGTACATGCACCGCGCCCATCCCAGGAGGCGCAGGACCGGCAGCGTCATGGCATTCACGGTGCCATGCGTTTGCTGGACCAAGATCAAGCTGGTGGATCACGGCGTGCTCAAGACCAGCATGCACGCCAACATGCTGGCACGAGCGAGGCACGGTCGCCTGGACGGGATGCTGCTCCTTCTAACATAGGTAGAAGTCTGAGCATATCCCGCTCCTCGCACCGTTCGACACCACCACCCGCCACCGCAGCAGAAGCTCTGGCGCGAGGTCAACTGCTCCTAGATTACCCTCCAACAGCAGACAAGATCGACGACTGGAGGGCCACCATCCAGAGTCTCATCAGCTTCGCCAACGGCGACCCGTAGCGGCAGCCGAGCACGTCGCAGCCGCGGCGAGTCAGCCAGGCACGAGCCGGTGGCGACAAGACCGGTGGGGGTGCAACCACTGTGCACTCTCCGCCCCGAAGGCCAAGATCGCCGACTCGCCAGATCCACCTCGACAGTGACTCCACCGCGTCATCAGATCCGCGAGCTCGTCGCGATCAAGGCCAAGTTCTTCAAGAACGGCAGCAAGAGGACGCTCGTACTCGTATCAAGCGCCGAAGAGAAGCGCGGTGTCAATCAAACCAGCGCGCTGGGCCCTCTGTCGACATGCATGCGCCAGGGGAACTAGGCGACTTGCCGTACGCGGTAGGTTGTCCTGCGTTCACTCGTGAGCTGCGGCAAGTCCAGTGGCCCAGCATGAAGAATTTCAAGCCAGATGTACCAGAGAAGTACGACGGCAAGTCGCATCCGTCGGAGTTCCTCAGCATCTACACCATCGCGGTGCATGCTGCCGGGGGACGGGACGACAAGATCCTTGCCAACTACTTCCCACTGGTGCTCAAGCCCAACGTCAGGTCCTGGCTCATGCACTTGCCGGACAACTCCATATCCTCCTGGGCAGACCTGTGCCATCAGTTTGTCGGCGCCTTTACAGGTGGCCACAAACCTCATGGCCAAGAGAGTGACCTTCACCTGCTGGCCCAGAAGGAAGGAGAGCCCCTGCGAAAATACATTCAAAGATTCAGCCGTGTACATCGCACCATCCCAGACGTCCACCCTGCCGCGGTCATCAGCGCGTTCCATCAGAACGTGCGTAACCGCAGTATGCGGGAGGAGATGGCGATGTGCAAGATCAGAGACGTCAGTGAGCTATATGCCCTGGCCGACAAGTGTGCACGTGCTGAGGAAGGGAGGAGGCTCCCCGGAGAGAACATAGGAGCAGGAGGATCTGAAAGCGAGGATGCTGCCCCGGCAAAGAAAAACCGGCGGCGGAACAGGAAAAAGAAAGGCAAAGATGTGCTAGTCGTTGAGCAGTCCGGCAACGAAGGTGGCGCCAAGAAAGCCAAAGTTGGTAGCTCCGGCAAGGAGATTGCCGCATGCACCAACTGCCAGGCTGTGGCGGTCGCTGACAAGCAGGACGGCTACGACAAGCAGTATTGCAAGATTCACCGCACCAAGGGCCATGATCTCCAGAGCTGCAAGAAGGTCGAGTAGCTTGTCCAGCAGCAAAAGGCTGAGTACGAGCGGCGCGACAAGGAGAGGGCTCAAGCAGGCGCTGAAGAATCCGGCAAGAAGCGTGTCGGCCGAGGAGGACGCCGCGGCAAGGCCAAGCAGCGGCAAGGAGACAGACCTCCCCACGGCCGCGACAAGGATGAAGACGACGACACCGACGAAGACATGGATGATGTTGACACCAGTGAGCAGGAGTTCCAGAAAGCCACAGAGGTCTTGTGCGTTGACGGCGGTGCTTCTCTGCATACTTCGCACCGCCAACTCAAACAGTGGGCGCGGAAAGTCAATGCGGCAGAACCACCCATCGAATCACGCAAGCTTCTGAAATGGTCCAGCACGCCTATCATCTTTGATATTGAGGACCATCCTGATCGCACAAGTGCGGTAGGATGCTTGCCGATGTTGGTTTCACCAACTATCCGCAACCTCAAGGTCACTAAGATGTTAGTTGACGGCGGGGCCGGCTTGAACCTGATCTCCTCCGCTGTACTCCAGAAACTCCAGATCCCTGACAGCGAGCTCGAAGAGACCGGCACATTCCAAGGAATCAACCCGGGAAGGAGCAAGCCGAAGGGGAAGGTCACGCTGCCGGTAACATTTGGCAGCAAGCTGAACTTCAGGACTGAGAGGGTCACTTTTGACATTGCCGATATTCCATTGCCTTACAATGGGATACTTGGCCGTCCAGCACTCGCCAAGTTCATGGCAGCCTCTCACTACGCATACAACATGCTGAAAATGCCAGGCCCGATAAGCGTCATCTCTGTCCCCGGCGACAAGAAGGATGCTCTTATCTGTGTCGACAAGATCTACCGGGAAGCAGCAGCCACAACCGATCGCAACTCACTTGCCGCTGAAGCTCCCAGGGGGAAGAAGACCAAGTCCGGCAAGAGTTCTGATGCCCACTCCGGCAAGCGCACCTCTTCGGAGTGCTGCGCTGCCGTCGAGGACGCACCATCGAGCTCCACCGGCAAGTGTAAGAAAGCAATGGCAGCTCCGCCAGAGACGAAGAAGGTGTCCGCCAAGGAGGACGGCACTGGTGATACCTTCACCATCAGTGCCGCTCTCGACCCTAAATAGGAAAGCGCGCTCATTGCTTTCCTGCGGGCGAACGTCGACGTGTTTGCGTGGCAACCGTCTAACATCCCCGGTGTTCCCAGGAAAGTAATTGAGCACCACCTCGCCGTTTGTCCTCATGCGCGGCCTGTGAAGCAGAAAATCAGGAAGCAGGCAGTGGAGCGCCAAGAGTTCATTGCAGAAGAGATCAAGAAGTTGGAAGCAGCAGGCCTTGTCAGAGGAGTGCTCCATCCCACGTGGTTGGCCAATCCTGTAGTCGTGCGCAAGGCAAACGGGAAATGGAGACTTTGTATCGACTTTACCGATGTTTACAAAGCTTGTCCCAAAGACCCATTCCCTTTGCCGCGCATCGACCAGATTGTTGACTCCACAGCAGGATGTGATATGCTTTCGTTTCTTGACGCATACTCAGGATACCATCAGATCTTTATGGCAGAAGAGGATGAGGAGAAGACCGCATTCATTACTCCATGTGGCACGTACTGTTTCATACGGATGCCTTTCGGATTAAAGAATGCTGGTTCAACATTTGCAAGAGTAGTCCATGTCGCTCTTGAGCCACAAATAGACAGAAATGTGGAAGCCTACATGGATGACATAGTGGTCAAGAGTAAGGACAAAGCAACCCTGATCCAAGATTTAGACGAGACCTTTGCAAATCTGCGCAAGATCAGCCTCAAGCTTAACCCCGAGAAGTGTGTGTTTGGAGTCCCCTCCGGCAAGCTTCTCGGGTTCTTCATATCTCAGCAGGGAATTGAAGCCAATCCCGACAAGATCAAGGCCATTGAGCAGATTGAAGCACCAAAGCGCGTCAAGGATGTACAAAGACTTGCCGGTTGCCTGGCTGCTCTCAGCAGGTTTATCTCTAGGTCTGCTGAGCGCGCCCTGCCGTTTTTCAAATTATTGAAAAAGGCAGGTCCAATGAAATGGACTCCGAAAGCGGAGGCTGCGCTGCAAGACTTAAAGAGATACCTGTCCTCCCCTCCAATACTTGTCGCACCTAAGCCACAAGAGAAGTTGCTGCTGTATATTGCGGCAACCAATCAAGTGGTTAGTGCTGCGTTAGTTGCGTAAAGAGAGGCATATGATGAGCCAGCAACCACGGCAAGCACATCCAGCGACAAGCAAGGTACTTCCCCGGCAAGCTCTGGTCCCGACAAAGATGGATCTGCGCAAATGCACGAGGAGACACAGAAGAAAATGGTGCAGCGCCCAGTTTACTTTGTCAGTTCCCTTCTGCAGGGGGCTAGGTCAAGGTACTCTGGCGTGCAGAAATTGCTTTTCGGCCTTCTCATGGCCTCGAGAAAGCTGCGCCATTACTTCCAAGCACATGAGATCACAGTTGTCACTCGCTTTCCGCTGAAGAGGATACTGCAGAATCCAGAAGCAACAGGCAGGATTGTTGAGTGGGCACTGGAACTGTCAAGCTTTGGCCTCAAATTTGAGAGTACTTAAACTATCCAAAGCAGAGCATTGGCAGAATTCATAGCGGAGTGGACGCCAACACCAGATGAAGAAATTTCAGAAACGAGCATCCCCGACAAGGAAGCAAGCAAAGAGTGGCTGATGTACTTTGATGGTGCCTTTTCACTGCAAGGTGCCGGCGCTGGCGTGCTGCTTGTCGCACCCACCGGAGAACACCTCAAGTACGTAGTCCAGATGCACTTTCCCAAGGAGCAAGCAACGAACAATACTGCAGAGTATGAAGGTTTGCTTGCCGGTCTCAGGATCGCGGCAGACCTTGGGATCAAGAAGCTCATTGTCAGGGGTGACTCGCAGCTTGTCGTCCGCCAAGTGAACAAGAGCTATCAGAGTCCGTTGATGGAAGCCTACGTCGACGAAGTGAGAAAGCTAGAAGAGCACTTTGACGGCCTACAGATGGAGCATGTTCCAAGAACTCAGAACGCTATTGCTGATGGCCTGTCAAAGTGTGCCGCACTTAAGTTACCTGTGGAACCAGGGACCTTTGTGCTCAAGCTGACTCAACCGTCTGTAACACCATCAACTGGACAGAGCAAGAAGAGGAAGTTGATTTCTAGTGACTATTTGCCGGCAGAGCTTCCCGAAGCCGCCGCCAAGAAGGTACCCAAGATCAACACCAACAATGCTGAGGAGCAGTATGCTCCGGCAAGCCCTAGGGTTTGTTCTGTCGAAGCACAAACTCCCGATAAGTTTTGCTCTGGCAAGCTTGTCGGGGAACGTCAAGCTCCGGCAGAGACGCAGCTTCTCGCCGTAGAAGCGGATGTTCCCGCAGCAGCTGAGACCAACACCAAGAGCGCTGAGGAGCAGCCTGCTCCGGCAAGCCCTAGGGTTTGTTCTGTTGAAGCACAAACTCCCGACAAGTTTTGCTCCGGCAAGCTTGCCGGGGAACGTCAAGCTCCGGCAGACCTGAAGGTCCTTGCCGTAGAAGCGGACGTTCCCGCAGCCGCAGATTTGCTTTTAGTCCTTGTTGTCGAGCCGCAAGCTCCAGCATGGGCACATTAGATTGTCCATTTCCTTCAGACAGGAGAACTTCCCGAAGAGCAAGAAGAAGCGGAAAAAGTAGCCCGGCAGTCGAGTATGTACCAGTTTGTCGACAAGACACTGTACAGAAGAAGACTCAACGGTGTGAAATTGAAGTGTATCCCCCGGGAAAACGGACGAAAGCTGTTGGCAGAGATACATGGAGGCATATGTGGTCACCACATTGGCGCAAGAGCAGTTGTCGGCAAAGCGTTCCGGCAAGGATTCTTTTGGCCGACAGCCCTCCAGGATGCAACTGCACAAGTAACCAGGTGTGAAGCGTGCCAGTTCCATTCCAAGCAGATACACCAGCCAGCTCAAGCTCTCCAGACAATCCCTTTATCCTGGCCATTTTCGGTCTGGGGGCTCGATATCCTCAGCCCCTTTCCCCGAGCAGTCGGGGGCTTTGAGTACTTGTACGTTGCAATCGACAAGTTCACAAAGTGGCCGGAAGTGGAACCAGTGAGGAAGGTGACAACACAGTCAGCAGTCAAGTTCTTCAGGTCGATTGTTTGCCGCTTCGGGATCCCTAACAGGATCATCACCGACAACGGCACGCAATTCACGAGCCGCACCTTCATGCAGTACGTCCAAGATCTTGGCGCCAAGGTCTGCTTCGCTTCTGTTGCTCACCCGAGAAGCAACGGTCAAGCGGAGAGGGCAAATGCTGAAGTGCTGCAAGCGCTCAAGACCAGGACTTTCGACAGGCTGCACAAGTGCGGAAGAAACTGGATTGAGGAGCTGCCGGTGGCTCTTTGGTCGATTAGGACGACGCCAAATCGAGCCACTGGACAGACACCTTTCGCTCTAGTCTATGGAGCAGAGGCAGTTATCCCCACGGAACTCGTATACGGGTCACCTCGAGTGCTCGCTTATGATGAGCTCGAGCAAGAGCAGCTGCGACAAGATGACGCGCTGCTCCTTGAGGTAGATCATCTTCAGGCCACTGTGCGAGCTGCTCGCTACCATCAAGCTTTGCGCCACTACCATAGCCGCAAAGTTAACGCCAGAAGTCTCGAGGAAGGCGACCTTGTTCTTCGGCGTGTTCAGTCCGCCAAGAATTCCAACAAGTTGACGCCGAAGTGGGAAGGCCCTTACCGGGTGAAACGAGTCACTTGGCCTGGCGCCGTCCGCCTTGAGACCGAAGATGGCATTCCGGTGAGCAACTCCTGGAACATTGAGCATCTTCGTAAGTTTTACCCGTAAGGCGCGGTTGCCGGAACCTGTTCCGGCAACCACCTTTTGTACAAGTCTTGCCGCTGCTGCATGTAATCCTTTGTACAAAGCCGGGCGCAGACCCCGTGCATAAGTAAAGCTCATGTGCCCCACACATTTTGTCAATTTCATGCATTGTATTTTTTGCATATGTGATCTGACACTTTGTGCAGCACCTACTCCCCGGTAAGCAATAACAAGCTGTAAGGCTCCATATCTTTATTTTCTCCTCTTTCTTTTTTCCAAGAAAAGGAAGGTTCCCTCGCCCACAAGTTTGCCGGGGGAGAAAGGAGGAGATAATGGTATGGACCAGACGTCGTTCAAGAAAGTTTCGCCTTGCCGGGAAGCAAACAACAGAAAAGCTAAGTTGCCAAAGTTTGAGCAATCAGATTTTTTAAATTTTAAGTTATCTCCCTTGAACGACCGTACTTTGTATGGAAAACCTGTGCGCGGAGGAACCAACTCGTAGCTAGTTGCGCCCTTACTTTGTTTCGAGTCCGCTCAACAAAATAAGTGAGCTGCGACGCACCCTTACTTTGTTTCAAGTCCGCTCAACAAATTAAGTGAGCTGCGACGCACCCTTACTTTGTTTCGAGTCCGCTCAACAACTTAAGAGAGCTGCGACTAGTTGCAACAAGGTTTCTTGTCGGCAGCGGCACCGCCAGCAGGCTGCTGATGTCCCGCACTCAGCACTCGCGGCAAAGGTGCCCGCACCGACAAGTTCCCTAAAAGCGTAGGGCAAAAACATACAAAGCAAAGCATCAAGTAAAGGAGATAACATTGCAATTAGTAACCAGAATAAAGTTATATTACAAAGATAGCTTGTCGCAGCTCTAACAGATTGTTTTCATAACATAAAAGACAACGACAAGGAAAGAAGAAATGGGCGGCCTAATCTACGCGATCGCCTTCGACCCTCTTGATCCCGCTCACCTTGTCCACAATGGGTGCGACAAGGGCCTTGAGCTCCTCCAGATCAGCTTCTGGCGGCAGGGTCCTGAGGATGTTGGTGAGGCGGAGGCCCGGATTGTGGAAGGCCACCTTCATCAACACTTTCTGAAGAGCTCCCGCGCAGATCTTGCGTGACTCGTCGGCCAGCTGCTTGGGGATCCTTTCCCGGAGCCGCTGAAGGGTCGTCGCCACGCCCTTGAAGAACAGGACGAGCTTGGCGCTGGGTTGGAGGTTGTCGTCAGAGGGATACCCGAGATCCTCCATCCCCAGCTGCGCCAGCTCCTTGTCGATGTCTGTGGCGGTATTCACAAGACTCTCCGTCCAGTGCGTCACGGTCTCCCTGAAAGCGTTCTGGGCGGCGGCAGCACTCTCCAGCAGCGCCTTGTCGGCCTTGATTTCCTCCTTCAAGGCCGCCTCCCGTTCCTTGGCGCTGTCCAGAGTCTTGGTCAAAGTGGTTAGCTTCAACTCAAGATCCACGTTGAAGACCTTGGCGGCGCTGAGCTCCTTGCCCTTCTCGGCAAGATCGGCCTCCAGCCGCGCCACCGTCGTCTTCAACTCCTCCTTGGCAGCCTCGGCAGCGGCAGCGGCGTCCTCCGCTTGTTTGAGAGCTCCGCCGAGTTTTTCCTCACGCGCGGCAAGCTCCTCCTCGTGGGCGTCGAGGTTGACCTTCCGCTGCGCCAGCTCGCCCTCCTGCGCGGATAGCTTCACAGCGGCAAGCCGCTGTTGCTCTTTGACTCCAGCCTTCTCGAGGAGGAAGGCCTTCTGTGCTTCAGCGAGCTGCTCCCGCTCCTCCGCCAAGGATCGGACGGCTTCCCGATGGAAACCCCCGAGCTCTTCCGCACGCCTCTCAATGTCTGCTCCCGCCTTCGCGACCAGCGCCTCGCGGGACTCCAGCTTGGCTTGCCGCGCGCGGTAGAGCGACAGCAACTTCCGCAGCAGCCGCTCCTCTTCAGACTCGTTGCTGCTGCTGCTTGGCGCGTCAACCACCGCCAACCCCGCGGAGGCAAGTACCTCTCCGTCAAAGATCTCCCCCTCGACCGGCGCCCTGGAGCTTGACGACCAGGGGAGGTTGATGAAGACGCCTTCGCCGGCCTTCAAGTAGGCGCCCGGCCGGGGCTCCTCGGAGCTTGGCGCTGCAGCTTCGGCGGACGGGTCGGTGGTCGGTGTAGCGCCTGGCGCTCCTGCGGCCTCAGGGCCGTCGGTGCGATCACCAGACCCTTCGCCAGTCGCTGCGGCGGCAGCCTTGGCAGCCTCTGCGCTGGCGGCATCTCCAGCGCCGGCTACGTCCTCGGCGGCGACCTCGGTCTCCATCCGCTCCGCAGCAGATGGGTCTGATGGCCGGCAAGGGGAGAAGAGTCAAGCAAAATCCGGAAAAAACCCAAGAAGATCAAAAGAAAAAGAACCCAAGGGGAGTTTTGAAGCAAGAGGAGTACCTGCACCAGGTCCTGCAGTCGTGGTCTCCGCTGTCGGGGGGCCGCTGGTGCTGTCCCTCGCCGGAGAACCCTCCCTTGCCGGAGACTTCTTCCTTACCGCGAAGCCCTCCCTTGCCGGAGAGTTCTCCCTTGTCGGGGGATTCTCCCTTGGCTCCTGGTGGGGCTGCTCGGTTCCTACACAAGTCAATAAGCAGATATCAGCAAAGACAAGTACCCGTGCGCGCCTCACAGCGGAAAGTAAATCACACACTTACGCTGGGGGCTGCCCTGGAGAAAAGTCGCCGGGTCCGGCAAGGTTGTCTCGGGCGCGCCACCTGCTGTCGCAGTAGGCTCGTCCTCGATGTCGATCACCAGGACCTTAGCCCTCTTTGCCGCCCTCTGGGCCAGAGTCCTGAAGAGGAACAAGTTCAGAGAAAAGCAAGTGAGAAACGAGACAAACAGCAAGAACTGAAGGACCACAAGTACAACAAGAGAAGCTTACTCTTCTTCTTCTTCCTCGTCGGAGCTGAACGCGGAGAAGTCGAAGTCCGGCGCGCGCCCGGCGCGAGGAGGCGGAGGGGTAGCTTCCCTTGGCCGCTTGCCCGGAGCAGTGGCAGTGGTCTGAGACGATCCCGCTCCGGCTGTCGGTGCGGCGTGAGCAGCGGCAGGAACTGAAGCGGTGGTCCGGCTAGACTCTGCTCCAGTTGCCGTCGGAGCATGAGGCGCTCCTGCGGCAACGGTGTTTGCCGCGGTGGAGCGCGTCACGCGGCGCGGCGAATGTTGACCCGCTTGCCGCTCCGCTGCATCACCGGCCTTGCGGAGACGCCTTTTTGGTGGGGATGGAGGCTCTGCTTGCGGTGGGCTGTCTGAAGACGAGGTGGAAGAGGAGTTGATTCCCAACGAGCCGCTCGTGTCCTCGGCGGGCTCGCTCGGCTCGGCGCCACGCCCGGCAAGCTCCTTCTTGCCGGCAGACTCCCCTCGCTCGGCACGGTTTGCCGCTTCTGCCGCATCTGCCTCCTCCACAGTAAACCCAAATTCGCCCGCGGCTGCGGCTGCCGCTGCCTCTTTCAGCCTAGTGGCAATGAGCGCCATCTCCGCATCCGTGGTGTCGCGGGTAAGGCCATCCTTCTCGTCGGAGCGGATTGGCACTTCCACCAAGTCGTCAAAAAACTGTTGCACGACCTCGTCCGCAGGCTCCTGCCAAGTTGGCACAATCCCATGCGAGTCGCACTCCGGCATCATTGCACGGATGCGATCGAGCAAGGAATTGTTGCACAGCGGAACGACGCCCCCCCCGGCAACCTGAAAACCTCGGGATGTTGGGGGTCATACTTGAAGAGCTCCTGAAGCATCGCGTTGAGCTCCAGGACTGTGAAGTTGTAATTGAGGCCCGGCCGCAGCCTCATGATGTCTGCCACATTCTTGAACTCCCAAGTGGGCCTCCCCCGCTCCTGCAGGGGGGCGATGCGGCGGCGAAGGAAATCTGCGCCAACGGCGCCAACAGTAAGCCCAGCTAGCCTGAGGCGCAAGATCCTGGTGACGGCAATCTTCAGCCTGCCGTCTTCCGGGGCCACGTCACTCCAATCGCTGCCGTGTGCTATTGGGGTTTGGCGCCGGGTGGTGAATGGCTGCGGGTTCTCCTCGTCAATCCAGCACCAATCTGCCCTCCACTCCTCCCACTTGCCGCGGAATTCTCCCTCCAGATACGTTTCCTTCTTGTCGGCCCTTGAGATCCAGGCGATTCCGCCGGATAAAGATTCTCCTCTTTCTACTCGAGGTATGAAGAAGTGACGGAAGAGGGCTACGTTGGGAAGGACTCCGACAAAGTTTTCGCAGAGATGTGCAAAAACTGCCATGGTCAGGACGGCATTGGGGGTGAAGTCAAGGAGGTGGAATCCGTAGGTATTCATGATGTCGCAGAAGAATTCAGAAAAAGGCGGGCAGAGCCCACAGTAGAAGAACAGAGCAAAGAAGGGGTATCCATTCAGAGCTTTCTTCCAAGCGGCACCGGGGAGTACCTTTGTGCGCGGATGCGCGCGCGTCTCCGCCGACCAGAAAAGGTAGTAGTTATCCCTCAGCTCCTTCGCGCCGAGCCTGGGGGGGAAGACCGCCCGCTCCTTTCGCAGCGCCGCCAGCCGATGCGCCTCGGTCGTCTTCACGGCCTTCCCCTTGTCGGCTTTTGGAGCCATGGCGGAAGCAGTGGAGGAGGTCGACGGCGTTGGTGGCGCTGGTGGCGATGTGGGGGCGGAGCGCTGCTCTCTCTCTCTCTCAGCTTTGGGAAGGCGAGGGAGCAGCGGAGATTTCTGAGATTGGAACGGCAATGGGCAAGTGGGCGGACTACCCCTATTTCCCCTGCTTATAAAGAGGGGGGGGGGCGGACGTTCCGCATTTCCGAATAAAGAAACCACCCACGATTTCTCCCACGACGCCGCATTCAACGCGTGCCGTTCGGGGAGGGCGCGGTGGATGCGGGGAGAGATACGGCGTAACCTAGGCCGCGCGTGCCCGTGCCTTGTTTTGGGCCTGGCCCAACAGCGCTTGGCACCGCGTATGGCCCAGGCCCGGGGGCTCCTGTCGGTGTACTAGAGTAGGGGTACCCTAGTATCCCGAACTTGTGCACGGGCAGTCGCAGCACCCCGCGGCAAGGCTTGCCGGGTGACCGCCAAGGTCCTCCGTGGTTCCTTTGGAGCCATTCAAGAACAAAGTATCCAAGTCAAGACCCCGGCAAGAGGAGCTTGCCGGGAAGGCCAACCAAGGCACCTCCAGACCCCGGCAAGAGGAGCTTGCCGGGAAGGCCACCCAAGGCATCCCAAGGAACTTGCCGCGACGCGCCACGCGTACCGGCAAGGCCCGGAGAGCGACAAGCTCCCGGACGCGACAAGACAACGACCGCGGCAAGGCGCTTGCCGCGGCAAGCCACCACTCTGTGCCCGTGCTCCAGCACATCCACCAACGTGTCGCTCTGGGACCCCTCTAGGCGCACGTGGCGGAAGGCTGTGCAGCCAGGGGTACGCGGTGGCAAGCGGCGCTGACAAGATCGCCATCGTGGCGAGCGGTGGCGTCCCTGACGGCCCCTTTTACACTGTTTTAGCGACGCAGACGGGCATTTAAGGCCCTTTTCCCCTGCCATCAGGGTTAGGTATGATACACTGTAGCAGGTAGCTGTACCTACTGCAGCACCTTTCCATTTCTACCCTTTACCTCCGTTGCCACCTGTTGGTGACCCCTTGAGCATATAAAAGGAGGCCCGTGTGCAACGTAGAGGGGGGTTCGAACACTCACGCTCGGTCTCGTTAGCTGCTGAAGTGTACTGTAGCACTTCACGCTCCCGAGCAACAAATCAATACAAGCCACAAAGCAGGAGTAGGGTTTTACGCACCCGTGCGGCCCGAACCTGGGTAAATCGCTCGCGTGCTTCGCCTCGATTTGCTCTTTGCGCGATATCCGCCCCCGCCGAACCGAAAGGGACTCGGTCCGCCGGTCCCATAGGTGTTCGTGGATCAGCACCCTGACAAAGGTATTATTCAAATAAAAAGAGTAACCATTATTCTCCTTAAAGAATAACCGTATTGCGATAAACATAATCCAATCATGTCTATGCTCAACGCAAAAACCAAATAACAATTATTTAGGTTTAACACCAATCTCGATGGTAGAGGGAGCATGCGATGCTTGATCACATCAACCTTGGAAACACTTCCAACACATATCGTCATCTCACCTTTAGCTAGTCTCCGTTTATTCCATAGCCTTTTATTTCGAGTTACCAACACTTAGCAACCGAACCGGTATCTAATACCCTGGTGCTACTAGGAGTACTAGTAAAGTACACATTAATATAATGTATATCCAATATACTTCTGTCGACCTTGCCTGCCTTCTCATCTACCAAGTATCTAGGGTAGTTCTGCTTCAGTGACCGTTCCCCTCATTACAGAAGCACTTAGTCTCAGGTTTGGGTTCAACCTTGGGTTTGTTCACTAGAGCAGCAACTGATTTTCCGTTTCATGAAGTATCCCTTCTTTCCCTTGCCCTTCTTGAAACTAGTGGTTTTACTAACCATCAACAATTGATGCTCCAACTTGATTTCTACTTTTGCGGTGTCAAACATCACGAGTTTCTCAAGGATCATCATGTCTATCCCTGATATGTTATAGTTCATCAGGAAGCTCTAATAGCTTGGTGGCAGTGACTATGGAGAACCATCACTATCTCATCTGGAAGATTAACTCCCACTCGATTCAAGCGATTGTAGTACTCAGACAATCTGAGCACATGCTCAATGATTGAGCTTTTCTCCCTTAGTTTGCAGGCTTAAGAAACTTGTCAGAGGTCTCATACCTCTTGACGCGGGCGTTAGTCTGAAATCCCAATTTCAGTCTTTGGAACATCTCATATGTTCTATGAAGTTTCAAAACTGTCTTTGGTGCCACAATTTTAAACCGTTAGCATCACACACTGAACTATCACGTAGTCACCAAAACGTGTATGTCAGATGTTTCGTAACATCTACAGACGACGCTCGAGGTTCAGCACACCGAGCGGTGCATTAAGGACATAAGCCTTCTGTGCAGCAATGAGGACAATCCTCAGTTTACGGACCCAGTCCGCGTAATTGCTACTATTAACTTTCAACTAAATTTTCTCTAGGAACATATCTTAGTAGAACTAAAGCGTAAGCTACGACATTATTTGCAAAGACCTTTTGACTATGTTCATGATAATTAAGTTCATCTGATTATTTAATGAACTCCCACTTAGATAGACATCCCTCTAGTCATCTAAGTGATACATGATCCGAATCGACTAGACCGTGTCCGATCATCACGTGAGACGGACTAGTCATCAACGGTGAACATCTCCATGTTGATCGTATCTACTATACGACTCATGTTCGACCTTTCGGTCTCTTGTGTTCCGAGGCCATGTCTGTACATGCTAGGCTCGTCAAGTCAACCTAAGTGTTTTGCTTGTGTTCCGAGGCCATGTCTGTACATGCTAGGCTCGTCAACACCCGTTGTATGCGAACGTTAGAATCTATCACACCCGATTATCACGTGGTGCTTCGAAACAACGAACCTTCGCAATGGTGCACAGTTAGGGGGAACACGTCTCTTGAAATTTTAGCGAGGGATCATCTTATTTATTCTACCGTCGTTCTAAGAAAATAAGATGTAAACATGACAAACATCACATGCAAATCATAAAGTGACATGATATGGCCAATATCTTCTTGCGCCTTTGATCTCCATCTTCGAGGCGCGACATGATCACCTTCGTCACCAGAATGACACCATGATCTCCATCATCATGATCTCCATCATCGTGTCTTCATGAAGTTGTCTCGCCAACTATTACTTCTACTACTATGGCTAACGGTTAGCAATAAAGTAAAGTAATTACATGGCGTTTTCATTGACACGCAGGTCATAATAAATTAAGACAACTCCTATGTCTCCTGCCGGTTGTCATACTCATCGACATGCAAGTCGTGATTCCTATTACAAGAACATGATCAATGTCATACATCACATATATAATTCATCACATCCTTTTGGCCATATCACATCACATAGCATACCATGCAAAAACAAGTTAGACATCCTCTAATTGTTGTTGCATGTTTTACGTGGCCGCTATGGGTTTCTAGCAAGAACGTTTCTTACCTACGCTAAAGCCACAACGGTGATATGCCAATTGCTATTTACCCTTCATAAGGACCCTCTTCATCGAATCCGATCCGACTAAAGTGGGAGAGACAGACACCCGCTAGCCACCTTATGCATCAAGTGCATGTCAGTCGGTGGAACCTGTCTCACGTAAGAGTAAGTGTAAGGTCGGTCCGGGCCGCTTCATCCCACAATGCCGCCGAATCAAGATAAGACTAGTAACGGTAAGCAAATTGAACAAATCATCGCCCACAACTACTTTGTGTTCTACTCGTGCAATGAATCTACGCATAGACCTGGCTCATGATGCCACTGTTGGGGAACGTAGCAATAATTCAAAATTTTCCTATGTGTCACCAAGATCAATCTATGGAGTCATCTAGCAACGAGGGAGGAGTGGATCTACATACCCTTGTAGATCGCGCGCGGAAGCGTTCAAGAGAACGGGGTTGATGGAGTCGTACTCGTCGTGATCCAAATCACCGATGATCCTAGCGCCGAACGGACGGCACCTCCGCGTTCAGCACACGTACGGAGCAGCGACGTCTCCTCCTTCTTGATCCAGCAAGGGGGGAGGAGAGGTTGATGGAGATCCAGCAGCACGATGGCGTGGTGGTGGAAGTAGCGGGATTCCAACACGGCTTCGCCAAGCGCTGCGGGAGGAGGGAGATGTGTCACGGGAGGGAGAGGGAGGCGCCAGGGCTTAGGTGCGGCTGCCCTCCCTTCCCCCCACTATATATAGGGCCAAGGGAGAGGGGGGGGGCGCAGCCTTGGCCCTTCCTCCAAGGAAGTGTGCGGCCAGGGAGGAGTCCATCCTCCCCAAGGCACCTAGGAGGTGCCTTCCCCCTTTAGGACTCTTCCTTTCCCTTATCTCTTGGCGCATGGGCCTCTTGGGGCTGGTGCCCTTGGCCCATATAGGCCAAGGCGCACACCCCTACAGCCCATGTGGCCCCCCGGGGCAGGTGGGCCCCCTTGGTGGACCCCCAGACCCCTTTCGGCACTCCCGGTACAATACCGATAATGCGCGAAACTTTTCTGGCGACCAAAACAATACTTCCCATATATAAATCTTTACCTCCAGACCATTCCGGAACTCCTCGTGACGTCCGGGATCTCATCCGGGACTCTGAACAACTTTCAGGTTACCGCATACTAATATCTCTATAACCCTAGCGTCACCGAACCTTAAGTGTGTAGACCCTATGGGTTTGGGAGACACGTAGACATGACCGAGACGACTCTCCGGCCAATAACCAATAGCGGGATCTGGATACCCATGTTGGCTCCCACATGCTCCTCGATGATCTCATCGGATGAACCACGATGTCGAGGATTCAATCAATCCCGCATACAATTCCCTTTGTCTATCGGTATGTTACTTGCCCGAGATTTGATCGTTGGTATCCCAATACCTTGTTCAATCTCGTTACCGGCAAGTCTCTTTACTCGTTCCGTAATGCATGACCCCGTGACTAACTCCTTAGTCACATTGAGCTCATTATGATGATGCATTACCGAGTGGGCCCAGAGATACCTCTCCGTCATACGGAGTGACAAATCCCAGTCTCGATTCATGCCAACCCAACAGACACTTTCAGAGATACCTGTAGTGCACCTTTACAGCCACCCAGTTACGTTGTGACGTTTGGTACACCCAAAGCATTCCTACGGTATCCAGGAGTTGCACAATCTCATGGTCTAAGGAAACGATACTTGACATTAGAAAAGCTCTTAGCAAACGAACTACACGATCTTGTGCTATGCTTAGGATTGGGTCTTGTCCATCACATCATTCTCCTAATGATGTGATCCCGTTATCAATGACATCTAATGTCCATGGTCAGGAAACCATAACCATCTATTGATCAACGAGCTAGTCAACTAGAGGCTTACTAGGGACATGTTGTGGTCTATGTATTCACACATGTATTACGGTTTCCAGTTAATACAATTATAGCATGAACAATAGACAATTATCATGAACAAGGAAATATAATAATAACCATTTTATTATTGCCTCTAGGGCATATTTCCAACAGGGCCCAGATTCCGACGAATGGCTCGAGGCCATAAAATCCGAGAGAGGATCCGTGTATAAAACCAAAGTATAGACTTTGGTAGAACTACTTGATGGTCGTAAGGCTGTTGGGTGCAGATGGATTTTAAAAGGAAGACGGACAATGATGGTAAATGTCACCATTAAGAAAGCTCAACTTGTCGTTAAGATGTTTTCCGACAAGTTCAAGGAGTTGACTACGACGAGGCTTTCTCACTCGTAGCGATGCTAAGAGTCTGTTGGAATTATATTAGCAGTTACTGCATTATTTATGAAATCTTGCAGATAGGATGTCAAAACATTGTTTCCTCGATGATTTTCTTGAGGAAAGGTTGTATGTGATACAACCATAAGGTTTTGTCAATCCTGAAATATGCTAACAAGTATGCTAAGCTCCAGCAATCCTTCTAAGTACTGGAGTAAGCATCTCGGAGTTGGAATGTACGCTTTGATGAGATGATCAAAGATTTTGGGTTTATACAAAGTTTAAGAGAAACTTGTGTTTCCAAAGAAGTGAGTGGGAGCACTATAGAATTTTTGATGAGTATATGTTGTTAACATATTGTTGATCAGAAATGATGTAGAATTTCTGGAAAGCATCCAGGGTTATTTGAAAAGTGTTTTTCAATGGAAAACCTGGATTAAGCTACTTGAACATTGAGCATCAAGATCTATAAGGATAGATCAAAAACGCTTAATAGTACTTTCAAATGAATACATACCGTTACAGGATTTTGAAGGAGTTCAAAATAGATCAGCAAAGAAGGAGTTCTTGGCTATGTTACAAGGTGTGAGTATTGAGTAAGACTCAAGACCTGACCACGGCAGAAGAGAGAGAAAGGACGAAGGTCGTCCCCTATGCTTTAGACGTAGGCTCTACAGTATGCTATGCTGTGTACCGCACCTGGAGTGTGCCTTGCCATGAGTTAGTCAAGGGGTACAATAGTGATCCGGGAATGGATCACATGACAGCGGTCGAACTTATCCTTAGTATCTAGTGGACTAAGGAATTTTCTCGATTATGGAGGTGGTAAAAGAGTTTGTCGTAAGGGGTTACGTCGATGCAAACTTTAACACTAATCCGGATGACTCTGAGTAGTAAACCGGATTCGTATAGTAGAGCAGTTATTTGGAATAGTTCCAAGTGGTGCGTGGTAGCTACATCTACAAGATGACATAGAGATTTGTAAAGCACACACGGATCTGAATGTTGTAGACCCGTTGACTAAAACCTCTCTCGTAAGCATAACATGATCAAACCCTAGAACTCATTGAGTGTTAATCACATGGTGATGTGGACTAGATTATTGACTCTAGTAAACTCTTGGGTATTAGTCACATGGCGATGTGAACTTTGAGTGTTAATCACATGGTGATGTGAACTAGATTATTGACTCTAGTGCAAGTGGGAGACTGTTGGAAATATGCCCTAGAGGCAATGATAAAATGGTTATTATTGTATTTCCTTGTTCATGATAATTGTCTGTTGTTCATGCTATAATTGTATTAACTGGAAACCGTAATACATGTGTGAATACATAGACCACAACATGTCCCTAGTGAGCCTCTAGTTGACTAGCTCGTTGATCAACAAATAGTCATGGTTTCCTGACTATGGACATTGGATGTCATTGATAACGGGATCACATCATTAGGAGAATGATGTGATGGACAAGACCCAATCCTAAGCATAGCACAGGATCGTGTAGTTTGTTTGCTAGAGCTTTTCCAAATGTCAAGTATCATTTCCTTAGACCATGAGATTGTGCAACTCCCGGATACCATAGGAGTGCTTTGGGTGTGCCAAATGTCACAATGTAACTGGGTGGCTATAAAGGTGCACTACGGGTATCTCCGAAAGTGTCTGTTGGGTTGGCATGAATCGAGACTAGGATTTGTCACTCCGTATGACGGAGAGGTATCTCTGGGCCCACTCGGTAATGCATCATCATAATGAGCTCAATGTGACCAAGTGTTTGGTCATGGGATCATGCATTACGGTACGAGTAAAGTGACTTGCCGGTAACGAGATTGAACAAGGTATTGGGATACCGACGATCGGATCTCGGGCAAGTAACGTACCGATTGACAAAGGGAATTGTATACGGGATTGATTGAATCCTCGACATCGTGGTTCATCCGATGAGATCATCGTGGAACATGTGGGAGCCAACATGGGTATCCAGATCCCTCTGTTGGTTATTGACCGGAGAGTCGTCTCGGTCATGTCTGCATGTCTCCCGAACCCGTAGGGTCTACACACTTAAGGTTCGGTGACGCTAGAGTTGTAGAGATATTAGTATGCGGTAACCGAAAGTTGTTCGGAGTTCCGGATGAGATCCCGGACGTCACGAGGAGTTCCAGAATGGTCCGGGGGTAAATATTTATATATGGGAAGTCCTATTTTGGCCACCAGAAAATGTTCGGGATTTTTTGGTATTGTACCGGGAAGATTCTAGAAGGTTCCGAAGTGGGGCCCACCTGCATGGGGGGACCCACATGAACGTGGGTAGTGGGGGCAAGGCCCCACACCCCTGGTCAAGGCGCACCAAGATCCCACCTTAGAAGGAATAAGATCATATCCCGAAGGGATAAGATCAAGATCCCTAAAAAAGGGGGATAACAATCGGTGGGGAAGGGAAATGATGGGATTTCTTTCCCCCACCTTTGCCAACGCCCTAATGGACTTGGAGGGCAAGAAACCAGCCCCCTCCACCCCTATATATAGTGGGGAGGTGCATGGGAGCAGCACCCCAAGCCCTGGCGCCTCCCTCCCTCCCGTGACACCTCTTCCTCCCCGCTTGCGCTTGGCGAAGCCCTGTCGGGATCCCGCTACTTCCACCACCACGCCATCGTGCTGCTGGATCTCCATCAACTTCTCCTCCCCCTTGCTGGATCAAGAAGGAGGAGACGTCCCCGCTCCGTACGTGTGATGAACGCGGAGGTGCCGTCCGTTCGGCGCTAGGATCATCGGTGATTTGGATCATGACGAGTACGACTCCATCAACCCCGTTCTCTTGAACGCTTCCGCACGCGATCTATAAGGGTATGTAGATGCACTCCCCTCTCTCTCGTTGCTAGATGACTCCATAGATTGATCTTGGTGATACGTAGAAAATTTTGAATTATTGCTACGTTCCCCAACACTTATCCTCCCCGCGACGCCTGTAGCGGCGTGGTTGGCGAGGTGGGTTCGGCGGCGACCATGGGCACGGTCGGAGGAACAGGGAGGGGGAAAGAGCAACCCAGCGGGGAAGGTGGGTCGGCTTGCTGGGACGGGCCGGCTCGGGTGGGTTAGGTCCAGGGGGTTTGATCTCTCTCTCTCTCTCTCTTCTGCTTTTCTTTTTCTTTCTTTTATTTCTGTTTTTATTCACTTTAAAATATTTAGGCACTTTCTAAAAATATGTTTTCTCCACAATAATTATCAGTGCAATATTTGGCACCCACCAAACATTTTTGTTTAAATTTTTGAAAACTTTTGTTGTCTGACATATTTTGAATTTGACTTTTGAAACGGTTTCGAATCATTGCGAGGTTAGAACAGTAACCGAGGTTTCGTGGCATGATTAGCGTGGGATTACTGTAGCATGATTATCCGGGCGTTACAAATCTCCTCCACTACAAGAAATCTTGTCCCAAGATTTAGGAGGTAGAAGGAAACAACACGGGGTATTCATCACGCAGGCGATCCTCGCGTTCCCAAGTGGCTTCATCTTCAGAATGGTTCGACCACTGGACTTTGAGGAACTTAGTTGCCTTCAGTCGTGTGCGGCGTTCAGCTTGGTTAAGAATGCGGACCGGATACTCCTTATAAGAGAGGTCCTGTTGCAATTTAAGCACTTCATGATCCACTGCTCCGATAGGGTCCTTGAAGCAACGGCGGAGCTGTGACACGTGGAACACATCGTGAACCTGAGAAAGGTTCGGCGGAAGCTCCAGTTGATATGCCACTTTTCCACGCCTTTCGAGAATAGTGAATGGGCCAATATAGCGAGGAGCTAGCTTGCCCTTGATCCCGAAGCGGTGAGCACCCTTCATTGGTGTAACTCGAAGATAGGCCTTTTCGCCAGGTTGATAGACCATGTCTTTATGATGACGGTCATACTGACTCTTCTGACGCGACTGAGCAGTCTTTAGATTCTCGCGAATAATGCGGACTTGTTCTTCGGCATGTTGGATAATATCCGGACCAAAGAGTGGACGTTCCCCAGTTTCTGACCAGTTCAGAGGGGTTCGGCACTTTCGTCCATATAACACTTCGAAGGGGGCCATCTTAAGACTAGCTTGATAGCTATTATTATAGGAGAACTCAGCATACGGGAGAGATTCCTCCCATTTCTTGCCAAAAGAAACAACACAAGCTCGAAGCATGTCTTCGAGAATTTGGTTGACACGTTCAACTTGCCCTTGCGACTGAGGATGAAATGCAGTACTGAATGACAGATGAGTTCCCATAGCTTCTTGGAAACTTGCCCAGAATCTTGAAGTGAATAAGCTGCCACGGTCCAAACTGATAACCAGTGGAATACCGTGAAGTGAAACAATTCTGGACATATAGAGGGTTGCAAGTTGACTAGCAGTGATTGTTTCTTTGACCGCCAGAAAATGTGCAACCTTAGAAAGCCGGTCAATGACGACAAGAATGGCATCATTACCTTTCTGCGATTTGGGAAATCCAGTGACGAAGTCCATCTCGACATGGTCCCATTTCCATTCAGGAATAGAGATAGGTTGTAGAGTTCCAGCAAGCCTTTGATGTTCTGCTTTGATACAACGGCAAACGTCACACTCAGCAACATAACGAGCAATGTCTTGCTTCATGTTAGACCACCAGAATCACTGACGGATGTCTTGGTACATCTTGGTACTACCGGGATGAATAGACAGAGGCGTATCATGAGCTTCTTTCATAACCTCCTGTGTCATATCCAGGTTTTTCTCCTTACACGGCACCACTAGGTGGCCTTTGAAGTACAAAGTGCCATCATCAGCAATAGTGAAGAATGAGGGCTTTCCTTCAGCGAGGTAGCGCTTAATCTTAGGTCTTGAGAGTCATACTGTTGTAGCTTTTTGATGTTGTCCATGAGATCTGGTTTAGCAACCAGGGTATTGAGAGAAGCCTGGGTAACAACGTGGAGGTTCATCTTACGAAACTCCTTAGGAGGGGGTGCGAGTGCACCCGGAGGAACAATATGGAGGTTTAGCTTCCTGAATTCTTCAACAAGCAAGGAATGAACTTTGTGAACCTGGAGGTGGTTGCAGTAAGACTTGCGGCTCAAAGCATCAGCCATTACATTAGCCTTGCCTGGTGTATAGGAAATACCCATGTCAAAGTCTTCAACAATCTCCATCCATCTCTGCTGACGGAGGTTCAGGTCTGGCTGAGTAAATAGATACTTTAGACTTTGATGATCGGTGAAGATCTTGCAACGATTACCGAGAAGGTAATGCCGCCACTACTTTAGTGCATGAATGACAGCAGGAAGTTCGAGATCGTGAACTGGGTAGTTCTCTTCGTGAGGGCGCAATTGCCGAGAGGCATAAGCAATCACCTTGCGGTCTTGCATTAGGACACAGCCTAATCCTTGACGGGAAGCGTCGCAGTAAATGACGAAGTCCTTCTTAGTATCAGGTGGAGCTAGCACTGGGGCAGAAGTCAACTTGTCTTTGAGTGCCTGGAAACTTTCCTGACATTTGTCTGTCCATTGGAACTTGACGCCCTTATGCAACAGGTTAGTTAGAGGCCTGGCAATCTTGGAGAAGTTCTCGACGAATCGACGGCAATAGCTAGCGAGACCGAGAAAACTTCTGACTTGCTTAACATTCTTCGAAGGAGTCCAATCGAGAATAGCCTGAACTCGCTCGGGATTGATGGCAATACCATCGTTAGAGATGACATGCCCCAGATAGGTTACTTCGGGAAGCCAGAATTCACACTTGGAGATCTTGGCATATAGTTGATTCTCTCATAGCTTTTCCAGCACAAGACGAAGATGTTCAACATGTTCTTCTTCGTTCTTAGAAAATACCAGGATATCGTCCAGATAAACCACCACGAACTTGTCGAGGTAATCCATGAATATATAGTTCATCAAACGAGAGAAGGTGGCTGGAGCATTGGTTAAGCCGAAAGACATGACGGTGTACTCGTATGATCCATATCGAGTCACGAAGGTGGTCTTTGGGATATCATCTTCACGAACACGGATCTGGTGGTAACCCAACCTCAAGTCGAGTTTCGAGAACACTGACGAACCAGCCAGTTGATCATACAGATCATTGATCCAAGGAAGAGGATATTTATTCTGAATGGTAGCTTGGTTTATAGGACGGTAGTCTTGGACTAATCGGTTTGTCCCATCCTTCTTCTTAACAAAGAGAGAAGGTGCTCCCCAAGGAGAGCAACTTGGGCGAATGAAACCACTGCGAAGAGATTTGTCGATTTCATCCTTAAGCTCAATGAGTTCATGCAGCGACATCTTGTAGGGTCGTTTGGCTATAGGAGTGGTGCCTGGTTTCAAATCGATGATGAATTCAACAGCCCTAGCAGGGGGAATCCCTAGAAGTTCTTCAGGAAAGACGTCGAGGAATTCACGCACGACAGGGATGTTTTCGATGCCCTCGAGTGGTGCAGTATTCAATGCATTCAAGGCATAAAGCCGTGCCTCGGCATTTTGCACCAGATGAGCATTGTAGCTTAATATTTCATCAGAAGGGTGTAGCAGATGGACGGTCTTAGTGGCGCAAACTATAGAAGCAGTATGCGCTCTCAACCAATCCATTCCTAGTATGAGATCAATGCTACAAGACTTCAATACAATGGGAGAGACAAGGAATTCCAGCCCTTCGATTTCAACGGGGACATCGTTGCAAATCATGGAGGTCCGACATTGGCCCGCAGGGGTGTGTACTAATAGCGAAGCATTCATATCTTCACTTTTAATGCCATGCATGAATGCAAATTCTTCTGACATGAATGAATGGGATGCACGTGTATCAAATAAAACAGATGCTGGTACTGAATTTACGAGAAGAGTACCCATCACAGTAGCAGGCTGGTCTTGAGCTTCATTGAGATCAACGTGGTTGGCATGAACACGACCATAAGACTTGGCATTGTTGTTGCGGGGCTGGTTGTTTCCACGGCCAACTGTGGGAAGGGCCAGTTGATTCTGATTCTGATTGCAGTCCCTGGCACGGTGACCTGGTTGACCATCTTGTAGAACAAACCATTATTGGGAGTGGGAACAGGAGCTTGGGGTGGTGGAGCTGGAAGCCTTGGCTGCCTAGATGGTGGAGGAGGCAGACGTGGTGCAGCATAAGACTGCCTTGGAGCAGGTGCATTTGGACGGTACACGCTATTCGGGATCCATATCTTACGCTTCTGCGAGGGCGGGCCCGAAGATGAGCCCGCGTCACGGTTGCGCTTGTGAGAGCTCTGGTATTCCTGCAGACCAGTCTCGACATTTATGGCCTTATTCACCAAGGTGGCGAAATCAGTAAAGTCATGCACTAGAAGTGCGAGCTTGATGTCAGCTTGTAGTCCCTCACGGAACTTCTCCTGTTTGCGAGCATCAGTTGCAACGTCTTCTTCAGCATAGCGGGACAAGTCCAGAAACTCCCGCTGATAAGCTTCGACAGTTTTGTTGCCTTGGGTGAGGTTGCGGAACTCACGCTTCTTCCGGTCCATGACCCCCTGAGGAATGAAGCGGGCACGGAAAGCAGCTTGGAAGTCTGGCCAGGTGATGATTGTTCCAGCTGGCAGAGTACGCCTGTGGCTGTCCCACCATTGAGCTGCGGGTCCCTTCAAGAAGAAGGAAGCAAAGGTGACATAGCGAGCAGGGGCTACTTCAACAGACTCCATCTCATAGTTGATGTCACGGAGCCAGTCATCAGCATCCAGAGGCTGAGTTGAGCTGCGTTAGATGGTTGGGTTGAGGCGAACGAAATCTTGCAGAGTCACTTGGGCTGGTTGCTGGTTCATATTGGGGCGAGGAAACTGAGCCATCATATTTTCCATGAATTGGTGGTTCAGTTCGAACTATTGGATCATACCAGCCATGTACTCAGGCGGTGGTGGGGCGTTGCCACCACTACCACGACCACTTGGTCTAACCATCCTGCTAATACATAACAGGGGTAATTCAGCATTGAGAATTTTGCAAAGACAAGAATCATTCATGATGAAACATGCATAATGAAAGGAGCACGATAGCTACTACATAGTAGTCAGCATAGCTTACAAAAGGGGTCATGCATAGAGTTCAGTACACAGACTAAAGACATCATAGGCGGCACGCAAGCTCGCGACGAAGGCACCTAACACTAATAAGCAAGACTACATCAGTCCCAAAAGGAACTGTGGAGGTAGGTGTAGCCTGAAAGCTGGTATTGTCGCATCAGGAACTCCACGTCAGCATCCTGGGGTCCGCGGATAGTCTGGTGCGGAACCCGATGCTCCGGTGGCAGAAGAGGACCAAGTGGGGGAGAGTAGCCTCCCACATCTGGCCAACCGACACCCTGGGGCATCACAGTCTTGGCTGGGTAGACCGCATAACGCGGCAGATCTCCAGATCGGACATGGGGGTGCAACAGCGTCAGAGCATGGTAAAGGTGCTGTCGGGTGGTGTATAACTCGTGGCGAAGAGCTCGGTTAGCTTGATCCAGCCCATCAGCATGCAGAACCAGGTTCTGATGGTAGAAAGGCTCTCGGGTGACAATGGAGTAGGCAGCAGTGTAGTATCCCTCCGCACCAACATCGGATGCAATAGCAATGTGCCTAAAAGGGGAGGTGTCCAACTCCCGATACTCTCCACGAAGACGTGTCAGAGCAGCATAAGCAACATCATGGACTGCCATATCGATGGTCATCCCAACACCATGAGCGGTGTGCAACACGGTAGTGGAGTCATACTCCCGAGAGTAGAGGTGGACGATGGCACGATACTGCTCCTGGTTAAAGTCCTGGTACTCCTCGTAGACGGTGTACTCAGGATGCCAGCAATAACCCAGATAGGTCATCATCCCAGCTAGCACAGTAGTGATCCCGAGGCACCAATGGCCGTCGTGTGGCGCACGACCTGCCTCGTGGGTTCCATCTGAAAACAAAGATGTTTCAAAGGAGTCAAACGACAGTGTGGACATTATTCAAATAACTATTCTAAGGAATAACTATGGCTTATCCAACTTTGGGGTGAATGTGGTCATGGGATCCTAATGTTAGAGTTAGTAAATTTGTTTAACCCAAGTAGGAGAGAGTTCAGAGTCCCAGAGTAAAGGTCGAGGAGTAAAAGATCCTAGTACCACCCAAATGGCGACGTGGGCCCGTAAGGCACACAGCCATGTTAGTAAAAGGTTTTGCAATGTCTAGACTCGACTTCGGCCAAGGAGTGTGGAAGGGGGATTCCTACAGGCAGTCGGCTCTGATACCAACTTGCGACGCCCCCGATTCAATCGTACACTAATCATGCACGCAAACGTGTACGATCAAGATCAGGGACTCACGGGAAGATATCACAACACAACTCTAAAAGAAAAAAAATAAGTCATACAAACATCATAATACAAGCCAGGGGCCTCGAGGGCTCGAATACAAGTGCTCGATCATAGACGAGTCAGCGGAAGCAACAATATCTGAGTACAGACATAAGTTGAACAAGTTTGCCTTAAGAAGGCTAGCACAAACTGGGATACAATCGAAAGAGGCGCAGGCCTCCTGCCTGGGATCCTCCTAAACTACTCCTGGTTGTCGTCGACAGCCTGCACATAGTAGTAGGCACCTCCAGTGTAGTAGGAGTCGTCGTCGACAGTGGCGTCTGGCTCCTGGGCTCCAGCATTTGGTTGCGACAACCAGATAGAAGAGAAAAGGGAAAAAGAGGGGGAAATGCAACCGTGAGTACTCATCCAAAGTACTCAGAAGCAAGGATCTACACTACATATGCATGGATATATGTGTAAAGGGCCATATCAGTGTACTGAACTGCAGAATGCCAGAATAAGAGGGGGATAGCTAATCCTGTCGAAGACTGCGCTTCTGGCCACCTCCTGCAGCATGTAGAAGAGAGTAGATTGAAGTCCTCCAAGTAGCATCGGATAGCATAAATCCTACCCGGCGATCCCCTCCTCGTCGCCCTGTTAGAGAGCGATCACCGGGTGTATCTAGCACTTGGAAGGGTGTGTTTTATTAAGTATCCGGTTCTAGTTGTCATAAGGTCAAGGTACAACTCCGGGTCATCCTGTTACCGAAGATCACGGCTATTCGAATAGATTAAACTTCCCTGCAGGGGTGCACCACATAACCCAACACACTTGATCCCATTCGGCCGGACACACTTTTCTAGGTCATGCCCGGCCTCGGAAGATCAACATGTCGCAGCCCTACGTAGGCACAACAGAGAGGTCAGCACGCCGGTCTAAATCCTATGGCGCAGGGGTCTGGGCCCATCGCCCATTGCACACCTGCATGTTGTGAGGGCGGCCGAAAGCAGAACTAGCCCCCTTAATACAAGAGCAGGCTTACGTTCCAATCCGGCGCGCGCCGCTCAGTCGCTGACGTCACGAAGGCTTCGGCTGATACCACGACATCGGGATACCCATAACTACTCCCGCGTAGATGGTTAGTGCGTATAGACCAAATGGCCAGACTCAGATCAAATACCAAGAACTCGTTAAGCGTGTTATTTAGTAACCGCGGACGCCGACCAAGGCCAGGCCCACCTCTCTCCTAGGTGGTCTCAACCTGCCCTGTCGCTCCGCCACAAAGATCCAGTCGCGGGTACTCCTACGAGCTGACCCGACTTTAGTCACCATAGGTATCATATATCAAGTATATGGTATATACCCGTGATCACCCCCTAGTGATTAGGGCTCGATAGTATAGCATGGCAGACAGACAAGTATGTAGGGCCACTGATGAAATACTAGCATCCTATACTAGGCAAGTAGGATTGTAGGTACAGGTAACAACAGTAGGAGCAAGGACAGGCCATGCATCAGAATAGGATTAACAGAAAGAAGTAACATTGCTACACTACTCTAATGCAAGCAGTATAGAGAAGAGTAGGCAATATCTGCTGATCAAGGGGGGGGCTTGCCTGGAAGCTCTGGCAAGTAGGGGTCGTCAACATCGTAGTCGGTCGGGGCACCAGCAGCAGCGTCGGTCTCGTAGTCTACCGGAGAGAAGAGGGGGAAGAAATAATGAATACAATGCAAACAGATGCATATCGATGTATGACAAAGCAATCGCGGTGTTAGGTGTGCCCTAACGCGGTAAGGGGTGATACCAGCGAAGGGGGGAAACATCCGGGAAAGTATCCCCGGTGTTTCGCGTTTTCGGGCAGAGGTACCGGAGTGGGAAAGTTGCGTGTTCTATATGCTAGGGGTGTGTGGCGAACGAATGGGCTATGTATCCGGAATCGTCTCGTTGTTCTGAGCAACTTTCATGTAGAAAACATTTTCATCCGAGTTACGGTTTATTTTCTATGAATTTTCAAAGATTAAACCATTTTCTGGAATTATTTCAATTAACAGAAATAACAGAAAAAGGAATATGACGTCACCATGACATGTAGATGACGTCAGCAGTCAACAGCCGCACTCACCAGGTCAAACCTGGCCAGTGGGCCCCCATGTCAGCCTCTGTTAGTTAACAAAGTCTATATTAAACTAATCTGAGGTTAAATAGCTACTGGGCCCCACATGTCAGTCTCTAAAAATAAACTAATTAGGTTTTGCTTAATAAAAAGGTTTGTTAAACTAATTATGCGGTGGGGCCCGCATGTCAGCGTCACTGGGCTGCCCAATCAGCATGTTGACTGGGTCAACCCAGTCAACAGGGCCCGTGGGGCCCGACGTCAGTGACCCAGAGGTGGGCCTGGCCGTGCCACGTCGGCGGGGGGCGCCGGAATAGCTCTAGCGAGCCAAATCGTGGCGGCGCGCGTCGGGCTCGGTTCGGGTTTTGCGCATAGGGGGTCCTAGGGGCTACGGTTGCTTGCGTTCGACGCGGTTCAACGCCGCGCGTCGAACGGTGGCGGTGCGGGTGCTGGGGAGGTCGGAGCGGAGCGCCAGGAGCTCGCCGGCGGTGGGGTGGTTCGGGCGTGCGGCAGAGGCGGGGCTACGGTGCGAATTTGGGCAAACCAAAGAGCGGGGCGAGGCCTACACGATGCGGCCAAAGCAACGGAGGCACGAACGGGACCAAAAGGTCGCCGTGGCCACGCCGGCGACGAGGCCAGGCGGCGGAGGGTGCGGCCTAACGCGGCGCCGTGGCTACGGTACGCTAGCGAGCTAATGGAGAGGGAAGGAGGAGCAGGAGCTCACAGTGGGGCGTAGCCGTTCAGAACGGGTGCGGGGAAGGCGTGGTGCAGCCGGAACCGACGGTGAACGGCGGCGGGGATTCGAGGAGGAAGAAGATGGTGCGGGGTCGATGTAGGGTTCCCGGGGCTCGGGCCCGTGGTCGAGGAGGACGGGCTCGACGCGGCGGAGCTCGTGGACATGTCGGGGAGGAGAACGGGGCTCGGTGGCCGCGAGGACGGGCGAGGCACGGTGGCGACCGCGTCGGCCTCCTCTCCAAAACGAAGGAGAGGGAGAGGGAGAAGGGGGAAGTGGGTGAGGGGGAAAGATCTAGGCGGAAGCCAGGGCGCCGACGCTGGCGTCCTTATCCTCCCCGCGACGCCTGTAGCGGCGTGGTCGGCGAGGTGGGTTCAGCGGCGACCATGGGCACGGTCGGAGGAACAGGGAGGGGGAAAGAGCGACCTAGCGGGGAAGGTGGGCTGGCTTGCTGGGACGGGCCGGCTCGGGTAGGTTAGGTCCAGGGGGTTTGATCTCTCTCTCTCTCTCTCTCTTCTACTTTTCTTTTTCTTTTTCTGTCTTTTATTTCTGTTTTAATTCACTTTAAAATATTTAGGCACTTTCTTAAAATATGTTTTCTCCACAATAATTATCAGTGCAATATTTGGCACCCACCGAACATTTTTGTTTAAATTTTTGAAAACTTTTGTTGTCCGACATATTTTGAATTTGACTTTTGAAACGGTTTCAAATCATTGCGAGGTTAGAACAGTAACCGAGGTGACGTGGCATGATTTGCGTGGGATTACTGTAGCATGATTATCCGGGCGTTACACTACGGGTGAAGGGGAGATTCGGTTGGGTTCTTCTCTGAAGACCCCATGCCTATGGAGGAAGGAGCTCATCAACCTTACGAACTGGACGCCTCCGCCTCCTCCTCCTGCTCCGGCGAGTCAGGGCACTCCGCCTCCTCCTCCTCCGGCGAGTGATCAGGGCACTCAGCCTCCTTCTCCGGCGCATGGCGGCACTCCGCCTCCTTGTCTGCCTGCGCTGGCGCGCCCGAGCAGCCAGCCTCCTCCTTCTCTGCCTCGCCAGCAAGGGCGGAAGAGACCCGCCGCCGCCCCGGCTGCTGCGGCGCGTCGTACTCCTTCTCCTCTGCCTAAGCAAGCACGAAAGAAGACAGTCGCAGCCGCTCCATCTGCTCCGGCTTCTAGCAGTACAGCCAGAGGCGGGAGGCAATACAGATTCGGTCCTTCTCTGAGGACTCCAGAGAAGTTACCATATGAGAGGACCGAGGAGGAAACCAGGAAGATCGTGCGAGCCGAACTGACGAGCTACTTTGAAAAGTCTGCTCCAGAGGAGAAGATAGATCCGGTGAAAGCGAAGCGCAGTCTGGCTGCCCTGAAGAAACCACCAAAGTCTCCGCCGAAAGGCAACTATGACCGCGTTATTGAATAGTCATTTGTCGAAGCGGATCGGTCAGGAAGGACTGTCAGTGATCGAAGGTTAGCAGAATGACAAGATGGGAAAACAATTGCCCAGCTCGGCGAACAAGTGAACCAGACGTGCCCCTCGCTCAAGGTGCCTAGCGACGATAGCGTCGCTAATGATCCGAGGATGGTGCCCGGTTATAGCAATCTTGGAGATTACCTGCCCGACGATGTACATTATGATTTCTTGGAGGTGGACGAACACAGATACCAGTACGGGAAGCCTCTCGTCAAAGATGGAAGTCCTCCTCTAACAACGATGATGCGAAGATTCCATGATTGGTACATGAAAACCTGCAGAGAGTCTGATGGGATGAATACTTTGACGTTGAGAGTTAAAGAGGAGCATGACCTCGTTGGAATTGAACTGTTGAATGTTCCATTTGAGGAGTTCTTCGAGTTTTTCAATCAAAAGGTCCTCGATAAATTGATGATGACTTGCTACTGTCTTTAAGTACTACTTCTGTCATTAAGTCTCTATATATAGGTCAGCTCTTTCATTGCATGTATATATAATTATCCTCACTATATTATGCAGGTTGAAAATCGCCGAATTGAAGAAAAAATAAATCGGTGATATTGGATTCATTAACACAAATCTCATAGATGCTTATCAGGTTAAACAACATGCCAAAGACGCCGAGACCAACTTGCTACAATCGTTGGTATTAAATGAAAACAAAGCTATAATACTCTTTCCTTACAACTATGAGTGAGTGTTACTGTCTTTTGCATATTCGGTTTCCCTTATTACTCGAGGTTATAGTAATGTAATTGATGAGTTATGCATGCGTGCGCAGATTCCACTATATTCTCCTGGAGATTAAGCTTGAGCAGGGACTAGTAACCGTCTTCGACTCGAGACGAAAAGATCCCAAGGAGTATGCGGACATGACTGAAATGCTCGAGAAGTAAGTTAAATCGATCATTATCGCACCATGTCGGCAACTTTGTTCATTTCCTGATATCAGGTAATTGTTTTCTTTGTCTGATAGGGTTTGGAGAAAATTCACCTCAAAAGCTCCGGGACTGCCGAAGAAGCTGCAATTTAAACACCCGAAAGTAAGTACTACTAGCTAGTTCCGCGCATCTCCTAGTGATTCAAGCGCTAGTTTCATCAATACCATTTAGTATGCTTGCTTATCAGTTTGATTGACCTCTATTTCTTGTAAAGTGGTTGTGGCAGGAATCCGGGAATAATTACTATGGATACTACGTTTGCGAGTGCATCCGCAACACGACCTGTGACCGGGGCTACTCTGACAAACAATATGAAGTGCGTAAGCAATAATATTTACAATTTTATTTTATTACCATCATTTGTGTTGAGTTTCATTTATCCATATATATGTATTGACCCTCTTCTTCAAATTAGATATTTCGGATGCGTGATGAACTCCTACCACCAGATCGTATGCGAGCAATTCAAGAGGAATTGGCGGCATTCTTTCTTGACCACGTGATCGATAAAGACGGAGAATACCATGTGGACCCTGAGTTCATATATAATTAGGAGATTATATTGTAAGAGATAATTATATTGTATATATGTAGCCAGTAGCGTCGGATAGATATAGGAAAACTTGTTGTTCAACCAATCTCTCAGAGAGGGAGAGGTGGTCGATATCACTTCTCTCTGTATGCATATGTTCATAACGATCTTCTGTTTCCTTCATTTGCTTACTAGCTCGCGTGTCTAGTCCTCTCTATACGTATAGTACGTAGCATCGACTAAGCACGGAGATAAGAGAGGACACTTCTCTCTATTAATTACCTAGCTAATACAATATATGAAACACCTAAATTAACCCCCCAAAACTCCCTACCCCCCCTTAAAAAAAAACCTCAGCCCCTGGAATGCTGACGCGTGGATGCCTATTGGTCCCGGTTGGTGCCACCAACCGGGACCAAAGGGCCTCCTGCCTGGGCTCGCCGCACCGGCCACGTGGAGACCCATCTGTCCCGGTTCATGTAAGAATCGGGACTAAAGGTCTAGGGATTTAGTAACGACCCTTTAGTCCCGGTTCAAAAATCGGGACAAATGGGCCTTACGAACCGGGACAATAGGCCCTTTTTCTACTAGTGACTATTTTTCTGAAAAATATTTCCCTGCTTATAAGAAACAAGCTGCCCTGCAAGAAATATTTAACTTTATGCAGGTTGAGGAGGAGAGTCTCCCACAATCTTGGGGGAGGCTTCTCCAGCTACTTAATGCTTTACCAGATCATCCTCTGAAAAAATGAAATACTTGATATTTTCTATAATGGTATAAATGATGTTTCTAGGGACTACCTATACAGTTGTGCTGATTGTGTTTTCAGGAAAAGAACTGTTAATTAAGCTGAGGAATTATTGATGAATATATTGAATAATGATAATGACTGGACACTTCCTGAACCACCGCCTGAACCTACTCCGAAGAAGAGGGGTATTCTATTTCTCGGTCCTGAAGACATGCAAGAGACAAAGAAATGTATGAAGAAAAAATGTAATAAAGCTGAAGATGTTAAGAATTTACCACCTATTGAAGAAATACATGGGCTCAATGCACCACCACCACAGGTGGTAGAGGTAAACTCTTTGTTCATAATTCAAAGATTAAAAATCAACGACAAAACCAGGAACACAACACACAGATCATTATTCAGTATGGGTTGTCTTTCGGTCTGTCGACTCTTCCTTGAAAAACTTTCATCTCATGGGGTGTATATGGTGGGCACTTCCTTTCTGATATTGCGACTGTTGGTAATGATGGCTCCTCCTTTAATTTCAAAGTGCATTACACCGAAATGTCTAGAAACCTCGAAAGAAAAAGAGAAGCGACCACACAACAACCTAGAAACGTGTGAGAAAATTTGCTTAATAATTTAATTTCCGCAGCCAAATTTGCTCGAAAGAAGCTGAAGAGTAAAGCTGGAATTTCATGTGGTCGTCTCGTTCTCCATCCCAAACGAAACTCGGTCCCTATTCCGCAGCGTGTGCCATCGATAGCGCGCGGCGCCAGGCTTTTCGGTGGCCGCAACCACCGGCGTCGGTCCTGTCCTGCTGTAGCAGAAGTGCACCACAACCACTGCTTGTATGCCAGATGGTCTATAGACCTGGTTAGAGCTTTTATTACCTAAATAATAGTGTTCTTCGTACTGCTGCGAATATTCAAACCTTCTCTCAAAGAAAAATGCACAGCATGGTGAGGCCTCGTTGGAGCAGTAGCGCTACCAGTAGCACCAGTGAACCACTCTATTGGGCCACAGTCTGTTATCACAAGTCTTGTGGAGTCCTGGTGATGGAACAAGCGCGAGATGCGGCACAAGAGACTTGTATACGGTTTCTATGCTGTCTGGCTCGGTATGTGTGAGTCCAATAGAGAGAAGGGAAACAGAGCAAGCATGATGGCACTGTGGAAAACAACAACTATATCAAGTGCTACGCTAATTGAAGCCAAAAGTCTCTAAACCATCGGTATTTCCTTTTTCCACATATAAAAACCATGAGTCTGTGTAACATGTTTTCAAATAACATTGAGCCACCTAGCTAGTAGGAGCAACTACTTAACATTGTTTTCGATAAGAGCAACTTTAGTAGATACGCTATATAGTTGTCGGCCCCTATATTTCCAGCCATTTTACAGTTTTTGGCCTTTTTAGGGTCCGAACTGATGCGTCAAAATTCTCCCCGTCCGTAAAAAAATATACAGGCGGCCCGCAAGCTGCCCTGTTCGCTGCTCTATCTACGGGCTGGTAGCGTTCTAGGGTTCCCGTCTTGGATAAGCTCCGTCCCCAGTCACTATCATCTCCGCTCCACCGTCGCTTTCCGTTTCTCCGACGCGCGATTTGCGTCGTTTCTTGCCCTTTCTCGCTGATCCATGGCAGGAGGTGATTGTGGACGTGGGGCCCGCGGCAGGTCTCTGCTGCGCAAGCGTGGCAGGCACGACGGGGAGGCCGGCAGGTCTAGTCGGCCCGCTGTCGAGCCGTGGCGCTTGAGGCAGGTGTGCTCTCCCGCAGCGGAGGTCGGGACTCATGGGCTCGCTTCCACGAGCTCGGGGACGCTCTTTGGCCAACCACCAAGGGCCTCCGAGATGCGGAGATCGAGCTCGCCGCCGCGATGGACGTGGGGACGGCAGGTGAAGATGGCGCCGCCGAAGGGCTTTTTTATTCGGCGAAGGAGGCGTTTGAGCTCGCCAACGTTCTCTACCGGTTCACGACCGAGTTCTACCTCAGCGTCAAGCTGTGAACCGCCGCCCCCCGATGTCAAGCAAGTTTTAGTATATCTATGTTTTAGTTTATGTAGATGACGTACGATGTGTTCACTAGTAGAAAACAGGTCTTTCATCCATAGCATTAGTCCCGGCCTGGTTTTGAACCCGGACTAATGGTACCATTAGTCCCGGTTTGGATTTAGTCCCGGTTCGTTTGTGACCTTAAGTCCCGGTTGGTGATACTCAAAAGTCAAAAGTCACTCTAACTCAAAAGTCATTGACGTCCACCTGTTTACGTCCAGTTTCATGTCTGGCTATAACTGTTGGACCAAGCACGGAGAAAGAAGGGGTGTAATGGAAGAGAATAAAGAAGAAGAGGATGATGACAACAATCCTGGGTTCCCTGAATACGATGGCACTACAATGGGGGAAGAGAATAAAGAAGAAGAAGTTGAAGAAGAGGCATCAGATGAGCCCATTGATGATCTTGGTCGGGCCATTGCTGATGTAAAGAGAAACTGCGAAAGTCAAAATGAGAAGTCGAAGTTGCAGCAATGGAAGGCAGAGGATCACAAAAAATTGTTGTACCCAAATTGCGAAGATGACAAGAAAAAGCTGGGTATCACACTGGAATTGCTGCAATGGAAGGCAGAGAATGGTGTATCTGACATGGGATTTGAAAAGTTGCTGAAAATATTAAAGAAGATGCTTCCAAAGGAAAACGAATTGCCCGACAGTACGTACAAAGCAAAGAAGGTTGTCTGCCCTCTAGGATTAGAGGTGTAGAAGATACATCCATGCCCTAATGATTGCATCCTCTACCGCAGTGAGGAGTATGAGAATTTGAATGCATGCCTGGTATGCAGTGCATTGCGCTATAAGATCAGCCGCGATGACCGTGGTGATGATGTTGAGGGCGTGCGCCCCAGGAAGAGGATTCCGGCCAAGGTTATGTGGTCTGCTCCTATAATACCACGGTTGAAACGTTTGTTCCAAAACAAAGAGCATGCCAAGTTATTGCGATGGCACAAAGAAGACCGTAAGAAAGACGGGAAGTTGAGAGTACCCGCTGATGGGTCGCAGTGGAGAAAAATCGAGAGAAAGTGGCCGGGGTTTTCAGGTGACGCAAGGAAATTGTGGTTTGGTATAAGTGTAGACGGCATCAATCCTTTTGGGGAGCAGAGCAGCAATCATAGCACCTGGCCTGTGACTCTATGTATCTACAATCTTCCTCCTTGGTTGTGCATGAAGCGGAAGTTTATTATGATGCCAGTGCTCATCTAAGGCCCTAAGCAACCCGGTAACGACATTGATGTGTATCTAAGGTCATTAGTTGAAGAACTTTTATAGCTATGGGACATAAAAGGTGTACGTGTGTGGGATGAGCACAAACGGCAGGAATTTGACCTACGAGCGTTGCTATTTGTAACCATCAATGATTGGCCTGCTCTTAGTAACCTTTCAGGACAGACAAACAAGGGATACCACGCATGCACGCACTGTTTAGATGAGACCGAAAGTATATTTGGCTAAATATAAGAAGAATGTGTACCTGGGACATCATCGATTTCTTCCGATCAAGCATCTCTTAAGAAAGAAATACAAGCATTTCAAAGGTGAGGCAGATCACTGGAAGAAGCCTGACCACCGTACTGGTGATCATATACTTGATATGGTCAAGGATTTAAAAGTAATCTTTAGAAAGGGTCCTGGCAGACAATCTGTTCTGAATGACTCTGACGGACACGCACTCATGTGGAAGAAGAAATCTATATTTTTGGAGCTACCCTATTGGAAAGTCCTAGAGGTCCGCTCTGCAATCGACGTGATGGACGTGACGAAGAATCTTTGCGTGAACCTGCTAGGCTTCTTGGGCGTGTATGGGAAGACAAAATATACACCGGAGGCACGGGAGGACCAGCAACATATGCACAAAAAAGACGGCATGCATCCAAAACAGTATCAAGATCCTGCCAACTACGCTCTTACTAAAGAAGAGAAGAAAATCTTCTTTGAATGCCTTCTCAGTATGAAGGTCCCATCTGGCTACTCGTCGAATATAAAGGGAATAATAAATATGGCAGAGAAAAATTCCAAAACCTAAAGTCTCATGACTGCCACGTGATTATGACGCAATTGCTTCCGGTTGCATTGAGGGGGCTTCTACCGGAAAATGTTCGATTAGCCATTGTGAAGCTATGTGCATTCCTCAATGCAATCTCTCAGAAGGTAATCGATCCAGAAATCCTACCAAGGTTACAGAATGATTTGGTGCAATGTCTTGACAGTTTCGAGTTGGTGTTCCCACCATCCTTCTTCAATATCATGACGCACGTCCTAGTTCACATAGTCAAAGAGATTGCCATTCTGGGTCCTGTATTTTTACACAATATGTTCCTCTATGGAGGTTCATGGGAGTCTTAAAGAAATATGTTCATAATCGTACTAGGTCAGAAGGAAGCATCTCCAAGGGCCATGAAACAGAGGAGGTCATTGATTTTTGTGTTGACTTTATTCCTCACCTTAAGCCGATTGGTGTTCCTGAATCGCGGCATGACATTGTGCTGACTTTATTCCTCACCTTAAGCCAATTGGTGTTCCTGGATCGCGGCATGAGGGCAGACTGGGTGGAAAAGGCACGCTAGGATTGAAAGCAATAATATGCCAGGACGGGCATTCTTGGGCGCAAGCACACTACACAGTTTTACAAGATTCCACATTGGTGGCTCCGTATATCGAGGAATACATGGATAATGTACGCTCCAAGAACCCGGAGCAGTCTGTGCCCTGGATTAAACATACACACATGGCGACTTTTGGCGGTTGGTTGCAAACACATGAGTTTTTGTCTGAAACTCTCATACTTCTAAGGAGATGGTACAGTTTGTACATGAAGTGCGTCTAGTTTTTGCCGTAACCCTCTCAACTTTTTAGCACATGCTATATGTGTGAAACGATCATACCATGCCAAGTTTTAACCTTTTCAGAGTTCATTTGTAATGCTTTTCAATTTTAGGGTCGTTTAGCTCAAAAAAATCATTAAATGGATGAAAAATAGCAAATGAAGTTAGAAAGCGTTGAAATTTGAGGATGTGGCTTTGGATGGTGCATATTGAATGCACAAAAAGTTTGGACTTGAAATAAGTATTGAAATGTCTTTGTAACAGATGAGTTTTCGTCCAAAACCCTCGTACTTTGAAGGAGATGGTGCAGTTTATACACGATGTGCGTCTAGTTTTTGCTGTAACCCTTTCAACTTTTTAGCACATGCTATGTGTGTGAAATGATGATACCATGCCAAGTTTCAACCTTTTGAGAGTTTATTTGTAGTGTTTTTTAATTTCAGGGCCATTTAGCTCAAAACAAATCATTAAATGCATGAAAAATAGCAAATAAAGTTAGAAAGGGTTAAAATTTGAGGATGTTGCTTTGAATGGTGCATATTCAATGCACAAAAATTCTGGAGTTGAAATAAGTTTTAAAAAATGAAATACCTTTGTAAAAGATGAGTTTTCGTCCAAGACCCTCATACTTCGAAGGAGATGGTACAGTTTGTACCCGAAATGCGTCCAGTTTTTGCCGTAACCCTCTCAACTTTTTAGCGTATGCTATGTGTGTGAAATGATGATACCATGCCAAGCTTCAACCTTTTCACAGTTCATTTGTAGTGTTTTTTAATTTCAGGGTTATTTAGCTCAAAAAATCATTAAATGGATATAAAATAGGAAATGAAGTTAGAAAGGGTTGAAATTTGAGGATGTGGCTTTGAATGGTGTATATTGAATGCACAAAAAATCTGGAGTTGAAATAAGTTTAAAAAATGAAATGCCTTTGTAACAGATGAGTTTTCGTTCGAAACCCTCATACTTCGAAGGAGATGGTACAGTTTGTACAGGAAGTGCGTCCAGTTTTTGCCGCAACCCTTTCAACTTTTTAGCACATGCTATGTGTGTGAACTGATGATACCATGCCAAGTTTCAACCTTTTCAGAGTTCATTTATAGTGTTTTTCAATTTCAGGATCATTTAGCTCAAAAAATCATTAAATGAATGAAAAATAGCGAATGAAGTTAGAAAGGGTTGAAATTTAAGGATGTTGCTTTGAATGCTGCATATTGAATGCACTTAAAGTCTGGAGTTGAAATAAGTTTAAAAAATGAAATGCCTTTGTAACAAATGAGTTTTCGTCCGAAACCATCATACTTTGAAGGAGATGGTACAGTTTGTAGACGAATTGCGTCCAGTTTTTGCCATAACCCTCTCAACTTTTTAGCACATGCTATGTGTGTGAAATGATGATACCATGCCAAGTTTCAACCTTTTCAGAGTTCATTTGTAGTGCTTTTCAATTTCTGGGTCATTTAGCTCAAAAAAACATTAAATGCGTGAAAAATATGAAATGAAGTTAGAATGGGTTGAAATTTGAGGATGTGGCTTTCAATGGTGCATATTGAATGCACAAAAAGTCTGGAGTTGAAATAAGTTAAAAAAATGAAATGCCTTTGTAACCGATGAGTTTCCGATTAAAATAGAATCTGTTTTTAATTAAAACACCTATTTAAAATAACCTAAAATAACCAAATTGAACATACTAATAAAACACACTAATACTAAACAGCAAGAAAAAGAATCACCCAAAAATCTATTTTTAAACTAAATGTATTCACAACTAGTGATTCACACAAATTTCAAAGAATTCAAATTTAAACTATTCAAATTTGAAAACTACTTTCACTAGCAAAAAGTTAATAATTTTTGTGACCTAAAGCAAAAAGATTCACTCAAAAGCTCTAAATATTGCCTGTTAATTAGTAGAAACAAAAGTAAAAAAGTAAAACAAAAAACAAAAACAAAAAACATGATAAACACCTTTAGTCCCGGTTGGTGGTTCCCGCGCTGAAAACAGACATTTAGTCCCGGTTGGTGGTGGCAACCGGGACTAAAGGGCCGGTTGATGCCACCAACCGGGACTAAAGGCCTCTTTGTGTTTAAACTGCCGCCTTCTCCCTCCCCCAAATCCCACTCTCCCTCGCCCGACCCCAAGTCCTTTTTGAAGGAAATATGCCCTAGAGGCAATAATAAAGTTATTATTTATTTCCTTATATCATGATAAATGTTTATTATTCATGCTAGAATTGTATTAACCGGAAACATAATACATGTGTGAATACATAGACAAACAGAGTGTCACTAGTGTGCCTCTACTTGACTAGCTCGTTAATCAAAGATGGTTATGTTTCCTAACCATGAACAAAGAGTTGTTATTTGATTAACGGGATCACATCATTAGTTGAATGATCTGATTGACATGACCCATTCCATTAGCTTAGCAATCGATCGTTTAGTATGTTGCTATTGCTTTCTTCATAACTTATACATGTTCCTATGACTATGAGATTATGCAACTCCCATTTGCCGGAGGAACACTTTGGGTACTACCAAACGTCACAACATAACTGGGTGATTATAAAGGAGTACTACAGGTGTCTCCAAAGGTAGATGTTGGGTTGGCGTATTTCGAGATTAGGATTTGTCACTCCGATTGTCGGAGAGGTATCTCTGGGCCCTCTCGGTAATGCACATCACATAAGCCTTGCAAGCACTGCAACTAATATGTTAGTTGTGAGATGATGTATTACGGAACGAGTAAAGAGACTTGTCGGTAACGAGATTGAACTAGGTATTGGATACCGACGATCGAATCTCGTGCAAGTAACATACTGATGACAAAGGGAACAACGTAGAATATGTAGGAGCCAATATGGGCATCCAGGTCCCGCTATTGGTTATTGACCAGAGACGTGTCTCGGTCATGTATACATTGTTCTCGAACCGTAGGGTCCGCACGCTTAATGTTACGATGACAGTTATTATGAGTTTATGCATTTTTTGATGTACCGAAGTTAGTTCGGAGTCCCAGATGTGATCACGGACATGACGAGGAGTCTCGAAATGGTCGAGACATAAAGATTGATATATTGGAAGCCTATGTTTGGATATCGAAAGTGTTCCGGGTAAAATCGGGATTTTACCGGAGTACCGGGAGGTTACCAGAACCCCCCGGGAACTATATGGGCCTTAGTGGGCTTTAGTGGAAAGGTGAAAGGGGCAGCCCAAGGTGGGCTGTGCGCCTCCCCCCTCCCCTAGTCCTATTAGTACTAGGAGAGGTGGCTGGCCACCTCTCTCTCTCTTTCCCCCTCGGGGAATCCTAGTCCAACTAGGATTGGGGGGGAGTCCTACTCCCGGTAGGAGTAGGACTCCTCCTGCGCCCTCCTCCTGGCCGGCGGCCCCCTCCCCCTTGGCTCCTTTATATACGGAGGCAGGGGCACCCCTAGACACACAAGTTGATCATTGAGATCGTTCCTTAGCCGTGTGCGGTGCCCCCTGCCACTATATTCCACCTCGATCATATCGTTGTAGTGCTTAGGCGAAGCCCTGCGTCGGTAGAACATCAAGATCGTCATCATGCCGTCGTGCTGACGGAACTCCTCCCCGAAGCTTTGCTGGATCGGAGCCCGGGGATCGTCATCGAGCTGTACGTGTGCTAAGAACTCGGAGGTGCCGGAGTAACGGTGCTTGGATCGGTCGGATCAGGAAGAAGACGTACGACTACTTCCTCTACGTTGTGTCAACGCTTCCGTTGCGATCTACAAGGGTACGTAGATCATACTCTCCCCCTCGTTGCTATGCATCACCATGATCTTGCATGTGCGTAGGAAAATTTTGAAATTATTACGTTCCCCAATAGTGGCATCCGAGCCTAGGTTTTATGGTTTGATGTTATATGCACGAGTAGAACACAAGTAAGTTGTGGGCGATACAAGTCATACTACCTACCAGCATGTCATACTTTGGTTCGGCAGTATTGTTGGACGAGACGACCCGGACCAACATTACGCGTACGCTTACGCGAGACCGGTTCCCCCGACGTGCTTTGCACATAGGTGGCTTGCGGGCGACTGTCTCTCCAACTTTAGTTGAACCAAGTGTGGCTACGCCCGGTCCTTGCGAAGGTTAAACGGAGTCTATTTGACGAACTATCGTTGTGGTTTTGATGCGTAGGTGAGATGAGTTCTTGCTTAAGCCCGTAGCAGCCACGTAAAACTTGCAACAACAAAGTAGAGGACGTCTAACTTGTTTTTGCAGGGCATGTTGTGATGTGATATGGTCAAGGCATGATGCTGAATTTTATTGTATGAGATGATCATGTTTTGTAACCGAGTTATCGGCAACTGGCAGGAGCCATATGGTTGTCGCTTTATTGTATGCAATGCAATCGCGATGTAATGCTTTACTTTATCACTAAACGGTAGCGATAGTCGTGGAAGCATAAGATTGGCGAGACGACAACGATGCTACGATGGAGATCAAGGTGTCGCGCCGGTGACGATGGTGATCACGACGGTGCTTCGGAGATGGAGATCACAAGCACAAGATGATGATGGCCATATCATATCACTTATATTGATTGCATGTGATGTTTATCTTTTATGCATCTTATCTTGCTTTGATTGACGGTAGCATTATAAGATGATCTCTCACTAAATTATCAAGAAGTGTTCTCCCTGAGTATGCACCGTTGCGAAAGTTCTTCGTGCTGAGACACCACGTGATGATCGGGTGTGATAGGCTCTACGTTCAAATACAACGGGTGCAAAACAGTTGCACACGCGGAATACTCAGGTTATACTTGACGAGCCAAGCATATACAGATATGGCCTCGGAACACGGAGACCGAAAGGTCGAGCGTGAATCATATAGTAGATATGATCAACATAATGATGTTCACCGATGAAACTACTCCATCTCACGTGATGATCGGACATGGTTTAGTTGATTTGGATCACGTAATCACTTAGAGGGTTAGAGGGATGTCTATCTAAGTGGGAGTTCTTAAGTAATATGATTAATTGAACTTAAATTTATCATGAACTTAGTACCTGATAGTATCTTGCTTGTTTATGTTGACTGTAGATAGATGGCTCGTGCTTTTGTTCCGTTGAATTTTAATGCGTTCCTTGAGAAAGCAAAGTTGAAAGATGATGGTAGCAATTACACGGACCAGGTCCGTAACTTGAGGATTATCCTCATTGCTGCATAGAAGAATTACGTCCTGGAAGCACCGCTGGGTGCCAGGCCTACTACTGGAGCAACACCAGATGTTATGAACGTCTGGCAGAGCAAAGCTGATGACTACTCAATAGTTCAGTGTGCCATGATTTACGGCTTAGAATCGGGACTTCAACGACGTTTTGAACGTCATGGAGCATATGAGATTTTCCAGGAGTTGAAGTTAATATTTCAAGCAAATGCCCGGATTGAGAGATATGAAGTCTCCAATAAGTTCTATAGCTGCAAGATGGAAGAGAACAGTTCTGTCAGTGAGCATATACTCAAAATGTCTGGGTATAATAATCACTTGATTCAATTGGGAGTTAATCTTCCAGATGATTGCGTCATTGACAGAATTCTCCAATCACTGCCACCAAGCTACAAGAGCTTCGTGATGAACTATAATATGCAAGGGATGAACAAGACTATTCCCGAGCTCTTCGCAATGCTGAAAGCTGCGGAGGTAGAAATCAAGAAGGAGCATCAAGTGTTGATGGTCAACAAGACCACTAGTTTCAAGACAAAGGGCAAAGGGAAGAAGAAGGGGAACTTCAAGAAGAACAGCAAGCAAGTTGCTGATCAAGAGAAGAAACCCAAGTCTGGACCTAAGCCTGAAACTGAGTGCTTCTACTGCAAGCAGACTGGTCACTGGAAGCGGAACTGCCCCAAGTATTTGACGGATAAGAAGGATGGCAAGGTGAACAAAGGTATATGTGATATACATGTTATTGATGTGTACCTTACTAATGCTCGCAATAGCACCTGGGTATTTGATACTGGTTCTGTTGCTAATATTTGCAACTCGAAACAGGGACTACGGATTAAGCGAAGATTGGCTAAGGACGAGGTGACGATGCGCGTGGGAAACGGTTCCAAAGTCGATGTGATCGCGGTCGGCATGCTACCTCTACATCTACCTTCGGGATTAGTATTAGACCTAAATAATTGTTATTTGGTGCCAGCGTTGAGCATGAACATTATATCTGGATCTTGTTTAATGCGAGACGGTTATTCATTTAAATCAGAGAATAATGGTTGTTCTATTTATATGAGTACTATCTTTTATGGTCATGCACCCTTGAAGAGTGGTCTATTCTTATTAAATCTCGAGAGTAGTGATACACATATTAATAATGCTGAAGCCAAAAGATGCAGAGTTGATAATGATGGTGCAACTTATTTGTGGCACTGCCGTTTAGGTCATATCGGTATAAAGCGCATGAAGAAACTCCATACTGATGGGCTTTTTGGAACCACTTGATTATGAATCGCTTGGTACTTGCGAACCGTGCCTCATGGGCAAGATGACTAAAACACTGTTCTCCGGTACTATGGAGAGAGCAACAGATTTGTTGGAAATCATACATACAGATGTATGCGGTCCGATGAATATTGAGGCTCGTGGCGGATATCGTTATTTTCTCACATTCACAGATGATTTAAGCAGATATGGGTATATCTACTTAATGAAACATAAGTCTGAAACATTTGAAAAGTTCAAAGAATTTTAGAGTGAAGTGGAAAATCATCGTAACAAGAAAATAAAGTTTCTACGATCTGATCGTGGAGGAGAATATTTGAGTTACGAGTTTGGTGTACATTTGAAAAATTGTGGAATAGTTTCGCAACTCACGCCACCCGGAACACCACAGCGTAATGGTGTGTCCGAACGTCGTAATCGTACTTTACTAGATAGGGTGCGATCTATGATGTCTCTTACTGATTTACCGCTATCATTTTGGGGATACGCTCTAGAGACGGCCGCATTCACGTTAAATAGGGCACCATCAAAATCCGTTGAGACGATGCCTTATGAACTGTGGTTTGGCAAGAAACCAAAGTTGTCGTTTCTGAAAGTTTGGGGCTGCGATGCTTATGTGAAAAAGCTTCAACCTGATAAGTTCGAACCCAAATCGGAGAAATGTGTCTTCATAGGATATCCAAAGGAAACTATTGGATACACCTTCTATCACAGATCCGAAGGCAAGACTTTTGTTGCTAAATTCAGAAACTTTCTGGAGAAGGAGTTTCTCTCGAAAGAAGTGAGTGGGAGGAAAGTAGAACTTGACGAGGTAACTGTACCTACTCCCTTATTGGAAAGTAGTACATCACAGAAAACTGTTTCTGCGACACCTACACCAATAAGTGAGGAAGCTAATGATGATGATCATGAAACTTTAGATCAAGATACTACTGAACCTCGTAGATCAACCAGAGTGAGATCCGCACCAGAGTGGTACGGTAATCCTGTTCTGGAAGTCATGCTACTAGATCATGATGAACCTACGAACTATGAAGAAGTGATGGTGAGCCCAAATTCCGCAAAATGGCTTGAAGCCATGAAATCTGAGATGGGATCCATGTATGAGAACAAAGTATGGACTTTGGTTGACTTGCCCGATGATCGGCAAGCAATTGAGAATAAATGGATTTTCAAGAAGAAGACTGACGCTGATGGTAACATTACTATCTACAAAGCTCGACTTGTCGCGAAAGGTTTTCGACAAGTTCAAGGGGTTGACTACAATGAGACCTTCTCACCCGTAGCGATGCTTAAGTCTGTCCGAATCATGTTAGCAATTGCCGCATTTTATGATTATGAAATTTGGCAGATGGATGTCAAAACTGCATTCCTGAATGGATTTCTGGAAGAAGAGTTGTATATAATGCAACCAGAAGGTTTTGTCGATCCAAAGGGAGCTAACAAAGTGTGCAAGCTCCAGCGATCCATTTATGGACTGGTGCAAGCCTCTCGGAGTTGGAATAAACGCTTTGATAGTGTGATCAAAGCATTTGGTTTTATACAGACTTTTGGAGAAGCCTGTATTTACAAGAAAGTGAGTGGGAGCTCTGTAGCATTTCTGATATTATATGTGGATGACATATTACTGATTGGAAATAATATAGAATTTCTGGATAGCATAAAGGGATACTTGAATAAGAGTTTTTTCAATGAAAGACCTCGGTGAAGCTGCTTACATATTGGGCATTAATATCTATAGAGATATATCGAGATGCTTAATTGGACTTTCACAAAGCACATACCTTGACAAAGTTTTGAAAAAGTTCAAAATGGATCAAGCAAAGAAAGGGTTCTTGCCTATGTTACAAGGTGTGAGATTGAGTAAGACTCAAAGCCCGACCACTGTAGAAGATAGAGAGAAAATGAAAGATGGTCTCTATGCTTCAGCCATAGGCTCTATCATGTATGCAATGTTGTGTACCAGACCAGATGTGTGCCTTGCTATAAGTCTAGCAGGGAGGTACCAAAGTAATCCAGGAAAGGATCACTGGACAGCGATCAAGAACATCCTGAAATACCTGAAAAGGACTAAGGATATGTTTCTCATATATGAAGGTGACAAAGAGCTCATCGTAAAAGGTTACGTTGATGCAAGCTTTGACACTGATCCGGACGATTCTAAATCGCAAACCGGATACGTGTTTACATTAAACGGTGGAGTTGTCAGTTGGTGTAGTTCAAAACAAAGCGTCATAGCGGGATCTACATGTGAAGCGGAGTACATAGCTGCTTCGGAAGCAGCAAATGAAGGAGTCTGGATGAAGGAGTGCATATCCGATCTAGGTGTCATACCTAGTGCATCGGGTCCAATGAAAATCTTTTGTGACAATACTGGTGCAATTGCCTTGGCAAAGGAATCCAGATTTCACAAGAGAACCAAGCACATCAAGAGACGCTTCAATTCCATCCGGGATCTAGTCCAGGTGGGAGACAAAGAGATTTGCAAGATACATACGGATCTGAATGTTGCAGGCCCGTTGACTAAGCCTCTTCCACGAGCAAAACATGATCAGCACCAAGACTCCATGGGTGTAAGAATCATTACTGTGTAATCTAGATTATTGACTCTAGTGCAAGTGGGAGACTGAAGGAAATATGCCCTAGAGGCAATAATAAAGTTATTATTTATTTCCTTATATCATGATAAATGTTTATTATTCATGCTAGAATTGTATTAACCGGAAATATAATACATGTGTGAATACATAGACAAACAGAGTGTCACTAGTGTGCCTCTACTTGACTAGCTCGTTAATCAAAGATGGTTATGTTTCCTAACCATGAAAAAGAGTTGTTATTTGATTAACGGGATCACATCATTAGTTGAATGATCTGATTGACATGACCCATTCCATTAGCTTAGCACCCGATCGTTTAGTATGTTGCTATTGCTTTCTTCATAACTTATACATGTTCCTATGACTATGAGATTATGCAACTCCCATTTGCCGAAGGAACACTTTGGGTGCTACCAAACGTCACAACATAACTGGGTGATTATAAAGGAGTACTACAGGTGTCTCCAAAGGTAGATGTTGGGTTGGCGTATTTCGAGATTAGGATTTGTCACTCCGATTGTCGGAGAGGTATCTATGGGCCCTCTCGGTAATGCACATCACATAAGCCTTGCAAGCACTGCAACTAATATGTTAGTTGTGAGATGATGTATTACGGAACGAGTAAAGAGACTTGCCGGTAACGAGATTGAACTAGGTATTGGATACCGACGATCGAATCTCGTGCAAGTAACATACCGATGACAAAGGGAACAACGTATGTTGTTATGCGGTCTGACGGATAAAGATCTTCGTAGAATATGTAGGAGCCAATATGGGCATCCAGGTCCCGCTATTGGTTATTGACCAGAGACATGTCTCGGTCATGTCTACATTGTTCTCGAACCGTAGGGTACGCACGCTTAATGTTACGATGACAGTTATTATGAGTTTATGCATTTTTTGATGTACCGAAGTTAGTTCGGAGTCCCGAATGTGATCACGGACATGACGAGGAGTCTCGAAATGGTCGATACATAAAGATTGATATATTGGAAGCCTATGTTTGGATATCGGAAGTGTTCCGGGTAAAATCGGGATTTTACCGGAGTACCGGGAGGTTACTGGAACCCCCCGGGAACTATATGGGCCTTAGTGGGCTTTAGTGGAAAGGTGAAAGGGGCAGCCCAAGGTGGGCTGCGCGCCTCCCCCCCTCCCCTAGTCCTATTAGGACTAGGAGAGGTGGTCGGCCACCTCTCTCTCTCTTTCCCCCTCGGGGAATCCTAGTCCAACTAGGATTGGGGGGCAGTCCTACTCCCGGTAGGAGTAGGACTCCTCCTGCGCCCTCCTCCTGCCAGGCGGCCCCCTCCCCCTTGGCTCCTTTATATACGGAGGCAGGGGGCACCCCTAGACACACAAGTTGATCATTGAGATCGTTCCTTAGCCGTGTGCGGTGCCCCGTGCCACTATATTCCACCTCGATCATATCGTTGTAGTGCTTAGGCGAAGCCCTGCGTCGGTAGAACATCAAGATCGTCACCACGCCGTCGTGCTGACGGAACTCCTCCCCGAAGCTTTGCTGGATCGGAGCCCGGGGATCGTCATCGAGTTGTACGTGTGCTAAGAACTCGGAGGTGCCGGAGTAACGGTGCTTGGATCGGTCGGATCGGGAAGAAGACGTACGACTACTTCCTCTACGTTGTGTCAACGCTTCCATTGCGATCTACAAGGGTACGTAGATCATACTCTCCCCCTCGTTGCTATGCATCACCATGATCTTACGTGTGCATAGGAAAATTTTGAAATTACTACGTTCCCCAACACTTTTCGTCCTCTCATTCGTCCGCTCCGCCGCCGGCCTCGACGCGACGCCATTAGGCTGCCCAACTGCGCCGTCGACGTTAGCTCCCGCCGCCGCTGCCGGCGGCCTCCATGCTTCGCCTGAGCCCGCCGCCGCCGCTCTCCTCCACGCGCCCCGTCGATGCCTCACACCTCGCCGACGCCTCCCACGCCGCCGCCATCGTCATCCGAGCCCGCGTCGGTGCCCCAAGTCCTCCCCCGCCCGACGAGCTCGTGCTGCTCCTCCACGCCGCCCACCCCGACGACCGAGCCAACCCCCTCCCCGCGGTGAGCTCTCCGGCCATCTTTTTTTTCATTTTGGTTCATATTTTTTTTGTTTGTAGATGAGTAGGAATTTTTGTATGTATGTATATGTAGATGAATGTTAGATGTATATGTAGAATGAGTAGGAACTTGTGTGTAGAGTTTATTATGTATGTATGTTTATGATGAATGTTATGTATGTATGTATGTATGTATATGATAAACACATAAGTAATGTTTGTATGTAGAGGAACACATCACTAATTTTTGCATGTATGTATATGATGAATGTTAGATGTGTAGGTAGTATGTTAGATGTATATGTTAGATGTATTGATGTATATGTAGAATGATGTATGTGTGTGATGTCTCTGCGTCATAGAGTTTTTTTCAAATTTGCCCATCTACTATAAAGTTGTAAAAGTTTATGAAATATGAGTATCATAATAAAATGATAATTACTGCATAGGAATTTTTTTATAAGAATTTGTTCTCGACGTCGACGATGCCTGGCCCGCATCCTTGTCGTCGACTCGGCGGCGACAAGAGGCGCCATGTCCGGGACTAGGCTCCGCCGGGCTGGCACTGGGAGGTGCTACCTTCTGGGGTGCGCAGCTTGGTGAGGAATCGGGCTACCGTCGTCGACCTGGAGCTTCTTTGGTGGCGGTCGTGTGGGCCACAATTGGTGCGGAGGCAGCCGGCCCGCGAGGAGGTGATACGTCGTCGTGTCAAGGAGGAGGATGAGCATGTCCGTCGCTACATGGATGCGTTGGACGTCAGGTTCTCCAATACATGGCAGGTTCTTTAGCGATCTCACCCGAGCTATAATTCTGTGATGGTTCCTTCTCTTTGGGTGTCCACCGCCCGGGCCTCAGGAACAGCGAGTCAACTGGATTATTCGATAATATTCAAGCTGTATTAGTGATGTTATATGATATTATTCGAGATGTATTAGTGATAATATTCGAGATGTATTCGATGATGCACTAACTAGATTATTCGAGATGTATTAGTGAATGCATTCTAATTTGAATACTAAATTGTTTTATCTTTCTTCTAGATTAGTTAAGCTATGGACGGTAGCGGCAAAGACGACCATGATGGCGAGGATATCTTATTCGACATGATACACTCCCAAAACCCGGAGATTGAACTAGCTGATGATGGCTCACAATATCTGAACGATTCCGGTGAGGGCATTGAGGAAGAACCAAGAGACGAAGGGCACACAAACATTGATGGCGAAGGAAATGTTCTTCAATTAACAAAGTCCGGCGAGGTATATATATAAATATATATAAGGCCTCTAGTGATCGTTACAAGTATTAATTGATTTGTGTGTGTGTGTGTATATATTAATGAATCTTTCTTATTTTAGCCTCCCGGCTCGAGCGAATCTTCTACAAGGTTAGTATGAGGCCCGGCCAAAAAGTTGCCCGATTGCATAAAGTAGAACATCGATGCAATCAAAGCAGATGGCGAACCGTTTGCTCCTCAAAAGAATGCAGACAAATGTATACGTCAATGCAGAGTTATTGTTAGGGACCAAATCTCGATCACCGTTCAAGAATGGAATAAGACAAATGAAGATCGAGGAGTTAGTTTTGTCTATGAAATAGCAAAAAATCTGCTTTGGGATACGGTCATGTCACATTTCACCCTACTTGAGGGTTTCACAGATCGCGAATGGGAGAAAGTCAGGAGTTTTTCTCTTAAGAATATGGCCACACAATTCCAGACTTGGAAGAAAAGATTATGGGCCGACTACCTCAAGGCAGAAAAGAAGACTCCAGAATTCACTGGACCACTAGAGAAGGTAAAAAATCACTGGGACTTTTTTGTGGAGTTCAAGGAATCAGAATCACCTAAGGAATGATCGAGGAAAAACAAGATAAATGCTAAGAAAAATAAGTTTCACCATGTTCTGGGGCCAGGTGGCTACAAGACTGCGTTGCATAAGCGGGAAGAATCTGAGGAAAAGATGATTGCTACAGGGGTCACTCCGAAAACAGTGAGTTGGCCCGACAGGTGCAGGACTTGGTTTTATGCGCATGGGGGAAAGTTGGACCCAAAGATAGGGGAGATTATTGAACAAACAAGTCTTAAAGAAGCCTCAGACGCTTTACTTGAAGCAATAGAAGAGGCTCGAACGGGGGCGTTCCATCTCGAGAGAGAGAACGATGAGCTTACAGGCACCCTCAAGAATCCTGAACACCCGGGACGAACATGAGGCAAAGGCGTTGTTCCGTGGGTTGAGGGGTTTGCGGACTGGAACGACACTTACAGAAGCCATGCGAGAAAGAAGAAGCAGGATGCAGACAGGCTTCAAAGGGTAGAATCAAAGAATGCGGAGTTGGAACGCGCTTTCATGTGGCAACAGGAGCAGATCGACACACTTAGCCAGCAAAGGGCGTCTCAGCGATAGGAGGAACCAGATCCAGCATTGGATAGTACCATCCCATCTATGCCGAAAAGCAGCGTGGGTTCCATGGGGGTCCCGGCCGATGATGCACTGCTGGCTCTCTACCCCATGGATGATATCCAAGAGACGACAACTTGTGAGCTGCACATGAAAATGAAGAACATATCCATGAAGGTGGCGGATGCTTGGGCTTTACCGAATGCACCTGGAGAAACCTTCCGTGGCAATCTGATTCCACCTGGCTATGCTCGTATCAGGGTGGATGAAATTCTGCCGGGATATGACTCACTAGAGCTTGACTTTCCTGGAGGTGAAGGGGAGCAGACACTGCGAGAAGTCATACGTAGTCTCATTGTATGGAGAAAGTAAAGCATCGTGTTTCCAAACTCGGTGCAAGGCCATCGACTCCTCCTTGAAGTTCATCGCGTCAGCGGACTCCAACCCACCCTGAGATGGAGCGCATCGCGAGTCTGCCATATCGATCTCCGCCGCGTCAGCCGAATCCACCCAACCCCGAGGCGGAGACCAGCGCGAGTCCACGATATCGATCTCTGCCACGTGAGCCGACTCCAAAGCGGAAGAGAGCACCAAAGAAGAAACTAGAGCCTCCTGCCAAACAGAAGTTAGCTTACAATCTGACGGAGGAGGAAAACAAAGGGATCGTGGATGACAAAGTGAAGGCCCATTTTGCACCGAAACCGCCCCCGCCACCGAAGGAGAAAATACCTGAGAAAGTCGTACAACACTTCATGAATCTTGTTAAACCGGCTATGAAGAAAAGGCGATTAGACTATGAATGCTCTATTAGCAAGTCATATCATCAACAAAAAAGTCAGTAGTCGAGCGGTTCAAGTAGTAATAATAAATGCGGGAAACACTAGTAGAAAACGGCCCATTTATCCCGGTTCTAGAGGCCCTTTAGCCCCGGTTCTGGAACTGAGACTAAAGGGTCGGGACTAAAGCCCAAAACCTTTAGTCCTGGTTCGCTTACGAACCGGGAAAAACAGGGCTCCACGTGGCCGCTGTGGGGCACCCAGGCAGGAGTACCTTTGGTCCCGGTTGGTAACACAAACCGGGACCAAAAGGCATCCACACATCAGCAGCTGGCAGGACCAGGGTTTTTTTTAAAGGGGGGTTTAGGGGGTTTTGGAGGGTTAATTTAGGGGTTTCATATATTGTGTTAGCTAGCTAATAGAGAGAAGTGACCTCTCTTATCTCCATGCTTGGTCGATGCTAGCTACTATACGTATAGAGAGAACTCGACATGCTAGGTAGTAAGCAAACTGAAGGAACCATTAATTACACAAGATCGTCATGAACATATACAGATAGAAGTGATCGACCTCTCTTTCTCCGAGAGATTGGTCGAACAACATGTTTTCGTATATCTATCCGATGTTACAATCCCTAACATCTTATATCAATTTCCACATGGTATTCTCTGGCTTTATTGATGACGTGGTCAAGAAAGAATCCCGCCAATTCCTCTTGAATTACTCGTATGCGATCTTGTGGTAGGAATTCATTCTGTATCTGCCAGATCTAAATTGAAGAAGAGGGTCAATACATGTATATGAATGAAACTCAACACAAATTATGGTAATAGAATAAAATTGTGAATATTTTGCTTACGCACTTCATATTGTTTTTTAGAGTAGCCCCGCTTATTAGAGGTCGCCGCGTTGTAGATGAACTCGCAAACGTAGTATCCACATAAATCAGTCCCTTCTTCCTGCCACAAGCACTATATGAGAAATGGAGGTCAATCAAACTGATAAGCAAGCATGCTAAATGGAATTGATGAAACTAGCTAGAATCAATGGGAGATGCGTGGAACTAGGAAGTAGTACTTACGTTCGGGTGTGTAAATCGCAGCTCGCTAGGTAGTCCCAGAGCAATTGCAGTGAACTCTTTCCAAACCCTGCCAGACAAAGAAAATAATTACTTGATATCAGGAAATGAACAAAGTTCCCGATATGGTGCGATAATGATCGATTGAACTTACTTCTGGAGTATTTGAGTCATGTCCGCATACTCCTCGGGTTTTTCTTGTCTTGAGTCTAAGACGGTTACTACTACCCGGTCAAACTTAATCTCTAGTAGAATAAAGTGATAGCTGCGCACACATGCATAACTCATCAATTACATTACTATAACCTCGAGTAATAAGGGAAACCAAATATGCATAAGACAGGAACACTCACTTGAAGTTGTAAGGAAAGAGTATTTTGTCTTTGTTTTGATTTTTAAGCAACGATTGTAGCAAGTTGTCCTTGGTGTCTGTGGCATAATTTTGAACCGTCACTTCATGTATGACATTTGGGTTAATGAACCCAATGTCATAGATTTGTGCTTTTCTGCATTTGACGATCTTCCATCTGCATAATATAGTGATGAGGATAATTATATATACATGCAATGAAAGAGCTGAGCTATATATAGAGACTTAATTACAGAAGTACTTACAGATAGTAGCAAGTCACGATTGATTTGTCGAGGGATTTTTGATTGTATAACTAGAAAAGCTCGTCAAATTCAACAAAAATCAGATCCTCACCAACGAAATCATGCTCCTCTTTAATACCGATCGACAAAACATCCTTCCCAGACTCGCTGCAGGTTTTCATGTACCAATCATGCAATTTTCGCATCATTGTTGTTAGAGGAGGACTTCCATCTTTGACAAGAGGCTTCCCGTACTGGTATCTGAATACCTCCACCTCTGCTGTTTCAAATTCTACATCGAGGTAATCACCAGGATTGGTATCGGTCGCCATCCCCGGCACCATCCCCGGCAGATTAGCGACGATATCACTAGACACCTTGAGCGGGGGGCATGATTGGTTCGCCTGTTCGCTGAGCTGGGGAATTGTTTCCCCACTTCTTCATTCTGCTAACCTTGCATCACTGGAAGTAGTTCCCGACCGCCGTGCATTTTGATATGTCTCTTTAAGAGCACTGACATAGTTGGAATCCGGCGAAGGCGGTCGTGGTCACTTCAGGGCATCGATAGTGCGCTTCGATATCACCGGATCTATCATTTGCTTTGGCGGTTGACGTTTCTTAGCAAAATGGGACTTCACTTGGGCCTCCGATATTGCATCGGTTTCCTTATCAGACATATCATATGGTCTCTGTAGAAGAGGCGCGAGGTTTGGACCAAATTGAAACCTCTTCCCTCCTCCTGTTGTACTGCTAGCCGCCGGAGCGGCGGCGTCTCTCTTCTGTCGTTGCTTATGAGGCTGAGAAGGAGGCGGAGTGCTCCGATGCACTGGAGGAGCCGGAGCGGCGGCGTCTGTCTTCCGCCGTTGCTGATGAGGCGGAGGAGGAGGCGGACTGCTCGGACGTGCCGGAGGAGGCGAACGAGGAGGCGGAGTGCTCTCGCACGCCGGAGGAGGCGAAGGAGGAGGCGGAGTGCCTTGATCACTCGCCAGAGGAGGAGGAGGAGGAGTAGGAGGAGGCGTCTAGTTCAGAGCTTGATGTACTCCTTCCGCCATAGACATGTAGTCCTAATAGCACAACCCAGTTGAGTATCCCCTTCACCTGTAGGGTGGTCAAGCTCGAGCTCATCAAATCCCTCCATTACTTCATCCACTGACATAGCAGCATAGCCATGTGGAATCGGACAGTAGTGAAAAGTTCCATCGAGTCGAGGAGGTGCAACAGAGCCGACAGCCGCCTTCAAGGTGAGGTTTTGCCATTTTGTCATAAGCTCGCAATGTTGAGCCTCCATGATAGCATCCACGGGGTAGCTAGGAGCCGTGAAGTCAAGCTGCTGATCGAGCTCCGTCAAAGCCATGCTGCTTCTCCGTTGAGATGGCGGTGTAGCTTCTGTGCTAGCTTCGTGTCGCTGCGATGGTTGGCCGGCAGCTCGCTGGCTCTCAACTTATTCCTCTAGCTTTAGTACTCTTGCATTGAGGTTCTGTATTTCGCTCAGCTCATGCTTCCTCTTCCTCTTCCGGGTCTTGTAACCGCACGCGCTGGGAAACCCAACCTTCCATGGAACGGAGCCTAGCGTGCCTCGTGTTCGTCTAGGGTGCTCGGGATTCCCGAGGGCCTCAGTCAGCTCGTCCTTCTCTCTGCTGGGAATGAACATCCCTTGCAGTGCTGCGGCGATATACTTCTGAAGCTTCTTGACGGGTATTGCAAGTTGCTCGTCCGTCCAAACGCACTTCCCTGTTTCAGGGTCCAAAGTTCCCCCAACCACGAAGAACCAAGTCCTTGAACGGTCTGGCCAGTTCAATGTCTCTGGTTCGACCCCTTTAGCAATTAGGTCATTCTCGCCTATGTCCCACAACGACCGGGATCTGAGGTAGCCACCTGACCCCGTGCGATGGTGATACAGCTTCTTTGCAGCATTTATCTTGTTTGTCTCTGACATTTTCTTACTCTTGTCCGATGTCTTGTAGGCCACAAATGCGGGCCAGTCATCTCTTATCTTCTCAAATCGGCCGGTGAATTCTGGAGTCTTCCCTTTGTCGACAAACGTTGATTTCATCTCATTCTTCCACCTCCTGAATAGATCTTCCATCTTCTTAAGAGCACAAGCCTTGACCAGTGGCTCTATAACTGGATTATCCGGATCCCTCTCCGGTGGTAGGGTGAAATTTGCCTTCAGCTAGGTCCAAAGATCATTTTCCTGTCTATGGGTGACATAAGAAACTTGAGGGTCTTTGTTCTTAGGTTGATTCCATTGCTGGATCCTGATCAGGATGATGTCCCTAACAATAGCTCCGCACCAAGCAGAAAATGCATCCTTGGCCTGCTTGGGTTCAATAGGTTGGCCATCGTCCGCGATTGATGTGATCGTGAACCTTTCATCTTGGCGCAACCTTTTCTTCGGGTCTCGTCTCATTACCGAAGTTTGGCTCGATCCGGAGGACTATAAAAGAAGAAAGAAGAGTTAATATATGTACATACCAAAACAACTAAAGCATCAATTAGCTAGTCAGCATAGGCTTAATTAATATATATACCTCCAGCATTCGGTCTCCTTCCTCTGGCCTTCAGTCTCCTTCTTCCTCCTCCATTGTTCGATCATCACTGGAGCCTTCATCCTCTCCTTCCAGACCATCGGTGTCGTTGAGAAACGACAAGACATCACGTCCGTCGCGGATTATGTCCCCCAACAACTCTTCTTTTTCTAAGTCTCTTTGATCCATAGTTTCTGCAAATATTACAACATGACAATTAATATAAAAACATGAGAGATGGATATATTAGTGGCAAACATAGACCTAGCTATCACAACAACGGATCATATTAGTGCCCTCAGCGCTTCTACGGTTTGGGGTGGCCTCGACAACGCTTCTTGGGTTTGGGGTGGCCTCGACAACGCTCTTTTAACTTGGTAAATTTGGGTGCCCTCGACGCTTCTAGGGTTTGGGGTGGCCTCGGCAACGCTTCTAGGGTTTGGGGTGGCCTCGACAACACTCTTTTAACTTGGTAAATTTGGGTGGCCTCAACGCTTCTAGGGTTTGGGGTGGCCTCGGCAACGCTTCTAGGGTTTGGTCGGGCGAGAGGGTGTTGATCGACGTCCCCCGTCATGTCGAAGTTACCAGAGTTTTCTTCTACTGGTTTGGGTGGCCTCGAGAGTTTGTCGGGTAGGGGCGAAAAGGGGTAGGAGATCGACAATGCTTTTTTCTAGGGTTTGGGTAGCCTCGAGAGTTGGTCGCCCAATATGTCCACCACGATATAAAATATTCTTTATGAGAAAGCAAACCCAAACAAAAAAAATGCTATCCATCCATACCTACATAGCCACATACATACATGGAAAAAAATGCTATGAACATAAAAATACAATAGCCACATATATGAAAAAAAATTACATATATGAAAAAAATGCTATGAACAAAGAAACATCATATATACACCCATCCATACATACAAATAGCCACATACATATATACATTATATATGAACAAAAAAATTCATCATATAAAAAATCAAAATTTATAAAAAAACACTTTGGTCATTTGAAAATTTTGAGCACAACTTCCATTTTTTCAATTTTGGTCCAATCTTGGCATTGAACTACAGCCCTATTTTTCCTTGCTAAAAAAATTCTGAAAAAATTACTCCAACTTCATGACAGTACCCACACTACATTTCACCAAAAACCTTCTGAGCCATAGTTCAAATTTTACCCTCGGATGTAGAGGAAGTAGTCCAATAGGGATGGGATGATCAGGGACCAATGCTTCCGACGACGGTCACTCCGGGGAGATGCGACACCACAAAGTCTACAGATTCCACCGGGTGAAAAAAAGTTAGATCATCACATCACATACAACATTAACACATTATCCATACTTCAAATCCTAAATTTTCTCATGTGTTAATTTCTTTTGCATTTTTGTTACATTACCATCATACCTTCACATTGTAATCCATAGCAAGAGCAAGAGCAAGATTAAGATCATCATCATACCGTCACATTATCCATAGCAACACCTAAATTTTAAATCCATAGCAATACATGATTAAAAGAGAGTAGGAGGAGGTGTTGGATACCGACAAAACAATTTAGATCATCACATCAAATATCTATTTTTTAGCAAGACCATCAACATCTTCATTATTAATATGATTTTTCCCCATCCGTGCATTTTTTAGCAAGTTAACATTTTTTAGCCAAACATTTTTTTCTCAAATACTAGTTTTTCTCACTATCTATTTTTATCAAGACCATCTACATCCATCTAGCAACAACAGCATCATCATCATTCATCATTCATCATTCATTAACATTTTTAGCATGTTAACATTAACAACAACAACATCATCATTCATCTATAGAACATCATCATTCATCCATCTAAGAACATAATCAATCATCATCAATAAATCATCATCATCAATCACCATCTAACATCTAACATCATCAAGCATCATCATCATTCATCCATCCATCAAAAAACAAAGAGATTAAGTTAAAAAAAAAAGAAGAAAGAGATGAGGCAGAGAGGAGCTCACGTAGGGAAAGGGGCGGGACGTGGCTGCCGCGGGGCGGGGCAGTGGCCAGAGCGGGGCAGGACGTGGCTAACGTGGCT
>NC_041390.1:624769764-624784825 GCF_002162155.2 Triticum dicoccoides | reverse complement strand
GGGGCGTGGCCGGCACGGGGCGGCGGCCGTGGAGGGTCCGGTGCGGGGCGGCCGGTGCTGGGCGTCCCGGGGTGGGGCGGCGGTCAGGGAGGGGCCGGGCCGGCTCGGGGCATCACGCAACGACGGGGACGAGGACGGCGACGGTGTCGAGGAGTAGGGGTAGCCTGGCGGTGAAGAGAGAAGAATGGTGGGTGGGGGAAAATTTCCCAAGTGTTGGGTTATATAGCAACAACCTTTGGTCCCGGTTTGTGGCTTCAACCGGGACCAATGCCCCCCTTTCGTCCCGGTTGGTGCGATGAACCGGGACCAAAGGTCAATTTCCAGCAGCCCAAAGGGCGGGAAGTGCAGACCTTTGGTCCCGGTTGGTGGCTCAAACCAGGATGAAATGGGGGCCTTTAATCCCGGTTTGAGCCATGAACCGGGACCAAAGGGCTGCACTGCCGCACCCAAAAGTTTAGTCCCACCTCACTAGCTGAGAGGGACCTCGAGTGGTTTATAAGCTCAGCTGCCACTGAAGGAAATATGCCCTAGAGGCAATAATAAAGTATTATTTATTTCCTTATATCATGATAAATGTTTATTATTCATACTAGAATTGTATTAACCGGAAACATAATACATGTGTGAATACATAGACAAACAGAGTGTCACTAGTATGCCTCTACTTGACTAGCTCGTTAATCAAAGATGGTTATATTTCCTAGCCATAGACATGAGTTGTCATTTGATTAACGGGATCACCTCATTAGGAGAATGACGTGATTGACTTGACCCATTCCGTTAGCTTAGCACTCGATCGTTTAGTATGTTGCTATTGCTTTCTTCATGACTTATACATGTTCCTATGACTATGAGATTATGCAACTCCTGTTTACCGGAGGAACACTTTGTGTGCTACCAAACGTCACAACGTAACTGGGTGATTATAAAGGTGCTCTACAGGTGTCTCCGAAGGTACTTGTTGGGTTGGCGTATTTCGAGATTAGGATTTGTCACTCCGATTGTTGGAGAGGTATCTCTGGGCCCTCTCGGTAATGCACATCACTTAAGCCTTGCAAGCATTGCAACTAATGAGTTTGTTGCAGGATGATGTATTACGGAACAAGTAAAGAGACTTGCCGGTAACGAGATTGAACTAGGTATTGAGATACCGACGATCGAATCTCGGGCAAGTAACATACCGATGACAAAGGGAACAACGTATGTTGTTATGCGGTCTGACCGATAAAAATCTTCGTAGAATATGTGGGAGCCAATATGAGCATCCAGGTTCCGCTATTGGTTATTGACCGGAGAGGTGTCTCGGTCATGTCTACATAGTTCTCGAACCCGTCGGGTCCGCACGCTTAACGTTACGATGGCGGTTATATTATGAGTTTATGTGTTTTGATGTACCGAAGGAGTTCGGAGTCCCGGATGAGATCGGTGACATGACGAGGAGTCTCAAAATGGCCGAGACGTAAAGATCGATATATTGGACGACTATATTCGGACTTCGGAAAGGTTCCGAGTGATTCGGGTATTTTTCGGAGTACTAGAGAGTTACGGGAATTCGTATTGGGCCTTAATGGGCCATACGGGAAAGGAGAGAAAGGCCCCAAAGGGTGGCCGCACCCCTCCCCATGGACTAGTCCGAATTGGACTAGGGAGGGGGGGCGCCCCCTTCCTTCTTTCTCCTTCTCCCTTCCCTTCTCCTATTCCAACAAGGAAAGGAGGAGTCCTACTCCCGGTGGGAGTAGGACTCCCCCCTTGGCGCGCCCTCCTCCTTGGCCGGCGGACTTCCCCTTTCTCCTTTATATACGGGGGCACCCCATAGACACAACAATTGATCATTGATCTCTTAGCCGTGTGCGGTGCCCCCCTCCACCATATTACACCTTGATAATATCGTAGCGGTGCTTAGGCGAAGCCCTGCGTCGGTAGAATATCATCATTGTCACCACGCCGTCGTGCTGACGAAACTCTCCCTCAACACTCGTCTGGATCGGAGTTCGAGGGACGTCATCGAGCTGAACATGTGCTGAACTCGGAGGTGCCGTACGTTCGGTACTTGATCGGTCGGATCGTGAAGACGTACGACTACATCAACCGCGTTGTGTTAACACTTCCGCTTTCGGTCTACGAGGGTACGTGGACAACACTCTCCCCTCTCGTTGCTATACATCACCATGATCTTGCGTGTGCGTAGGAAATTTTTGAAATTACTACGTTCCCCAACAGCCACCACCACTTCGAGCTCCTCTAAACTGCAGGCTTATGGGCCTAAAGACACTGTATCTGCCTGTGGGCCTACTGGGCCTTCTACGGGCCTGAATCCTGGCCCAACAAGCTGGTTGGGTTTCTAGTCGTATTCAGGCCATGGTGGCCCAGTAGGTGGCATTTTATTTATTTATTTATTGTTTTGTTTATTTTTGCTTTATTTATTTTATTTTGTTTCTACTTACAGTTTTTCAGTGATTCTTTTTGCTTTTAGGTCACAAAAATTATAAACTTTCTGTTAGTGCCATTAGTTTTCAAATTTGAATAGTTTAAATTTGAATTCTTTGAAATTTGTGTGAATCACTAGTTTGTGAATAACTTTACTATAAAAATAGATTTTTGAGTGATTCTTTTTCCTGCTATTTAATATTATTATATTTTATCATTATATTCAATTTGGTAATTTTTAGGTTATTTTAAATGACTGTTTTAATCAAAAAAAGATTTTGTTATTTTAGTTTGCTATTAAAGTTTCTAACAAAAAAATTCTTTATGGAAATTCTTTTTGCTATTAATGTCTTGAACAAAAAATACTTTGATAATTTTAGTTGCATAAATTTTATATAATTTTAGTTTCAAAAACACTATAGGTTTATAAAAGCTTTTTAGTTGATTCCTTTTGCTATTAGAGTTTTATAAAAGCGTTTTAGTTGATTCTTTTTGCTATTGAAGAATATTATAGTTTTGATTTAGTTGATCATAAAAGAATATTTTAATTGATTATTTTTAGATCATTCTTTTTGCTATTAGAGTTTCATAAAAGTTTTCTAGTTCATTCTTATTGCTATTATTTCATTCTTTGAGCTAAATGACCCTGAAATTGAAAAGCACTACAAATGAACTCTGAAAAGGTTGTAAGTTGGCATGGTATCAACATTTCACCCACATAGTATGTGCTACAAAGTTAAGAGAGTTACAACAAAAACTGGATGCACTTCGTATACAAAACGGACAATCTCTTTCGAAGTATCTGGGATTTCATTTTTTTGAACTTATTTGAACTCCATACTTTTTTGTGTATTCAAAATGCACCATTCAAAGCCACATCATAAATTTTCAACCCTTTCTGACTTCATTTGGTATTTTTCATGCATTTACTAAATTTTTTGAGCTAAATGACGCTGAAATTGAAAAACACTGAAAATGATGTCTGAAGAGGTTGAAAGGTTGAAATTTTTAGGGTTTTGAGCTAAATGACCCTGAATAGTTCTTCTGTGTACCCAAGATTGTTGAGATCCACTGTTGTCAGTCCGTAATGCGGGTCTACCTGTACCCCACCTCTTGTAAGATTGACCCATTTGCATCGAAACAAAGGGACCTTCAAATCATGTCCATAGTCAAGTTCCCATATCTCCTCTATGTAACCATAATATGTGTCCTTCCCATTGGTCTTTGCTGCATCAAAGCGGACACCGCTGTTTTGGTTGGTGCTCTTTTGATCTTGGGCGATCGTGTAAAATGTATTCCCATTTATCTCGTACCCTTTGTAAGTAAATACAGTCGAAGATGGTCTCCTGGCCAACGAGTACAGCTCATTAGAAACAGTGTTGTCACCACTGAGACATGTTTGGAACCAACTGCCGAAAGTCCTGATGTGTTCACGTGTAATCCAGTCATCACCTGCTCCGGGTGTTTGGAGCGCAGAATGTTCTTGTGTTCATCGACATACGGGGTCACCAAGGTAGAATTCTTAAGAACTGTGTAGTGTGCTTGAGACCAAGATTGCCCATCCCTACATATTATTGAGTTCACTCCTAGCGTGCCTTTTCTAGTCAGTCTCCCCTCATACCGCGATTGAGGGAGACCAATCTTTTTAAGGTCAGGAATGAAGGTAACAATTGATCCAATGGCATAATGATAGCAAGCCTCGGTATGAATGGCATATTTTCTAATCTTTCTAATCTTCAACCGCATTGCATCTATCTTGATCTTATGATCATCGATGACATCCGCAACATGCAACTCCAATATCATCTTCTCCTCCTCAATTTTTTAATTTTTTCCTTCAAGTAATTGTTTTCTTCTTCAACTAAATTTAACCTCTCGACAATAGGGTCGGCTGGAATTTCCGGTTCAACCACCTCCTACATAAATAAAATATATGTCACGTTGGTCGGCATAATTGTCATAAACAATAAATGAACCAAATAGTTATAAAAAGATACTATATACCACATCCGAATCATAGACAGGACGAGGGCCGACGGGGGCGGATACCAGAACCATCGCACTATATAATAATAAGGAACAATAAAAGTAAGAAAATTAGACAAGTATCTATCTGAAGTAAGAATTTTTTTTCTTTCAGAAAGAAGATAAGAACAATAGGCTCACCACGGTGGTGCCGGCGACAAGATCGGCGCGGGCGATCGACAGCGGTGAAGACGGGGACGGGACGGGACGGACCGCTAAACCTAGAAAAATCTCGGGGAAAATGGAGCTCGGAGGTCGAGTTTCGAGAGAGGAAATATTAACTAGTGTGGCTCGGACATTTCATCGAACACCTCATGTGCATAGGAGGTGAGCTAGAGCACCACAAATTAGCTCTCCCCTCGCCGGCCAGCAAAAACAGAGCAGTGTGAAGTGCTTATATATATATATATATATATATATATATATATATATATATATATATATATATATATATATATATATATATATATATATATATAGGCAACTAATTTGTCCCGGTTCGTGGTACGAACCGGGTCTAAAGGCTGTCCTTCTGTCCCGGTTGGTGCCAAAAACTGAAACCAATGGTTGTGGGCCAGGAGCGAGGCCCATTGATGCCGGTTCGTACCAAGACCCGGGACAAATGGGCCAAGACGAACCGGGACCAATGCCCACGAGACCCCGGCCGCCCCCCTGGGCTTAAGAACCGGGACAAATGCCCCCATTGGTCCCGGTTCGTGTCAGAACCGGGACTAATGGGCTTGCCAGGCTTCAACCAAAGCCCCTTTTTCTACTAGTGGGAGGAAACAGGTCATGAGCATGGCTTTGTGTGAGTATGACCCAAGTAGGGACAACGCTATTGACACTATTTCCAAGTATCTGCCCCACTCGGTGAGAGAGAGTATAATATGTCACTTTCTTGAAGCTTCTTCAACTTTTCCAGCTACTAAGGTTGGTGACAGAGTGTAATATATACTCCCTCTGCAAACTAATATAAAAGCGTTTAGATTACTAAAATAGCAATCTAAATGTTCTTATATTAGTTTATGGAGGGAGTACTATGGAAGCTTTTGATTGGAAGGAAGAACTGTTCTTTTTTAATACAGCACTTTTGTTCCTATTACGTGTTTCTGGTGTGTCCGTCTTCTACGAGCTGCCAAAGAGCAGAGTCACGTGTAAACAGATGAAGAACCTGAAGCTATGTATGAAATTTTGCTTGTTGGTCTGTTACTCGTAACATTTGTGCGGAGCAGGCTCATTCGCCTGACTCCAAAGACCTGAATATTGATATTTCGCCTGACTCCAAAGAGGAATAGACTATAATTTTCAAGTCGTTAATAAATAATTCATGCCCATTCAATTTTTTTTGCATGTTGTTGTGGTACTAAACGTTTCAGTTCTGCGAGCTACAAAATTTTTGTATGGGCAAGTACTAGTACATTTGAAGTGCTATAACTTTTTTTTCTTCATTGTGAAGTTTTGTTAGGTGTTCACTTTTTTTTTCATGTGAGACACCGTTATAAATAGCTTCTACAATAACTGACATAGCTATGGCTCGGACCATGCAACGAGACTCTGAAAAAAGTGATTTCAAACCATGAATGTTTTCTCTTTAGTTAGTACTGTTAAATACATGAACTACTTTCTTTTCGCTTAATAAGGCGGATGCGTCAATCATGATGAAATGGCTGGGTACCTGCCTATTTTGAAAACAAAGTCACACAACAAGAGATCACCATCATATTGTATAATGGATGGTTTACAACATGGAGTTGCACACTAGCAGATCTAGCTAGGTACAGTAGCTAGAAAGCTTTAATGTACGGGTGCGCCATATCAAACAAACTGGGCTCGCATTATTTATTTATTTTATTCGAAGCATTTAGAGGTGGCGAGGCGATTGCGTAGTCTATCCGATGACGGGAACCTCTTGGACGATGAAGTTAAAAGCGGTGTCAACGTTGCACCAGAGGATAACACGGTTATGTTGTTCGAATCCCGGTGGTGGGTCGCTCAAGAGCATAACCGGGACGAACAGTTCCGGACAGTCGGCGAGGATAGTATTCTTGGCAGCATCGCTAGTCTTTCCCACCACTTCCGGCCATGACGACTTCCCGTTGGGCATCTTCTCTCCCTCCCTCCTTGATACTGTACGCTGCTTGCATGCGGATAGTTTAACAAGCATGTATAGAAATAACAATACAACATGTATATATACAAGAGATTTTCTATGGAGAAGAAATACACCATGCTTAATAAATCAATGCATGTAGAGGATGGACACAAGGCAATGCGGTGTAAATTTTGAAACTAATAAATTATGACAGAATGCGACCTATCTGTGTAATAATGGTAAGGTGATGTGATTACTCGTCGGGGGGAAAGAAATACATTCATGTGAAGGAATTAACAAACCTGCAGCCGCAGATGAGAGAGAGGTCGAAGATGGATGGAGCTGACTGCACTGCGGGATTAAACATGTGATGTGATGATGTATATATATTGAGCCGGTGCTCCTCCATCTGTATACACGCATGATGCATGCATATCTACATGCATGACGCTGATTAGTGTACATAAGACGTATCGAATGAATGCATGCATGACGCATGCATGTGTACACTCATGACGCTCGGAGCATGCATGCCTCTCCTACTGTCGATGCCAACGATGCATAATATATTAATATCATATATATTTAGGCAAGGATGCATCGTGTAGGTCGCCCTTGTGCGTGGCCTATCGAGAAACAGGACGATATACTTGGATTCGCACGCACCAGTTTTGAACATTTCGCCATTCATATTCAGCTATATCTATATCTACACCAATATAGAAAGATTCATAAGGGCAGATCTAATGGATCTCGGTCATCAAACCAAGTCAACCCAGCGATTTACATCATTTTAATGATGAGTGCTGAGTGAGTTTAACGTCCAATTAATAGCATAGCAAATATTCATGTCGGCGCTAAGCATATTTAATCTAAAAATAATATCTTACTATCTAATATTTATGTGCAATAAATATACTGACTAATATCAACGTGCATTGCATGTATACATTTACTAGTATGGTCAAACGACCCACCTATGATGTACACCCAAATTTCATACATAGTAAGCTATGTATGTAATTCACGCAAAACGATTTCCTCCTCCTGTACTAGAGCTCCAGGCAAACAACGCTTCCACGCCTCCTGTTGGCAGCCGTCGTGTGTCTACCTCGTCTCCCCTGTCATTAGGGCCACAGAGATGCAGTGGATCCTTGCCCTTGCCGACAAGGCTATTTTTTTAAAATAATACATTTTTTAATTAATTTTCATAAATATTACGCTGGATAAAAAAATTTCAAAAATAATACACCGTCGGCCCGCTGCAGGCCGACTGGGCCTAGTCGGCCCACAGCAGGCCGATTGGATTCCAGTCGGCCTACGGCTGGCCGACTGGCCCCTGTCGGCCCACTGTGGGCTGATTGCGTCCTGTTGGCCCACTGTGGGCCGATTGAAGCTAATTGGCTCACTGTGGGCTAATTGTTTTTGCAAAAAAAAGTAGGCATAAAAAATATATGTTTAAAAAAATTTAATCATGTAATTAAAAAAGTTAAACGTGTATAAAAAAAGTTCCTGATGTATACAAAAAATGTACAATATATATGCAAAAAAGTTGACATGAAAATATGTTTTAAAAAGTGTTAAGCATGTATTTAAAAAAAATTAAATGTGTGTATAAAAAATGTTCCTTATTTATACAAAAAATATAGAATGTGTTTGAAAAACAATTTGACACCAAAAAATATGTTTGAAAAATATGTTTGAAAAGTTGACATTTTTCAAATACATGATTAAAAATTGTTAAATGTGTGTATAAAAAATGTTTCTTGTCTATTCAAAAAATATATAATGTGTATGAAAAAAAGTTGACACCAAAAAAAGATGTTTGAAAAAAATGTTCCAGTTCCATACAAAAAGAGCAACCAATCATACTTAGGTCCGTGATGCTCCCATACCGGATCCGGAGCTGGAACATTTTTTATACACGTTTAACCTTTCATTCCAATACATGAAACATTTTTGTGTACTCGTTGAACATTTTTTCAAATACATGATTAACATTTTTTTCAAACATATTTTTTGGTGTCAACTTTTTTTCATACACATTCTATATTTTTTGTATAGATAAGGAACATTTTTTCAAATACATGATTAACATTTTTTTCAAACATATTTTTTGGTGTCAACTTTTTTTCATACACATTCTATATTTTTTGTATAGATAAGGAACATTTTTTCAAATACATGATTAACATTTTTTTAAAACATTTTTTTGTGTCAACTTTTTTCATACACATTCTATATTTTTTTATAGATAAGGAAAAAATTTTATATACACATTTAACAATTTTTAAATACATGATTAACACTTTTTAAAACATATTTTTAGTCAACTTTTTTGCATATATATTGTACATTTTTTGTATACATCAGGAACATTTTTTTTATACACGTTTAATTTTTGTAATTACATGATTAACATTTTTAAAATATATATTTTTTATGCCTACTTTTTTTGCAAAACAATTAGCCCACAGCGAGCCAATTAGCTCCAGTCAGCCCACAGTGGGCCGACAGGACCCAATCAGCGCACAATGGGCCGACAGGGGCCAGTCGGCCAGCTGTAGGCCGACTGGAGTCCAATCGGCCTGCTGTGGGCCGACTAGGCCCATTCGGTCTGCAGCGGGCCGACGGTGTATTATTTTTGAAAAAAAATTACCCAGCATAATATTTATGAAAATTAATAAAAAAAATGTATTATTTAAAAAAATTAGCTGCCGACAACAGGGCTCCTACTTCATTTATTTAGGTATTTGTTTAATTTATTTATGTTTTGTGTCCTGCTCGATGGCTGCTTCAATACTGCCTGGAGGAAAATATTCAAAATTACATCTCAGTTGCATGTTCATAGCAAAACATTTAGAAGCAATTCATTGCTTGGACGAACAATCTGTCAGTCTCATAGAGGTAGTAACAGAGCCACTGTCTCCGTTGATGCAAACGATATGGCGCCGTCAGTAGGTTGTTGCTGGTAGGCACACTTGCATTCAATTTAGAGGTAAATATATCAGGAGTGACTAAACTTTCCTTGGATGGTCACTTTGGTACCTAAACTTATCAAATACGGAACATCATTCCGTATGTGGCCGTATGCGACACTCATGTGGCAAGCCAGCGTGGTAGTGGCTCACTGTCGGTTACTCTCTGTCTTATGTCCCTATGGCATGCCGGCCCATGGTAGCCCACTATCTGTAACTAAACGGGAGCGCGCCTGATGTAGATCAGATTGCACACTCGTTTTTGGAGGATTCTCAGTGTTAGAAGGGAGTCAAGGGATTTGGTGGAATAGTTGTTGTATTGCTTGAGCTTTGTGGGTGTATATATAGTGAGTACATGACCTGCTTGGAGTACAAGACAAGGTAGGGATAAATCTTATTTTCTAATAGTCACGATACTCAACATCTCCCCGTAGTCACAACGGGAGCGACACAGACGGTGAGACTGGAGAAGTAACCGAAGGCAAGCTGACGGACGCCCCCCCCCCCCATAGTCGTAACGGTCGACGCGTCGTGGAAGTTGTGGCTAGAGTGAAAGCCGATAAGGTTGCTCAAGCAAGGCGATAACCCTTTGTGCCGTTTGTCGAAGTAGCCGAGAGCGTAGGATGGTGTAGCCGTGGTCGAGGTAGCCGTCCGAGGGACGCCATGGTCGATGTCGAGTCGGGGTGGCCAGTGTCGAGGAAGTCGCCGTGGACCGGGAAGAAGACTGGCGGCGGCGGCGGCCTGAGGAGACGGCGGTAGCGGCGGCTAGGAGCGCAGAGCCGGTGCTCGAAGTAGGCGAAGAGGAAGCCGACAACATGGCGAAGACCGGCGCAGACGGTGGCGTTCCCGCGCCTAGGAAGACGGTGCGGCGCATACCACACATGAGCCGACGCGTGTGGACGGCGAAGTGGACCGCGTACCGCGCTCGCTACGGCCCGATGGGGCGATGTAGCAGCAGCACGAGGGTTGGTGCAGCCATGGGGATAGTCTGAAGTGGACAGGCCTCGGGGAGACGTGGACAGCGGGCTGCGGAACTACTTCTCGAAGGGGCGATGCAGCGGCAACGCACAGGTCGGTGCAACCGCAGGGTGAACCACGGGGCGAAGCAGCGGCATCACGAAGGTCGGTGCAGTCATGGGGACGGCCTCGGGATGGCAGTGACCACGGGCCGCGGCACTACGGCTCGAAGGGGCGACGCAGCGGCAGCGCACGGGTCGATGTAGCCGCCGAAAGAACCATGAGGCGGCGACGCTGTGGTCCGAAGGAACGACACAGCCGCAGCCTGTTGCTCGATCGGCGGAGATTTGCGGGTACTCAACCGAAATCTTCACAGGAATTTGCGGAGCTGCACGTGTACGGTCGATCAGACCCGTTGATCAGATCAGACACACGTTGGGCAACCATGCAGATCCGTACACACGCGTTTATGCAGGGAGAATTCATGCACATGCATGCCACGAATCATGTATCAAGTGCAGCACGGTGCCATGCGGGATGCATCAGCGACCATGCACCGCGTCGGGCCACTGCGGCGCCGGACAAGGGCCAGCGCGCTGCCGCCAACGCACGCGGACTGGACGCGAGGCACCCTCTGGTCAGCGCAAGCATACGCGAGTGGCCGCCGCGCTAGCATTAGCCGGTTGAAGAAGATGAAAACGCCTGCGGAGTACGCGTGTTTGATGACGGACGGCAGCGAACGACTCAAATCAATACTAGATCGCAAAACCAAAAAAGAAAATGCCGATTAAACGAACGGCGAAAAAGAAAAATATCCGGATCAAAGGATTTGAAAAAAAAACTCTTTAGGGCAGCCGATCAACACGATCGGCGGACGAACTCTAGGTACGAGCGGCACGGCCCCCGAAGGCGGTCATGGAGGTCGACATCCCCGGGGACGGCACGTAGGTGCGAAAGCGGCGGGCGGTGACTAGGGTTTGGACCGGTTAGCCTGATACCACATTAAAAGGGGAAGAAGGGATTTGATGAAATAGTTGTTGCATTGCTTGACCTTTATAAACATATATATAGGGAATACATAACCTGCTTGGAATACAAGACAAAATAGGAAAAAATCTTACTTTCTAATAGTCACAATACTCAACACTCAGCTCTAGGAAGAACATGCCGCACATTGAGCGGTTGTGTGACCGCTTGCGTGCCAGAGTTGCCGTGCTCCACGCAAGGTCACGGAAAAAGTCTAAAACAAACCTTAAACTTATAGGCGCAAGCTAAATTGAACCCTAAACATGTAATTCCGAAAATTAGCACACCGAACTTTCTAATCCCAGTCTATTTTAAACCTTGACGGTATTTAGCTGGGATTTGCTGACGTGGCAAGGCTGGTTGGACATTAGGACAAATTGGGCCGGCCCATTAGCACAGTCGCTCGCTTGCTCTACTTTGTAATTTCAGTGTCTTATTTGATTGATATATGGTGCTATTTTTTATCATATCTACCCGCATAATCCGTATCAAATAATCTTCCTGATTTCTAAATTTGTTTTCAACAAAAAATACAAGCAGCCACAAAAATAAGAGCACAGTCACTCGCTTACTCTACTCTGTAGTTTTTTTTCAACAAAAAATATAAGCAGCTGCAAAATTAAGTTTCGCGTAAGGAGACTCGATCTCAGGAAAACGTACTAGCACAAACTGCACCAATAGCACTGATGGCTCCTAGTGATTATAAATAGTGTGTCGCATTAAAAGACTGTTAGAAGCGTTCATATATTCAAAAACTGATAGAAGCGTTCCTGAAAAAAAAATTGAACAATTTTTAAATACCAATAATAGTTTTTACTTAAATAATTCACGAAATTATTATTTTTTAAATGTGACACGGTGACATTTTGCCAAATGCGTGTATTACATTTTCTTAATGACAATAAAGATTTCATAAAATTATACTAACATTTTCTTACAATTGTTTAGTTTTTTTACAAAAAATCAGGTTTGTAAATTTGTTCCCATATTGAAAAAATATATATGTTTCAAATGGTGTTCACTTTTTCAAAATTGGTTGTTTTTAAATAAATGTTCGTATTTTTAAAAACTATTCAGAATTTTCTAGAAGTTTCCCACTTAAGGAACAGATATTTCAAAGATTGTTCGGGCCTTGACGTTTTCAATATTTGTTTGCCCTTCAAAAAATGATTCAAATCTCAACGCTGCTCTCTGTGGTTTAAATATTTAGGCCTCACATCATAACATCAATGATAAATTACTGTAGTGGTTAGTTGGAGTAATTTAGCAGCGTTAGGTTGCAAGTTCGAATCCTTGTTTGTCTCTTTTTTGTGTGTTTTTTACTTTGCGTGTTTTACGAAAAAAAATCACCTCGCATCTATTTGCCCAGATCAGTTGCGACCGTACCCTTTCGGTATTTTTACTTCGCGTTCTACGAAAAAATAAGTCCCTCAAAAAGCGAAAACAAAAAAAAACTTGTTCTGTCTCGGTTGGGCCGGCCCAGTAACGAACGCACACAACAATGCCAGGATTCGATCTGCCCCGTCGCTAATCCCTGTTTGGAAACGCTTTGAAGGTCCAAAATAGTCCGGGATCGAAGAGTTCGGTGTGCCAATTTCCAGGATTACAAGTTTAGGGTTCAATTTAGCTTTCATCTACAAGTTTAAGGTTTGTTTTGGACTTTTTCCCAAGGTCGCAGGAGGAGATGCTGAGCTAGGGAACGACTTTCCCCATCTTTGTCTTGTTTAGGGACGTGTTGGTGATCACTTACATTTTCTTTGCAGGGCGGGTGGATGCTCAAATAGCGTTCAATTTGTATTCGTCCACAAGTATTGCCAATATGTTTGGCCATTGATTGGATGGAATTTTAAATATGTTCGGGTGGCCTTATTATGGACGTTTTAACTCCAAAAAAATGATTTTGTTTTTGAGGGCAAAATACCTCCACTTTGTAGGATATTTTTCATTGTACATACTTGCGTCGTACGTGGCCTACGCAACATTGGACGGAGTAACTACCATTGTTCAATGTGATGTGTAAGCGGTTGGAGAGAGTGGCCATGAAGGACTTTATCCAACATGGGTGACAGTATAATCTCCGGATTGGTGCACCATCTCCTTCGGCATAGGCATGGTGTCGTTCCTATATGATCCTACAGTTTCTGATAAGTCGTCTTTTTTTTTTATCTTCTTTCAGTTTGTTATTGTGTGGTTGTCTATATTCTTACCTATGCAGAGGCCGCGTGTTGCTCATCATACTTTATATCGGCTTGATCCTACAATTTCAGTCAATAAAATGCCCTTTATCGAAAAAGGGGCTGGTGGATGCTGCTCGGCGGGTCTGCTTCACCTCCTGACAAGTTTTCGGCTGGGCATTGTGTCGTTTGTCAGTGTTGTAATCCTTTTGTTAGGCGGGCTGTGTTGTTGTCGTCCCGTACGTTGTCCTCAACTCCTGCTAAGTTCTAGGCCCTGGCGTGCTACTTTCTTCTGTTCTCTGTACCTCTTATTCAACTTGGTCTTGGTTTGTACCTCAATCTCAAGGGCCTCAGTTTAAGGCCGGGCTGTACCCTGGTTTCTACGAAGTGGGACAAGCTAAAGCTAGTACTGGAGCAATTGCACCCATTGTATATTCATTCACAGAGTAGTACATATATATGAGTATAGAGGCACACACTAAACTAACCAACTAAGTCCCTTAATCCTAGCTGCATGCGATCAGAGTGGAGGAAGGAGCGCAGGTAGTTGGCGGAGAGGGGCGTGGTCACGTCGGAGAAGCATGAGCTACATGTGCAGACGCATGCGTCCAACAGCCCCCTGCATTGTGAGGGCCGGTGGAGTTGTCGATGATGCACAGACTGGATCTGAATTCCGCAAAGGTTGCAGCAAGGAGGCCTTTTGTCATAATGTCAGCAAATTGTTGGGTTGTTGGTACATGACGAACACGAACATGGCCAAGCGCAACTTTGTCGTGGACGAAACGAACGTCAAGCTCGGTGTGTTTAGTGCGTCGATGATCTAATGGATTTTGTGAAAGATACACACCAGAGACCTTGTTGCTGAAGACAACAGTAGCTTTGCCCGGGTCGCGAAGGAGCTGGCGCAACCAACAGCAATCGGCAACCGCGTTGGCCACGGCGCAATATTCAGCTTGGCAATCAACCGAGAGATGGTCGGCTACCGCTTGCTGGACCAGGATATGAGCATGGCACCAAGGAAGACACGGTAGCGGGCGGTCGAGCGCCGAGTGTCGGGTATCCGGCCCAATCGGCATCGGTGTAGGCGAGGAGGTCGGTTGGTGGTGTGGCGGCGATGGAGAGCCCGTGTGCAGTGGAGCCACGCACATACCTCAGTACGCGTTTGACCATCGCCCAATGTGGTTGCCGTGGCGCATGCATATGGAGACAGACCTGTTGAACTGCATATGTCAAGTCTGGGCTCGTGAGAGTGAGATATTGCAGAGCACCGGTGATGCCGCGATAGAAGGCGGCATCCTCGGCAAGATCGCCAGCGGTAGCCGAGAGTTTGGGCTTGGTGTCGACGAGCGTCGGGGCGGGGTGACACGAGGTCATGCGGTTAG
>NC_041390.1:624754387-624769061 GCF_002162155.2 Triticum dicoccoides | reverse complement strand
TTCTTCATCCCACCTCCCACCAGCCCCTCCCACCTGTTTCTCTTTTCTCGTCTGACCGGCAATATCTCTACTTCTAATGGACGAATTGGTTGAATAGTCCCCCCACTTTCAACCGGTTTATTTTCAACCGGTTTTTCTTCGTCCCACCTCCCACCAGCCCCTCCCACCGTTTTTTCTCTTTTCTCGTCTGACCGGCAATACCCAACGTATTTATGGTAATCAATCATAATTAATCCACGTATAGTAATAAATCAATCCAGGTATGGTAAGGTCATAACTCAGGAAATTTTGAATATGGTAATTATATGGTAATAAATTTAAATTACCCCAAAGGCTATCAATCCAGGTATGGTAAGGCCATAACTCGAAAAATATCGAATATGGTAATAAATTTAAATTACCACCAGGTATGGTAAGGCTATCCACGTATAGTAATAAATCATATAGTAATAAATCATAATTAATCCACGTATAGTAATAAATCAATCTAGGTATGATAAGGTCATAACTCAGGAAATTTTGAATATGGTAATTATATGGTAATAAATTTAAATTACCCCAAAGGCTATCAATCCAGGTATGGTAAGGCCATAAATCGGGAAATATCGAATATGGTAATAAATTTAAATTACCCCAAAGGCTATCAATCCAGGTATGGTAAGGCCATAACTCGGGAAATATCGAATATGGTAATAAATTTAAATTACCACCAGGTATGGTAAGGCTATCCACGTATAGTAATAAATCATATAGTAATAAATCATAATTAATCCACGTATAGTAATAAATCAATCCAGACATGGTAAGGTCATAACTCAGGAAATTTTAAATATGGTAATTATATGGCAATAAATTTAAATTACCCCAAAGGCTATCAATCCAGGTATGGTAAGGCCATAACTCGGGAAATATCGAATATGGTAATAAATTTAAATTACCACCAGGTATGGTAAGGCTATCGATCCAGGTATGGCACGCCCTCACCTGATCACCTATCACAATCTCCAGCCCCACGCACGCACCAAAGAACCCACCCGGCACCAAACGCAGCTCCTCTCGATCCCCTCGAGTAAACGCCGCCACCGTCGTGCGATCTTCCTGACACAGACGCCGTTGCCGCCTCCTTCCCACCTACGGCGTCCCCCACGTCCATGGTGACGGCGCTCGCGTCCTACACTGACCCTCCGCCTCATATAGGTTGGTCGTTGATGGAGTGGGATGTGCCGCTGCGGTTTGGGGAGGCGCAATCACGATCTGGTTGGGATCTCAGTGTGGACTCGTTCTCTACGATGAAGGATGGCGCTGCCTCCCTGGCAAATGGGATCGGAGGAAGGGGCTCTACGTCGTGAATGTCGGTGAGGCAGCGGCCGAAGGCGAGCCCGACGATGAGCACGGGTGTTCGTCCCATGAAATAGGCGGCCACGGAGGGCGGATCTGAGGCCACCCCAATCGCCGGTGGCCCTTCCTCCCATCGCTCATCGCCTCCATTCTCTCTCTCCTCTAAATCTTTGTCGCCCCTGCCCGATTCTGGACGACACCATCCGGCTCTCGCATCGACCACCACCAGCACGGCTGCGGACGAGGCGCAACCGCAGACGCCGCCGCCGCCATCCTCATCCACCTCCTCCACCATCCTTCCCAGCCGTCGTCGGGGGCACCCGCCATCTGCGCTCTAGCCCACCCGCTCCCTCCTATCCACTCCCCCTGCTTGCCAGCCCCGTGATCCATCGCACAGATGGCAGGTACTACAGCGACCTCCTCCCCAGCGGATCCGGCCTCCTCCGATGGAGATCCATCCTGGGCACCGCCTTATTCTCATGCGTGCACGTCTATATCAACGTATCATTCCACCTCACCTGAGCCTTTACCTTCCCACCTCTGCTTCAGATCCACATCACTTTGCAAGGTATGTGCTTGATTGTTTCGAACTGGATCGATGGATTATGCAAGGTACTTTGGGTGTCGTCATTGACGGCAATTGTCACGCCATGCTACCATCGGAGGGGTCCCTCATCGATGATTAGGGTCTTCCGAACTGCACGAGCTCCATTGAGAAGGATGTTTTTAATTCTGGTTTTGCCTACATGCTTTCTTTGCCTGTATCTACTTAGCTAATGTCTTCTTATAGATAGTAGCTGCTGAAGTGGTGATCAAAGTTGTTCACTATAAGGAAACAACCATGATAACAAAAGTGTATATTCCCTGACCTTTGACCTGAAGTACTTTTTCATTAGAAACTTGCAACAGCCACGCATTGAAATTAGCAACAGCTTCGTACGTACTGAACTAATTTGCAGCAACACGTACTGAACTAAGTTAGGTTATGCTCATCGTTCCAACATGCTTAGTGATAACCACCTAGCAAGCTGATCAAACATGAAAAAATTGAAGTGCTACTGCTAATCGTACTATTCTGAATGTGAAAATCTATTTAATTGGCTCTTCTCTAATTGTACACTTGCATAAATCTCAGATCTTGCAAATTACAGTATAACCATAAAAGTCATGCTTTGACTCCTATAGGGCCTTTTGCACTTTAATATGACTAATAATTTGCCTTAATATCACAGATTGTATTACTACCTTTCTAAGTGAATGACATTCAAGAAGGTCATTAAATAAAACCAAGAAATCCTTCTGGTATTGGAGTGTAGGAAAGTTGAGACTATAAAACCAAAAGGTTATATTTATGTTTATTAGAGAAGGTTCTTTACTTTTTATAGGAAAACACAAAATGTTGCGATGTAGAGTCTAGGTGGTGGGCCTCCTTGATCCACTTGGTGGATGAGGGCGACTCCTGTCCTGGCACCCATAGTGCCAGTGATCCAAAAATCATAGGGCCTGGATATAGCTCTAGCAGACGTATGCGGCTTGCGCATCGAGCTTGGTCGTCTCGAGCATGGAGATAGGCGAGTTGTAGACCAAGAGCTGGTACAGAGATAGGCGAGTTGTAGACAAGAGCTGGTGGGCAGCAAGAAACGCATGCACAGCAAAGAACAAATCTGAGTCACATGCCTACTTCTATTGGTTTCTACAAAGAGCGGCTAGCTTAGATCTTAGACCAGTCGGTCACTGTCGAGGTCGCCAAGGTGATCTTACAGCACCGCCGTGGGGATTTCTCATGATTTTATGTAGGCAAGCCGCAAGCGGTGGTGGTGATTGGCTGGGTAGTGTCGCTGCCTTGGGAAGAGACGAAGTGATGGTAAAAGTAAGCAGGATCCGATGATTCTTCCGTGGGGATAGCCAAAGTCAAGATGTCGACTACAGACTCATCGCAGACTTGCAGTGAACCTGGATGCAGCGAGCCTGATTTGTGGATCGATGGCGGGTCTTGACTTTGTTAGGCCGGGATTGGATGGTTGCGGAGGGTGGTGTGCTTGGTTGGGTTCCCATGGAAGAATGTGGCCTCCTCGTGGATCTGGTCATGCCCATCCTAGAGAACATTGTGTCCCTAGCTCCCTCGAGGAGCAAGGATAGTGCAAGCGGCAGCAGGGGGTAGGGGTAGATGTGGGGAGGGATGTCGGCGGCTGCTCGAGGTCATCATGATGAAACCCTTGATGTCCCATCTTTATCAATGGAAGTGGAAGAGCACGAAGTCGAGATTAGATAGGAGTTTGAGTTCTTTTTGGCACCGATCGGTTCCCCACTTTAGAGATGTATTTTTTTGCGTGCGAGCAAACAGTGGGTTGATTCTAAAAGGGATAGACACTTTTCAATAGAAGTGCATGACGGACCAAAAATATGACCTCATTTTATTCGTTTGATAGATATCGTATTATTCGTTGTTGTTCGTTCGGTGAAATTTCCTAATATTTGATTGTTGTGTTTCTAATTAGAGCATCCCATAATCATCCAATATGAGGGGATGATAAATGAAAGATACTGATTATAAATTTTGAAGAGCCCGTGGCAACGCACGGGCGTTATATATATATATATATATATATATATATATATATATATATATATATATATATATATATATATATATATATAGGCCACCCCTTTGAGGGTTGAGCCAGTTCCCCCAAAACCTATGTTTTACATGGTATCGAGTCTAACCTAGGTCCTCCACCCCACCCGCCGTCGCCGCCGCCGCCGCGCCAAAAACCCTAAACCCTAGGGCCGCCGCCGCCGCCATGACTGCTTCCGCTTCGGGTGCCGCCAGCTCCGGGTCCATCGCTGCGTCGCTTGCCGCCCTCCTCAACCTCCCACCTCGTCCCCTCGCTCCGTCAGTGCCCCAGTTCTTCGGCACCACCACTGTGGGCTGCATGTTCTCAGCTCCAATCCCGCCACCGTCGCCTGCAACCTCCACCGCCATGATGGCGATCCTGCCCTCGGCGCCACCCGCGGCCTCTTCCTCATCACTTGCCGTCCTCCCGGCAGCCTCGGGGGAGGTTCCGCCCGCGGTGCCACCCGCGGCTACGCTCGCGACCCTGCCTGCAGTCGCGATCCCGCCCCTGCCCACGGCGCCACCCATGGCATCGGTCGCGGCCGTGGATCCTGTCGCGGCTCCGCCGCCAACCATCCTTGTTGCTGGCGCAATCACGCCCACCGGGCCGTTCCACTTCGACAACTTGATCGCCATCCGACTCACGCCGGACAACTACTTGTTCTGGCGCGCCAAGGTCCTACCGCTGCTACGCAGCCGGTCTCTCCTAGGGTTTGTTGATGGTTCGCTACCGTGTCCTCCGCAGGTCATCCCTACCGTCCACGGCCTGGCCATCAACCCAGAACACCGTATGTGGGTGCAGCAGGACCAGGCGATCCTCTCTGCCATCCAGGGTTCCCTCGGCAACGGGGTCGCTGGCCTTTGTCTCTTCGCTGCCACCTCCATGGACGCCTGGACGACCCTGGAGCACACCTTTGCCCAGGTCTCTACCTCCCGCTCCATGGCCCTTCGCAGTGAGCTCGCCGACATCAAGAAGCTGGACACTTCCGCCACGACCTACTTCAACAAGATGAAGGTGATGACGGAAACGCTCACCTCTATTGGTCGGCCGCTTAGCGACGAGGAGTTCGCCGGCTTCGTCATCAAAGGCCTCGACGCCTACTACGACAATCTCGCCGAGGCCGTTCACAACACCAAGCCAGCGATGCCTCCCCACGAGCTCTACTCACGCCTCCTCTTCACCGAGCAACGCGTCGAGGCTCGTCGCTCCTCCGCCACCATCACCGCCCAGCCGACGGCCTTCTGGGCCTCTCGCGGCCAGCGCCCCCTGCCCCGTCACCTGGCAAGGCAGCCCCGCCCCCTGCATCGACCCTGGGTGGGGGCCCTAACACTAGGGTGGTGTGCCAGCTCTGTGGTCGTGAACGCCATGTCGCCTCCAAGTGTCACCGCCGCTTTCAGAGGAGCTTCCTTGGCATTGGCAACGACGGCAAGGGCAACGAGCGCCAGTTTGCCATGGCAGACTTCGGGCCTCCCGTCGCTGCCCCGGCTGCCCACATCGCTGCCGCCCCGTCTGCCCACGTCGCCGACAAGGGCAAGGATCCGCGCGTCGAGCAGGGATACACACCATCCTACCCTGTTGATCTAACTTGGTACATGGACACCGGCGCCACGGATCACATGACGAACGAGCTCAACAAACTCTCCACCTACCAGCCCTATTACGGGCACGATCAGGTTCACCCCGCCAATGGTGTAGGTATGCCCATCTCTCATATTGGCCAAGCATCTCTTTTAGTTAGTCATCCCTCTAGGCAGCTCCATCTTCGTAATGTTTTACGGGTACCCTCGGTGACTCGTAATCTTTTATCTGTCCCTAAGCTGACCCTTGATAATCATGTCCTATGTGAATTTCACCCTTTTAATCTTTTTGTTAAGGATCGAGCAACCCGGGACGTTTGGAGGATCCATCCGCCCCGTGCGTCTTCAGCGGTGTTCGTGTGTCGCCTTCCCAGTGGAACTCTCGCTTTGGTCACCCCGCCACACCTATTGTTCGCCACATCATCCACCGTCATGAGCTGCCATTAGTGTCTAGTAATAAAGAGATGTCCGTGTGTGATGCCTGTCAACAAGGCAAGAGTCATCAGCTACCTTTTGTTTCATCTACTAGAGAAGTAAAGAACCCTCTTGAAATTGTGTTTTCTGATGTGTGGGGTCCGGCACAAACATCTATTAGTGTTCACAACTATTATGTCAGTTTTGTTGATGTCTATAGTCGCTTCACGTGGCTTTATCTTCTTAAGCGCAAATCTGATGTGTTTGATATATTCATATAGTTTCAATTGCATGTTGAACGTCTACTCAAGCATAAAATTATTCATGTTTAGTCAGATTGGGGGAGCGAATATCGCAACCTCAACACTTTCTTTAATAAGCTTGGGATCTCTCATCATTTATCATGCCCGCATACACATCAGCAGAATGGCGCTGTGAGCGCAAACATCGTCATATAGTTGAGACCGGCCTTACACTTCTTGCTCATGCTTTTGTACCCTTTCGTTTTTGGAGTGATACTTTTGCTACCGCGTGTTTTCTCATTAACAGATTACCTACGCGTGTTCTTAATATGGAAACTCCTATTGAGCTTCTCTTAGGTGAAACTCCTGACTATACCTTTTTTAAGGTGTTCGGGTGTGCCTGCTGGCCTCATCTTCGTCCTTACAATGATCGCAAACTTGAGTTTCGCTCCAAAAAGTGTGTGTTCTTAGGGTATAGTTCTCTCCATAAAGGCTACAAGTGTCTCCATGTCCCAACCAATCGAGTCTACATATCCCGGGATGTTGTTTTTGATGAGACTGTCTTCCCCTTTTCTGCCATGCCTCAGTCATCCACCACAGCACCATCTCTGCATTCATCTCCTCTTATGCCTGGCCAATTTGAAGATGTTGCATATTCGCATGTGTTGTTACCTAATCATGGTGCAGGAATTGGACCTGGAGCTCGCCTGGAACTCCTCCCTAACGGACCCGCTACGTCGCTTGTGGTGCACGTCGATCGGCCGGTGCACGCACCGCCTCCCGCCCTCGACCACGCACCGGGCGCCCCATCTCTAACCGCGCCTGGGCCGGAGCCCATGCTGGCTACTGCGACTGGGCCAGAGCACGCGACGACCTCCTCTGAGCAGTCTTCATCGCCGCCTCCTCGCCCGGACTCCCCTCCATTTTCGCCCTCGCCATCCGCGTGGGCGTCCCTGGTGCCTACTTCGCCCGGGTCTGCAGCGGCTCACACGCCGCCGGGGCCTATGTTGCCTGGCCTGCTATCGCCTGGTCTGCCGTCGCCGTCGCCCGACCCGCCGTCACCCGGTCCCTCTTCGCCGGAGTCCCCTGGACCGGCCTCACCTGCTCCGGACATCCCGCCGACCCCGATGTTTGCTCCTCCGCGGCGTCCACACACTTGCAGCTGCAGTGGCATTGTTTGTCCCAAGGAGCGCACTGATGGCACGATCACCTATCTTGCTGCTTGCCTTGCTCATGCTGTGGATGATCCAACCGCCGAACCTCGCAGTTATCAAGCCGCTATGAGTATTCCACACTGGAGGGATGCTATGGAACAAGAATATCATGCTCTTATGAAGAATAAGACCTGGACACTTGTTCCCCCTTCGTCTCGCATCAACGTCATTGATTTGAAGTGGGTGTTCAAGGTGAAGAAACATGCAGATGGTTCCATTGAGCGCTACAAAGCGCGCCTCGTGGCTAAGGGCTTTAAACAGCGTCAGGGCCTGGATTATGAGGATACATTCAGCCCAGTTGTCAAGCCTACCACTATTCGACTTCTTCTGTCTCTGGCAGTTTCTCGCAGATGGTCTCTCCGCCAGCTTGATGTGCATAACGCTTTTCTTCATGGATTGCTTGAAAAAAAAGGTTTACATGCGGCAGCCACCTGGATTTGTTGATCACACTCAGCCTCATCATCTTTGTCATCTGATGAAGGCTATATATGGACTGAAGCAAGCTCCCCGTGCCTGGCATGCTCGCCTGGCTTCAGCTTTACGCACTCATGGGTTCATTCCTTCGACGACTGATACTTTATTGTTCTTGTTTCAGCGACCGAGTGTGACCATGTACCTCCTTGTGTATGTGGATGATATTGTTCTGGTGAGCTCCTCTCCGACGGCTGTTGATGCTCTTGTGACTGCACTTGGTCGTGATTCTGCAGTTAAGGATTTGGGACAACTTCATTTCTTCCTGGGTATTGAGGTCGCTCATCAGTCTCGTGGCAGTTTGGCTCTCACCCAGAAGAAGTACTACCTTGATCTCTTGCGCCGTGCTGGTATGCTCAAGTGCAAGCCATCGCCTACGCCCATGTCCTCTATGGACACCCTTTCTGCTGTTGATGGTGCTCTTCTCTCTCCTGAGGATGCTATTGAGTACAGGAGTATTGTTGGTGGCCTGTAGTATCTGACGATCACGTGTCCTGATCTCTCATTTGCGGTTAACAGGGTGTGCCAGTACCTTCATGCTCCTACTGATGTACACTGGTCTGCTGTGAAGCGCATACTGCGTTATGTGCGTCTCGCTGTCTCCTTTGGTCTTCACTTGCGCCCCAGTTCCTCCGGAGTTCTTTCTGCATTCCCTAATGCTGATTGGGCTGGGTGTCCAGATGACAGGCGATCCACGGGGGGACATGTTGTGTTCTTGGGTCCTAATCTGATCGCCTGGAGTGCACGCAAGCGAGCCACTGTCTCCTGCAGCAGCACAGAAGCTGAGTACAAGTCGGTTGCCAATGCAACTGCCGAACTTATATGGATTGAGTCCCTACTTCGAGAGCTAGGAGTTGCTCAGCCACATCCTTCGGTCCTTTGGTGTGACAACATCGGTGCTACGTTTCTGTCATCAAACCCGGTGTTCCATGCACGGACTAAACACATTGAGATTGACTATCATTTTGTGAGGGAACGTGTTGCACAGAAGCTACTACAAGTCAGGTTTATCTCTTCAAAAGATCAACTTGCAGACATCTTCGCCAAGCCTCTACCTTCTCCCATGTTTAAGGTCTGTAGGCGCAATCTCAACCTCCTAGATACTTCAAGAGTGAGTTGAGATTGAGGGAGGGTGTTAGACTTTGTATTATAGCCCTACTGTGTAAACCATACCTTATTGGTATTGGACTTGTATGTCATCATTATATATATATATATGTGTGTGTGTGTGTGTGTGTGTGTGTGTGTGTGTGTGTGTGTGTGTGTGTGTGTGTGTGTGTGTGTGTGATAGGCCACCCCTTTGAGGGTTGAGCCAGTTCCCTCAAAACCTACGTTTTACACATGCCGGCATGCTCCAGAAGTTCCTCAGCGTACTGTGGTTGGTGTAGGAGAAAGCCACGGCTGGAGCGTTGCACTTGTATGCCGAGGAAGAACTTGAGAGGCCCGCAGTCTTTGAGAGACACGGTAGTGTGTAGCTGGCTGATAATCCGCCGAAGGATAGCGTCGGAGGAGGCAGTGAGCACGATGTCATCGACATACAACAGCATGGTAGGTGACGTCGTGGCCTTGCTTGAGGAGGAAGAGAGACGCGTCAGATCATGTCACTGCAAAACACAGCGTAGACAGGCACCCGGCGAACCACGCCCGGTGAGCTTGCTTGAGCTCGTACAGGGACGTGGGCAGCAAGCAGACGTCAGAGGGACACGAGGCTTCGACGAACCCAACTGGCTGTTGGCAGTAGACATGTTCAGTGAGCTCACCATGGAGAAACGCGTTATTGACGTTCAGTTGGTGAACTGGCCATGAGCGGGCGGCCGCGAGCTCGAGAACGAGCCAGATTGATGTTGGCTTGATGACCGGGGAGAAATTGTCGGTGTAGTCTATCCCATGCCGCTGTGAAAAGCCACGCACGAGTGCACGACCCAGCGGCCTTTTTATCTATCGAGGGAGCCATCAGGTGGCAGCTAATGGCAGAAGATCCACTTGAGATGGGTACCGAGCGGACCGGGGACGAGAGTCCAGGTCCGGTTCGCACAGAGGGCGTCTTAGTCCTCCTGCATGGCTTGCCTCCAAGCCAGATCACGAAGGGTGGCGGCCACGGACGTTGGAAGAGGCGAAGGTGGGTGAAGTACTCCATGACGGAGACAATGGAACTCCTCGAGGGCGATCAGACCGCGTTGGGTGCGGTTGTCCAGAAAAAGGCTGCAGATGGCGGTCCGGAGGGTGAAGGTAGAGGGTTTGTCCTGTGGAACCATAGCTTGGAGCTCCTCGGAAATCATGGCGTACAGCCAACGCACGATGCACCAGTCCACCTGTGTCCAAGGGACGTCGTGGCGACGGTGTTTGGCGTCGACCGAGCCGTCGACATGGTCGTAGATGCTGTACGATATGAAGAGGGAGTGGAAGAAGGAGCTCCAGAGTTTGAAGTTGGGAGGGGTGAGGGTGAGGGTGACTGGAATCTGGCCATGGATGTTGAGAGTGAGGATGGTGGAGAGAGGAACAGAGAGGAGGCTCGGTGGAGAGAGGAATGGGTTGGAGTTGGAGGAGCCACCGGAGGTGAGATCAGAGAAATCCATGTGAGGGAGGCGGAAGCGAGAGGTGCGGATCGAAAATGAACTAAGTATATGATACCATGAAGTGGGACAGGCTAGTACTGGAGCAATCACACGCACTGTATATTCATTCACTGAGTAGTACATATATATAAGTACAGAGGCACACACTAAGCTAACTAAGTCCCTAGATCCTAGCTGCATGCGATCGGAGTGGAGGAAGGAGCGCAGGCAGTTGGGGGAAAGGGGCGTGGTCACGAGGGAGCTACATGTGCGGATGCATGCGTCCAACAACCTAAAATGGAAACCACGTTTCTGATTATTTCCAACAGCAGCAAGTGCAGTGGAGAGTGGGTAGGCAAATCGGACGAGACTTGCCTGCTCCCCTCCCGTGTGCTCATCCGTGCTCCCGCATACGTGGCTTGATTTGATTGGAATAAAATAAGGTCCGGCCCCACCCCTTAAAATCAGGGGGGAGATGATTAGATTAGAAAAAAAAAAAAAGACAGCCGTTGGATGAGGTGGAAGCACGGATGGGAGCACGGAAAGGGAGCAGGCAAGCCGGATCCAGGCAAATCTCACCTGGGTAGATTCACCGCTGATCTCGCCACCTTCCGTTGGTCGCCGTTGCAAATGCTGGCTGAACGAGCATGAGGAAGAAGAGAGCAGCAGCTGCTCATGCTATGGCGAGCTCTATTTCACTATTTAAAAATAAAAATATTTAATTGATACATACATATACATGAGAAAATGGAAATAATGTACAAGCCTTTTGCATCTACAAAAATTTTAACTCTGTTTCACAGTAACTTGTCTCCTCCATTACACCTCGAAAGGCCAAAGCTGCTTAATTACCCAAGTAGCACGCTCATGAATGAACAAGTAGCCAAATATCAGCTGTAGATAAGGACTTCACAAAGACAATCTGTTCAGTACCTCACATCACATGGCCGAGTATAAAACGAAGAAACCCCACGAGTAACCTTCTACTTCTTTCTAGGCATGATGCAAGTTGACCAACGACTTCACAAATTAGGCAACACAAAAAGCTAAACGATTAAATCCTACAAGTTCACTTCACATGATATGCGTACATGTATGTCGGAACCCCCACATTCTGCATAGAGGGGCATTTTTTCCAGCATCTACAGCATCACATGTCAATATAACATGCAGAATGCAAGAACCTAATAGGCAGCTCCGCGTCTCAATCTCAGCAACCCGAATTTAACTCTACATACCTGCATGGAAATCAGTGCCACCTCAGTCAAGCCAATTGTAATACTCTCTCGCAGAAAATCCAAATTGTGTAAGATTCAAACAATAAACATTAACCTAGATTAACCATTTGTTTGCAAATTACACAAAACAAAATAGAGCAGAATCATCCAAGCATTATTGGAGAAAACTAACATCACAAACAGAAAACATCTAGAAGAACAATTAGTTTGTAGTAGCACACCTTGCAACCTCTATTTTTGACATGCTCCAAAGTTCGCTTGCTACATATGATCGCGATAGAAAATATAAGGTCAACGACTTCAGTAGGAAAAACTCAACTTGCTAAACTGTAAAGTCATCCGAAGTTTACTTTATGTATTGTGCACATATAAGAGGTGGAGGAAGCACAAAGAAGAAACATCTTGTATGTAACTCAAATGCATTTTTTCTGAAATTTAAGAACTAGACCGTTTAGAAATTTATGAAAATAAAATTTACCAAACTAGACGATCCCCGCGCGTTGCTGTTGGGATTGGTTCCAATATTTCCTAATGAAAATTTAAATAGTATTATACAGTTCTAAATATATAAATAATATAAGTAGTATTTCTCATGCATGTTGGGAGAAATGTGATTAGAAGAATTTATGTTGGGATGTGTGCATGTTGAGAGAGAATATAAATGGCAATTGCCACATGCATCTTAAGAGAAATAGTTAGTGGGGTGATGAGATGGCATGTGTGCATGTTGAGAGAATTGAGATAGTGGGGATCAACTATTTAGGTAAATAGGATTCATGCACAAGAAACCTAAAACAATATAGCATACATTGAGCAGCCCAATAATAAAGGCACACATAGCAACACAAATTTACCTCACCTCATCGACCAACATAGTACATTTAGCAGATCTCGTGTTAAATGTTCACACATCACAGTTTGTGATCCACGCATTTCCATCCAACTCCCCTGCCAAGAAGAAAAAGAAGCCCAATAAAACAATGAAAAAATAAGAAGAAGCTGGATCAATCAGAAACAGTGGTAGGCTTTTGTGACAAATACAATAAATGAAGCCACATCAGAAAGAGAGAATAATAATAACGTTTACTAAGACAACCTATACTGCATATATGTTTAAACAAATGTATCCATCCAGACTAATTCAGGAGAGAATAGGTACCAGTTGTGTCCAATGGGTTCAAACAAAATATGCACATGTTGAGAAACTACAATGAAAGTTTAGTATTACTTAAAACTACACAAATTTAAGTGATTACTTTTAAGATCAATCAAGATAAGTGTTATATTGCAAGGAAATGGGTTGGTAAAAAACATTACAAGCTTTAATCTTCAAAAATTTGACATTAGATTAATTATGTCACATATCTTATGGTTTCACTATATCATTTTAGTGTGGTTCTTGGTAGTTCATTTTGATAGACAGATCCTGAAGAAAAGATCAATAACAAACTCATAATTGTACTCCATCCATCCTAAATTACTTGTGCTGGACTTTTGTGTTAGATACATACGTATCTAGACAAATCTAAGACAAGTAATTTGGGACGGAGGTAATAATATGCAAATCCTAGAGCAATGGCTACAATTATACTTCTTTTATAGATTTATTTAATTTGTACTTAAGAATTGCAATACCTTAAGATCAACAGACTGATAGAGAAACAAATAACTCGAGTTATTATTAATATATATCTAATCGACTCTTGATCAAATGAACAATAATATAGTGAACACATAGTGACAATAATTGCAATGGGTATTGTTGCATATAGAGGTGTGGATGTTTTACCTGTAGGGATAGAAAATCTTGTCATCCCAATAATCTCTTTTAGAAATAGTTATAAACCGCATCGACTCAAGTTGAAGCATGAAGTCACCAATGTATGTAGATAGAACAATCATATTTGAGTCCTCGTCATAGCCCGCCATCACTACCCTTTTGTGGTCACTATGCATTCCTTGTGAAAAGAGCCCCTCAAGTGGAATGGTTTTCTGGAACAACACCCATCCACCATCCTCGTTATAGTTTGATGTCCTCTTCCACAATTGGATGTTCAGTTCAGAGAGAACCGCAAAGCCAAGAACAGTGCCATCTATCCGTAATAGCTGAAAGGAAAAGACATCCGTACGATAGGCGTGCACTGGCTTCTCGATCACACCAAGGGTCTGCTTTTCAATATCAAACACAAGGACATCACCTCCATACAACGTCCAGTAAATGGAATTTCCAATTAGGATGCTGGGTCTACACCAAATAGCGCTACTAATAGTCGGCGTTGAGGCAATACGTGGCGGGACGTGGCTGTCCTAGGGGGCGGAGTCGGTTCTCTTTGTCCCCTAAAGTCGCGACGGTGGGCCACAAAGAAATCTGGTCCAATTCCGGCCCTTCGTGGAGCTATGGGTTGGATCGCTTTTCTTTGACTGTCCAAGGATCAGAGTCGCTGAAACTGCTGCCACCCTAGTTTCTAGTATATTAGATTCCATATCGCGTATGCGAGTTTAACATGAAAGCAATTTACAACTGGTTTTCTCTCGATCAACTAACAAACGTCGAACAGTATTTTCTGTAACCGGCAGAGCTCAAGCGGTCCATCCATGCATCTTTTGAGAGTTTCTCGGGCGGGGAAACTGCACCAAAATCAAGTAAACGTGCATACCACCTCTTTGCACGACCTTAAAATGCAGCAAATGTTGGCAAGTGACAACCGAATAACAAAACATATATCGAGTAAATAGCTTCTGCAAATAAATGTCCATCGTTCCGTTAGATGCTTGCTAAAAAATGCCCTTAAGACACATTAAAAATGTCATCCTTCCGTTAGATGTTTGCTCAAAAATTCCATTACGGCCTGCAAGTCTGTGTCACGTTCAACGGTGGCGGTGGTCGGGGTGGCGCCGCGGGAGCGGCGGCAGGGCAGCACAGCGGTGTGGCGGCGGGGCGTGGTGGCACAACAGCGGTGGCGGGGCGTCGGCTGGGCGGGGTGGCACAACGGCGGTGGCGGGGCGGCGG
>NC_041390.1:624746346-624753612 GCF_002162155.2 Triticum dicoccoides | reverse complement strand
GGGCGTGGTGGCACAAAGGCGGTGGCGGGGCGGTGACAGGGCGGGATGGCACACAACGGTGGCGGGGCGGCGGCAAGGCGGGGTGGCACAGAACGGCGGCGGCGTGGCGGGGCATCACGGCGGCGGTCATGCGGCATCGCGGTGGGTGGCCTTGCGGCAGTGGCGGCAGTGGTGCAGTTATCCGCCCACCAAAATTATGAGGGACGGTCATTTTCTTCTAAACTTGGAGAATGGAGTACGTGTTTTTACCGGATTCCATAAATAATTCTTGGTTTACGAGAGCTGTCGGAGGCCTTTTTTGCCCCAACTTTCCGTAAACGGAAGTTTTTTTATGGATACTAGTCATCAACCCATGCATCTGCACAGGCTAGCTATTATTTTTTAGTGCTAATATGAATTAGTTTTGACAACTTTGTGGGAGTAACTTAAAAAAGGAATATTACGACAGTTATATAAGCAAATATCTGAATGCTATAGCATCAATTTTTGATATTTGAAATTGTAACATCAAATAGTGCATGTACACATACTTAAGATTTCTTGTGATTTGAGGTAGACAAATGTGGTTATTGAATCTAACGTCTCTTCTGTCTTATCAGAATACTTTGCGAACTTATATGATTTCATCATAAAAAATAGTATAATTATGGATCTATATGGGATTGAGTAGGGCATTACAATGTAAATATGTACTATCGAGTTGCTAAGAAAAATATTCCCCGTTTATCATTTTAACTACCAACGCCAGTAGGGCTGAGATGGTTGAAAAACTTCTGCAAAATTCACTGCAAGGTCAATTGACTATGAAGTGGGGCATAACATCAGGTTAGTTAATATGGCGCTTGACCACATCTCTTTGATGACAAATATTTGCCGCAAAGGAAAAGTACGTGGAAAAATGTCCAGGTGAAGTATTAAACTTTGATGACACAACTAGTATATTGGATGCAATATCTCTTTTCAAATTGGATGCAAATTAGAATCCAATTACTATTTGAATATAAACAGAACGTTTACTTGAATGCCAAAAATATTCGTCGCGAAGCAGCCAAGCAGTCAGCTGTTTTTTAATAGTTAGAAAGGACAATAAGGGGCATATGCAAAATTTGGATTACATCTCATTACAGAAACGGTGACGATGTTCTGAAGATAATGTCAACATATGAAACTTGTTACTTCAAGCAAATATTGTAAATCGGCATTATAAGTTACTTGATTTGCTAAGCGTACATCTCAGATTATCAGAGGAAGTGCATGAAAGAAATATAAACTGCAAATTGTTTTAATCCGAACACTATGTATGTTACTTTTCATAGCTTCCATGGTGGACATCGCTGGACAATAATTAGGCTCCTGTATCTAGATAACGGGATTCTGCTCCAGGGCACAGAAGAAAAGTTATAAGTGTATAATTCCAAATCCATTCCCACAACTCTACAGTGCATAGGCATGAATCAAATTATTAAGTCTATAAAAAGAAGGAAAACGGGAAAATTCATTTTGAGTAAATATTGCCTGCAAATATCATGCTTTCAACTGAAACTGTCGATGTATAAATGGCGATCCGCAAGGACCACGCACCAAGAAAAGAACACGGAGAGAGACAGCTAAATAGCATAACTATCTATTCTATTTGCAGCAATATAAATGCCATTATCAATACTCCCTCCGGTCCTTTTTACTCTGCACATTGGTTTTGCCGAAAGTCAAATTTTGCTAGGTTTGACCAAATTTATATTAAAAATTATTAGCATCTATAATATCTAATAAATATAATATGAAAATATATTCCAAGATGAATATAAAGATATTGGTGTTGTTATGTGAATGTTTGTAATTTTTTATATAAACTTGGTCAAAGTTGAATGTGATTGACTTCGGACAAACCTAATATGCAGAGTAAAAAGGACCGGAGGGAGTACTTCGCACCTGGCAGTAGTACAAATCCCAGAGACGCATTAGCAAAACTGGAAAAAACACTTGTAGAAAACAGGGCTTTGGTTGAGGCCTGGCCAGCCCATTAGTCCCGGTTCTACCACGAACCGGGACCAATGGGGGCATTCGTCCCGGTTCGTGAGTCTGGGGGGCCGGCCGGGGCCTCGTGGGCATTGGTCCTGGTTCGTCTGGACCCATTTGTCTCGGTTCTAGGCATGAACCGGGACCAATGGGCCTCGCTCCTGGCCCATATCCATTGGTCCCGGTTCGTGGCTCGAACCGGGACAGAAGGATGGGCTTTAGTCCCGGTTCCAGCCATGAATCGTGACAAATGAGTTACCTATATACCATCGCCGGCGAGCAGAGCACTCCACAGTGCTCTGTTTTTTGCTAGCCGGCGTGGGGAGGGCATTTGGGTGCTCTAGCTCAACTCCTATGCAAATGAGGTGTTCGATGAAATGCCCGAGCCACACTAGTTAAGCTTTCTCCTCTCGAAGCTTGACCTCCGAGCTCCATTTTTTCCGAGATTTGTCTAGGTTTAGCGGTCCGTCACGCCCCGTCCCCGTCTTCACCGCCGTCGATCGCCCACGCCGATCTCGTCGCCGGCACCACCGTGGTGAGCCTCTTGTTCTTATCTTCTTGCTGAAAGAAAAAATTCTTACTTTAGATAGATACTTGTCTAATTTTCTTACTTTTGACACACATAATTATATATAATGCACGCAGATGAACCGACAATGGATGTACGGTGACAGACACACCTCCGAGTACAATAAGGGCGTGCATAATTTTCTCGAAGTGGCTGAGCCAAATGAGCAGAATGGTTTTATGTGTTGTCCATGCCCTAATTGTGGGAATACGAGGTCTTACTCTGACCAGAAAATCCTTCACACCCACCTGCTTTATAAGGGTTTCATGCCACACTATAATGTTTGGACGAAGCACGGAGAAATAGGGGTTATGATGGAAGACAACGAAGAAGAAGAGGACGATGACAACTATGTGCCCCCTGAATACGGTGATGCTGCAACGGGGGAAGCTGCTGAAGATCAAGAGGAACCAGACGATGTGCCCGATGATGATGATCTCCAACGGGTCATTGTCGATGCAAGGGGAAAGTGCGAAAGTGAAAAGGAGAAGCTGAAGTTCGATCGCATGTTAGAGGATCACAAAAAGGGTTCTACCCCAATTGCGAAGATGGCAACACAAAGCTCGGTATCCTACTGGAATTGTTGCAGTGGAAGGGAGAGAATGCTGCGCCTGACAAAGGATTTGAGAAGCTACTGAAAATATTGAAGAAGAAGCTTCCAAAGGATAACGAATTGCCTGACAGTACGTACGCAACAAAGAAGGTCCTATGCCCTCTAGGATTCGAGGTGCAGAAGATACATACATGCCCTAATGACTGCATCCTCTACCACAGTGCGTACGATTATTTGAACACATGCCCGGTATGCGGTGCATTGCGGTATAAGATCAGACGAGATGACCCTGGTGATGTTGACGGCGAGCCCCGCAAAAAGAGGGTTCCTGCGAAGGTGATGTGGTATGCTCCTATAATACCATGGTTGAAACGACTGTTCAGAAACAAAGAGCATGCCAAGTTGATGCGATGGCACAATGAGGACCGTAAGAAAGACAGGAAGTTGAGAGCACCCACTGACGGGTCGCAGTGGAGAAAAATCAAGAGAAAGTACTGGGATGAGTTTGCAGGTGACCCAAGGAACGCATGGTTTGCTTTAAGCGCGGATGGCATTAATCCGTTCGGGGAGCAGAGCAGCAATCACAGCACCTGGCCCGTGACTCTATGTATGTATAACCTTCCTCCTTGGATGTGCATGAAGCGGAAGTTCATTATGATGCCAATTCTCATCCAAGGCCCTAAGCAACCCGGCAACGACATTGATGTGTACCTAAGGCCATTAGTTGAAGAACTTTTACAGCTATGGAATGGAAACAGTGTACGTGCATGGGATGAGCAAAAACAGGAGGAATTTAACCTGCACGCGTTGCTCTTTGTAACCATTAACGATTGACCCGCTCTCAGTAACCTTTCAGGATAGACAAATAAGGGATACCACGCATGCACGCACTGCTTAGCTGATACCGAAAGTATATACCTGGATAGATGCAGGAAGAATGTGTACCTGGGCCATCGTCGATTTCTTTCGACCAACCATCAATGTCGAAAGAAAGGCAAGCATTTCAAAGGCGAGGCAGATCACCGGAAGAAGCCCGCCATGCGTACCGGTGATCACGTACTTACTATGGTGAGTGATTTACACGTAATCTTTGGAAAGGGTCCCGGTGGACTAGCTGTTCCAAATGACGCTGAGGGACGCACAGCCATGTGGAAGAAGAAATCTATAATTTGGGACCTACCCTACTGGAAAGACCTAGAGGTCCGCTCTTCAATCGACGTGATGCACGAACCTTTGCGTGAACCTGCTAGGCTTCTTGGGCGTGTATGGGAAGACAAAAGATACACCTGAGGCATGGGAGGACCTGCAACGTTTGCAAGAAAAAGACGGCATGCCTCCAAAGCAGTATGAAGGTCCTCCTAGCTACGCTCTTACCAAAGAAGACAAGGAAATTTTCTTTGAATGCCTGCTCAGTATGAAGGTCCCGACTGGCTTCTCGTCGAATGTAAAGGGAATAATAAATATGCCAGAGAAAAAGTTCCAGAACCTAAAGTCTCATGACTGCCACGTGATTATGACGCAACTGCTTCCGGTTGCATTGAGGGGGCTTCTACCGAAAATGTCCGATTAGCCATTGTGAAGCTATGTGCATTCCTCAATGCAATCTCTCAGAAGGTGATCGATCCAGAAATGATACCAAGGCTAAGGAGTGATGTGCCGCAATGTCTTGTCAGTTTCGAGCTGGTGTTCCCACCATCCTTCTTCAATATCATGACGCACGTCCTAGTTCATCTAGTCGACAAGATTGTCATTCTGGGCCCCGTATTTCTACACAATATGTTCCCCTTTGAGAGGTTCACGGGAGTCCTGAAAAAATATGTCCGTAACCGTGCTAGGCCAGAAGGAAGCATCTCCATGGGCCATCAAACAGAGGATGTCATTGGGTTTTGTGTTGACTTCATTCCTGGCCTTAAAAAGATAGGTCTCCCTAAATCGCGGTATGACGGGAGACTGACTGGAAAAGGCACGCTTGGAGGGGACACAATAATATGTAGGGACGGGCATTCTTGGTCTCAAGCATACTACACAGTTGTACAGAACTCTACCTTGGTAACCCCGTATGTCGATGAACATAAGAACAGTCTGCGCTCCAAACACCCGGCGTAGTGTGACGACTCGACTACATGTGAACACATCAGTACTTTCAGCAATTGGTTGGAAACACGTCTCAGAGGTGACAACACTATTTGTGATGAGCTGTACTCGTTGTCCAGGGGACCATCTTCGACTGTATTGACTTACAAAGGATACGAGATAAATGGGAATACATTTTACACGATCGCCCAGGATCAAAAGAGCACCAACCAAAACAACGGTGTCCGCTTTGATGCAGCAACCAAGAGGGGAAAGGACACATATTATGGTTACATGGTGGACATATGGTAACTTGACTACGGACATGATTTTAAGGTCCCTTTGTTTAAGTGCAAATGGATCAATCTGTCAAGAGTCGGGGTACATGTGGACCCACAGTACGGAATGACAACAGTGGATCTGAACAATCTTGGGTACACTGACGAACCGTTCGTCCTAGACAATGATGTGGCATAGGTTATCTATGTGAAGGACATGTCTACCAAACCGAGAAAAAGAAAAGATAAGAAAGAGAATACATCATACGATGAGCCAAAGCGCCACATAGTTCTTTCAGGAAAAATGGACATCGTGGGAGTGAAGGGCAAGACAGACATGTCTGAAGATTATGAAAAGTTTCATGAAATTCCTCCCATCAAAGTCAATGCTGACCCAAGCATCCTGATAAATGATGAAGATTATCCATGGTTACGGCGCAATAAGCAAAGCACACAAGCGAAGAAAAAGTGAAGACTTTCTCCCCACAACTATTATGATGATACCATGCCAACTTTGAACATTTTCGTAGTTCATTTGAGATGCCTATTGTAATAGACGAGTTTCCGTATGAAACCCTGATATCTCGAAACAGATTGTAGGTTTTGTACACAAAGTGTATCCAGTTTTTGCCGTAACACTCTCAACTGTTCAGCACATGCTATGTGGGTGAAATGATGATACCATGCCAATTTTCAACCTTTTCGTAGTTCATTTGAAATGCTTTTCAATTTCAGGGTCTTATTATCGGTTCATGCCACGAACCGGTACTAAAGGGGCTCGTGGGGCCCCAGCCTTAGAACCGGTACCAAATGAAATGCCTTTGTAACAGCCTTAGAACTAGTACTAAAGGAATCAAATAAAAAGCTTTTATAAACCTCTAGTATATAGAATTTATGCAACTAAAATTATCAAAGTATTTTCTGTTCAAAACATTAAAAGCAAAAAGAATTTTCATAAAATAAATAAATAAAAAAGCAAAAAAGAAAATGAAATGAATAAGTAGAAACAAAATAAACTTTTATAAATAAGTAGAAACAAAATAAAATAAAATAAATAAGTAGAAACAAAATAAAATAAAATAAAATAAATAAGGAGAAATAAAATAAAATAAATAAACCTTAATAAAATAAATAAGAATAGCAGCAGTAAGTATTTTGTTGTATGTAGACACAAAATAAGAAAATAAAGCAACAAAGAAAACAGAGAAAATGCCACCTACTAGGCCACCACGGCCTGAATACGACTAGAAACCCAGCTAGTTGGGCTAGGATTCAGGCCCGCAGAAGGCCCAGTAGGCCCATCAGGCATAGCAGTGACAATTAGGCCCGTAAGCCTGCAATCGAGAGGAGCTCGAGAGGGGTGCGGCAGTGGGGCTTATAAACCACTGTGCGCCCCTCTTAACTAGCGAGGTGGGACTAAAGTTTTGGCCACGGGCAGCACGAGGCCTTTGGTCCCGGTTGGTGGCACCAACCGGTACCAAAGGGGGGCATTCGTACCGGTTGGTGGCACCAGCCGGGACCAATGCCACCCTATAGTCCCGGTTGGTGCTACCAATCGGGACCAAAGGCCTCTGCTTCCCGCCCTTTGGGCTGCTGAGAAGCGACCTTTGGTCCCGGTTGGTGGCACCAACTGGGACTAAAGGGGGGCATTGGTCCCGGTTGGTGCCATGAACCGGGACCAATGCTCTGTCTATATGAGCAACACTTGTGAAAATTTTCATTCAGTTTGTCTTCCCCGCCCCGACGCCCCAGCGCTGCTCCTCGTCGTCGTCGCCGTC
>NC_041390.1:624701663-624746109 GCF_002162155.2 Triticum dicoccoides | reverse complement strand
ACGTCGTCCCCGCACAGGGCCCTGCCCTGCGCCCGAGCCCCTACCCGCGGACCACCCCCGCGCGCCGGCGCCCTCGCCACCCCCGTCGTCGCCGTCGCCAGCCGCCCCCGCCGTGAGCCTCCGCGCCGCCCCTGCTCTATTATTTTTTCATATTTATTAGATTAATTTTGTGTTCATATATATAATGTACATATGAATGTATGTGGCTATATGAATATATGTAGATGTTCATAATGTATTAATTTTTTTGCTCAGAGCATATTTTTGTTCATATATGTATTTTTTTGTTCAAATGTGTATTAATGTTTTTGTTGCATATATGTAATTTTTTTCAATGTATATATGTATGTGGTAGCTATATATGCATGATGAGGGGGGTGGGGGTCGATATACCCCCTCCCCGATAACTTCGACATGAGGGGGGGTTGATATTGAAGGAAATATGCCCTAGAGGCAATAATAAAGCTATTTTTTACTTCCTTATATCATGATAAATGTTTATTATTCATGCTAGAATTGTATTAACTGGAAACATGATACATGTGTGAATACATAGACAAACAGAGTGTCACTAGTATGCCTCTACTTCACTAGCTCGTTGATCAAAGATGGTTATGTTTCCTAGCCATAGACACGAGTTGTCATTTGATTAACGGGATCACATCATTAGGAGAATGATGTGATTGACTTGACCAATTCCGTTAGCTTAGCACACGATCGTTTAGTATTCTACTATTGCTTTCTTCATGACTTATACATGTTCCTATAACTATGAGATTATGCAACTCCCGTTTACCGGAGGAACACTTTCTGTGCTACCAAACGTCACAACGTAACTGAGTGATTATAAAGGTGCTCTACAGGTGTCTCCAAAGGTACTTGTTGGGTTGGCGTATTTCGAGATTAGGATTTGTCACTCCGATTGTCGGAGAGGTATCTCTGGGCCCACTCGGTAATGCATATCACTATAAGCCTTGCAAGCATTGCAACTAATGAGTTAGTTGCGGGATGATGTACTACGGAACGAGTAAAGAGACTTGCCGGTAACGAGATTGAAATAGGTATTTAGATACCGACGATCGAATCTCGGGCAAGTAACATACCGATGACAAAGGGAACAACGTATGTTGTTATGCGGTCTGACCGATAAAGATCTTCGTAGAATATGTAGGAGCCAATATGAGCATCGAGGTTCCGCTATTGGTTATTGACCGGAGACGTGTCTCGGTCATGTCTACATAGTTCTCGAACCCATAGGGTCCGCACGTTTAAAATTCGATGACGGTTATATTATGAGTTTATGTGTTTTGATGTACCGAAGGTAGGTCGGAGTCCCGGATGAGATCGGGGACATGACGAGGAGTCTCGAAATGATCGAGACATAAAGATCGATATATTGGACGACTATATTTGGACATCGGAAAGGTTCCGAGTGATTTGGGTATTTTTCGGAGTATCGGAGAGTTACGGGAATTTGTATTGGGCCTTAATGGGCCATACGGGAAAGGAGAGAAAGGCATCAAAAGGTGGCCGCACCCCTCCCCATGGTCTGGTCCGAATTGGACTAGGGTAGGGGGGCGCCCCCTTCCTTCCTTCTCCTTTTCCCTTCCCTTTTTTCTATTCCATGTGGGAGGAGGAATCCTACTAGGACTAGGGAGTCCTAGTAGGACTCCACACTTCTGGCGCGTCCTAGGGGCTGGCCGGCCTCCTCTCCTCCATCCTTTATATGCGGGGGCAGGGGAGCACCTCTAGATACAACAATTGGTCATTGATCTCTTACCATGTGCGGTGCCCCCCTCCACCATAATCCACCTCGATAATATTGTAGTGGTGCTTAGGCGAAGCCCTGCGTCGGTAGAACATCATCATCGTCACCACGCCGTCGTGCTGATGAAACTTTCCCTCAACACTCGGGTGGATCGGAGTTCGAGGGACGTCATCAAGCTGAACGTGTGCAGAACTCGGAGGTGTCGTACGTTCGGTGCATGATCGGTCGGATCGTGAAGACGTACGACTACGTCAACCGTGTTGTGCTAACGCTTCCGCTTACGGTCTACGAGAGTACGTAGACACACTCTCCCCTCTCGTTGCTATGCATCACCATGATCTTGCGTGTGCGTAGATTTTTTTTTGAAATTAGTACGTTCCCCAACAGTGGTATCAGAGCCTGGTTTTATGCGTTGATGTAATATGCACGAGTAGAACACAAGTGAGTTATGGGCGATACAAGTCATACTGCTTACCAGCATGTCATATTTTGGTTCAGCGGTATTGTGAGATGAAGCGGCCCGAACCGACATTACGCGTACGCTTACGCGAGACTGGTTGCACCATTGCGAGCACTCGTTGCTTAAAGGTGACCGGCGGGTGTCTGTCTCTCTCACTTTAGTTTAATCGAGTGTGACTACGTCCGGTCCTTGCGAAGGTTAAAATAGCACCAACTTGACAAACTATCGTTGTGGTTTTGATGCGTATGTAAGAAAGGTTCTTGCTCAGCCCGTAGCAGCCACGTAAAACTTGCAACAACAAAGTAGAGGACGTCTAACTTGTTTTTGCAGGGCATGTTGTGATGTGATATGGTCAAGGCATGATGCTATATTTTATTGTATGAGATGATCATGTTTTGTAACTGAGTTATCGGCAACTGGCAGGAGCCATATGGTTGTCGCTTTATTGTATGCAATGCAATCGCGCTGTAATGCTTTACTTTATCACTAAGCGGTAGCGATAGTCGTAGAAGCATAAGTTGGCGAGACGAAAACGATGCTACGATGGAGATCAAGGTGTCACGCCGATGACGATGGTGATCATGATGGTGCTTCGGAGATGGAGATCACAAGCACAAGATGATGATGACCATATCATATCACTTATATTGATTGCATTTGATGTTTATCTTTTATGCATCTTATCTTGCTTAGATCGACGGTAGCATTATAAGATGATCTCTCACTAAATTATCAAGGTATAAGTGTTCTCCCTGAGTATGCACCATTGCGAAAGTTCTTCGTGCTGAGACACCACGTGATGATCGGGTGTGATAAGCTCTACGTTCAAATACAACGGGTGCAAAACAGTTGCACACGCGGAATACTCAAGTTAAACTTGACGAGCCTAGCATATGCAGATATGGCCTCAGAACACTGAGACTGAAAGGTTGAGCGTGAATCATATAGTAGATATGATCAACATAGTGATGTTCACCATTGAAACTACTCCATCTCACGTGATGATCGGACATGGTTTAGTTGATTTGGATCACGTGATCACTTAGAGGATTAGAGGGATGTCTATCTAAGTGGGAGTTCTTAAGTAATATGATTAATTGAACTTAAATTTATCATGGACTTAGTCCTAGTAGTATTAGCATATCTATGTTGTAGATCAATAGCTCGCGTTGTTGCTCGCCGTTTATGTTTTGATATGTTCCTAGAGAAAACTAAGTTGAAAGATGTTAGTAGCAATGATGCGGATTGGATCCGTGATCTGAGGTTTATCCTCATTGCTGTGCAGAAGAATTATGTCCTTGACTCACCGCTAGGTGACAGACCTATTGCAGGAGCAGATGCAGACGTTATGAACGTTTTGACAAAAGCTCGGTATGATGACTACTTGATAGTTAAGTGCACCATGCTTTACGGCTTAGAACCAGGACTTCAAAAATGTTTTGAACGCCACGGAGCATATAAGATGTTCCAAGAGTTGAAATTGGTATTTCATACTCATACCTGCGTCGAGAGGTATGAGACCTCTGATAGTACTTTGCCTACAAGATGGAGGAGAATAGCTCAACCAGTGAGTATGTGCTCAAATTGTCTGGGTACTACAATTGCTTGAATCAAGTGGGAGTTAATCTTCCAGATAAGATAGTAATTGACAAGAATTCTCTAGTCACTATCACCAAGTTACTAGAACTTTGTGATGAACTATAATATGCAAGGGATGACGAAAGTAATTCCCGAGCTCTTCACGATGCTGAAATCGGCGAAGGTAGAAATCAAGAAAGAACATCAAGTGTTGATGGTTAACAAGACCACTAGTTTCAAGGAAAAGGGCAAAGGAAAGAAGGGGAACTTCAAGAAGAACGGCAAGCAAGTTGCTGCTCAAGTAAAGAAGCCCAAGTCTGGACCTAAGCCTGAAACTGAGTGCTTCTACTACAAAGGGACTGGTCACTGGGAGCGGAACTGCCCCAAGTATTTGGTGGATAAGAAGGATGGCAAAGTGAACAAAGCTATATTTGATATACATGTTATTGATGTGTACTTTACTAGTGTTTATAGCAACCCCTCGGTATTTGATACTGGTTCAGTTACTAAGGGTGAAGTGACGATGTGTATTGGAAGTGGTTCCTATTGAGGATATAACCATTAGAGTCACCCGCCCAGGAGGGGCCGGGTTACGTCATAATGGTCATCACATGAAGCCCAGCACCAAACTTGAAGAGAGCGGGTCAATAATGGGCTTAAGACCCGGAGATGGCTTAAGGCCCGTAGTGTTAACCGCCGTTAGGGTGGAACTTGTAGTGTAAGGCAAGAATAGTTAAGAGTCCGAGCCGGACACTGTTATGAGCCGGCCGGGACTCTGAGAGCCGCTGGGCGTCGACCTCTCTATATAAAGGGACGACCCGGCGGCGGTTTAGGGACAAGCAAGACAAAATCGATAACCAAGCAGGACGGTTTAGCTCCTGGTCGTCGAAACCCTAATCAATATCACCTCAACTGGACGTAGGCTTTTACCTTCACCGTAAGGGGCCGAACCAGTATAACCCTCATGTTCCTTGTCCCGTTTAACCCCTTTAAGCTTCCTAGCTGCGATGGCACCACGACTAAGTCCTTGCACGAGGACATCTGCCATGACAATTCCATGACAGTTGGCGCCCACCGTGGGGCCAGCGCATGGTGGATTTGAGTTCTTGAAGGGCAGCTTTGAAGGGCTCAAGGGATACGCTGTGGGACGGATGACCAAGAGTCGTCGCGGCAAGCTCTACATCGACGATGCAAACTGGGGCCCCGGCGCCGGCTCAATCGAGTACGGGTACCGGGTCCCCTTCGGCGGAATTCATGTCTTCATTGGCAAGATTGGTGAGCCGGGCCCTGAGCCGGATCTCTGCGCCGATCTCATCGAGACGGCTCAGCGTGCACGACCCGCCCGGGCTCTACCTGCCTTGAAGCATGCTTTCGTGGGATGTGTCCATGGAAGACTCTCTGAAGGATCTGGTGATGAGACGGCCGCCGGCTCTGATGGCGAGTCGTCTACGGATGAGTCAAACTCGTTGTATCAACTTCAAGATGGCAGGCTCAGGGGTTGTTCCGATGGCAACAGCATTCCGGACCCCTTTGAGCCGCCGAGCCGGGTTGGAATCTTCATGGCCGACGCACAACCTGTTCAAAACCCCGCCGCCGGGTCAGGAAGCCATGTGCCCTCGCCGGCTCAGGTGCTGATGGAGCTCACAGACAAGATGACGGTCCTGTTGACCGCTACGGTTGCCCCGGCGGATCAAGTTCAGCATGACGCGGAGGTGGCACAGTTAAAGTTGGATCTACCAAAAGCCAAGGAGGATCTGGCGGCAGAAGGGATCAGGATGGCTGCAGAGAGGGTGGCTCTCGACGCCCAGACTCAGCTGATCCAGGCACAGTCTTTCCGGCTCACGATGGATCAAAACGCGTCCAATGAGGTCATGAGAAGGAGGCATCAAAAGGCCCAATCTCAACTCCCTCCGGTTTACGATCCTCGAAACCTCTTCAACACGCCTGGGGCAGGGTCTAGTAACCCGCCAGAGATCATAGTGCCCGGGGCTGGAACGCCTATTCAGCCCCAAGTGATGGGACCTCCCCGGGTTAACCCTGCCCCGCCTCAGTACGTGCCAATACCACCGGGTCATTATGCCAACCCGTTGGAAAACATGGTTGCCGCGGCGGCGCGGCTGGCGGCTCTCCCAATTGATGGTGACTCTCCAACGGCGTTTGAAACCCGCCGGGTCAGAGAACTCCTTCAGACGGCTCTGGCGCAGCAAGAGGCATATTCTTATAGACGGGACAGGATTCATTCAACCCCTCATCCAGGCCGGAGCCTGAGTTATAGCAGACACATGGTCTCAGCGACCGGCTCAAGTAATGTCTGACGCCATGACTTGCCTCCTGGCCACGGCCCGGCTCATAACGGAGCCTTTCACGCGGTAGACCAAGACAGAGCACGGCAAGAGGCGGAGCAGGTGCCTCAGTTGACGGCTTACCAGCCACCCCCGGCTTATCCGACGGCTTCCATCGACGTGGGTATACCTACAAGGACTGGAGGTGTCCCTTGTCTGGTGCCGGCTCTCCGCAATGAACGTCTGCCCAAGGATTTCAATGGGCCTAGGAAGGTGCCTAATTACACGGCTGATTTACAACCCGGAGCCTGGATCGAGAGTTACGAGATGGCCATGGAGTTGCTGGAGGTCAGCGAAGCGACAATGGCCAAGTATTTCACCATGCTGTTAGATGGGACTGCTCGCACTTGGTTGAAAGGGCTGCCACCGAATTCTATCGGGTCTTGGGCTGAGCTGAAAGCCCGGTTCATCCAAAACTTCAAAGATACCTGTAGGAAGTCTATGTCAATTGTGGATTTGACTAACTATAAACAGCAGGAGGGTGAGTCCACAACCCATTGGGTTCACCGGGTCAAAGAGATAATACATTCATCTGATAAGATGGATGCCGGCTCTGCAGTCTTAATGTTGGAGCAGAATTGTCGTTTCCTGCCCCTGAAGATGAAACTCGGGCGGCTCAAGCGCGATTGCAATGATATGGGTACACTGATGGTGGCTCTCGTCAAGTACGCCGACTCTGATAGTACCAAGGACCCCACGTCAGATGATGAAAGGACAGGGAAGGGAAAGAAGAACGGCAATGGCAAGGGTCCTCAGCATAACCCGGCGAACCAAGGAGGTAGCAAGCGTAAGGCTGATGGCAGCATAGAGTTTGTGGCCAACGCCAGCTCACGGGGTAACAACCAGCGATGTAAGGGGAGGCCGCCTCCCCGAGCCGGCGGGTCAGGCCCAACGCTTGAGCAGTTGTTGAATGAGCCTTGTGCAAGGCACGGCTCTAGGGAGAAGCCAGCTACTCATCTATGGAAAGATTGCGCAATCATGAAGGCCTTTAAGAATTCCAATGCCTTTAATGGCAACAATGGCTCGGGCGGCGGCTCAGGCGCCGGCGGCTTTCATGGCCCGGGCGGAGGCTCAAATTCCAATCCTCAGAATGTTCAAGGGGGCTTTAATCAGCAGTCCGGCCAGGGTCATCAACAGCAGCAGGGGGGATACCAGACCAATCCAAAGCAGCTCAATGGTGGACAATATCATGTCTTTACCACCAGTCTGTGCAAGCGAGATCAGAAGCTTCATAAGAGGGTTGTGAATGCTGTTGAGCCGGCGGTTCCATGCTACTTAAGATGGTCTGAGCAGCCTATTGTGTAGAGTAGGGAAGATCACCCTCCCCGGGTTGATAATCCGGGTCACCTGGCCCTGGTGGTGGCTCCTCAGGTGGGGGGATATAAGTTCACTAAAGTGCTCATGGATGGAGGCAGCAGCATCAACATCCTCTATTATGAGACCTTCTGTCATATGGGGTTGATTGATAAGAACCTCAGCCAGTCCAATACTGTTTTCCATGGTGTGGTGCCTGGTAAGTCGGCATATCCAGTTGGTAAGATCAAGCTGGAAGTGGCTTTTGGAGATAAGTACAACTACAGGGCGGAAAAATTGACCTTTGAGGTGGTCAAGATAAGAAGTCCGTATCATGCTATATTTGGGCAGCCGGCTTACGCCAAGTTCATGGCACGGCCGTGTTACGTGTATTTACAGCTCAAGATGCCGGGTCACAATGGGACCATTACGGTTCATGGCAGCCGAAAGATAGCCTTGGAGTGTGAGGAAGGTGACGCGGCTTATGTAGAATCTATTTGTGCAACAGAGGAGTTGAAGTTTTACAAGGACAATGTTGACCCGGCAGATATGACATCTTTGAAAAAGCCAACTACGGAGCATGAGCCGGCCATGAAATTTAAGTCAGCTGATGAGACTAAACTTGTTGACTTCGTTCCATGTGACTCATCTCAGCAGTTTAGCATCAGTGCCAATCTAGATCTGAAATAGGAAAGCATGCTCATCGAGTTCATTCGTGAGAACAGGGACATTTTTGCATGGAAACCTTTTGACATGCCAGGTGTACCTAGGGAAATCGCTGAGCACACTCTCAATATTGATCTAAAATTTAAGTCGGTCAGGCAATTCCTTCGGCGGTTTAATGAGGAGAGGCGGAAAGCCATCAGTGAGGAGGTGGCCCGGCTCTTGGCGGCCAGGTTTATTGTTGAAGTCTTTCATCCAGAATGGTTAGCTAACCCGGTACTCGTGCTCAAGAAGAATGGTACCTGGCGGATGTGTGTGGACTACACGGACTTAAACAAGGCTTGTCCAGATGATCCTTTTGCTCTCCCCTGTATTGATCAAATCATTGACGCTACGGCGGGTTGTGAGCGCTTAAGTTTTTTGGATGCATACTCTGGGTACCATCAGATTAAAATGGCAGTTAAGGACTAGGAGAAGACGGTGTTCATCACTCCCTTTGGAGCCTTCTGTTATGTGTCTATGCCTTTTGGACTTAAGAGTGCACATGCGACTTATCAGCGTTGCGTGCAGAATTGTCTTCATAACCAGATTGGGCGCAATGTTCATGCCTATGTGGATGATATCGTGGTTAAGTCCAGGGAGAAGGAGACCCTGGTAGATGACCTTAGAGAAACCTTTGATAATCTTCGGGTTTACAAGATGATGCTTAACCCGGCCAAGTGTGTTTTTGGTGTTCCCGCAGGCAAGCTCTTGGGTTTCCTGGTTTCTCAAAGAGGCATTGAGGCTAACCCGGAAAAGATCAAGGCAATCACCTCTCTGGCTAAGTCGGCGTGCATAAACGACGTCCAGCGTCTGGCGGGTCGCATCGCTGCTTTGAGCCGGTTTATAAGCCGTTTGGGTGAGAAGGCCATGCCACTGTACCAGTTGATGAAGAAAACAGATGACTTTATCTGGAATGATGCTGCTAATGCTGCCTTTGAGGATTTGAAGAGACAGCTGGCTGAGCCCCCAGTTCTTGCTGCTCCGGTTGACAAAGAGCCCTTATTACTGTATGTAGCCGCTAACACACGAGCCGTCAATGTGGCTGTGGTGGTGGAGCGCAAGGAAGATGGTAAGGAGTATCTGGTTCAGCGGCTGGTTTACTATGTCAGCGAGGTACTCATTGAGTCCAAACAGCGGTATCCACATTGGCAGAAGCTTGTTTATGGTGTGTTCATGGCATGTCGGAAGCTTAAGCATTATTTTCAGGGTCACCCCATCACTGTGGTTAGCTCTGCTCCCCTAGGAGACATCATCCAAAATAGAGAAGCCACAGGAAGAGTGGCTAAGTGGGCTATAGAGCTTGGGCCTCTTGGTCTGAAATATGTGCCACGCACTGCTGTCAAATCTCAAGCATTGGTGGATTTCATCAACGATTGGACAGAGCTACAGGTGCCTGAAGAGAAACCGGATAATACATACTGGACTATTCACTTCGACGGGTCTAGGCAATTGGAGGGCTCGGGGGCTGGAGTTGTATTAACTTCCCCTCGAGGTGACAAGTTTCGTTATGTGCTACGGTTGATGCTTCCCTGTACTAACAACGCGGCTGAGTACGAGGACTTGCTCCATGGTCTTCGGATGGCTAAGGAGATGAGCTTGAGCCGGGTAAGGTGCTTTCGCGACTCAGATTTAGTGGCTCAACAGGTGTCAGGCAAGTGGGATTCCAAGGACCCTCTCATGGCGGCTTATCGCCGTGAAGTTGATGCCATTGCTGGACACTTTCAGGGTTACCAAGTAGAGCACATCGATCGCAGGAAGAATGAGGCGGCTGATGCATTAAGCCGGCTGGGCTCTCAGCGAAAGCCGGTGCCGCCTAATACCTTCTTGGACATCTTGCATAACCCTTTGGTTAAGTTGCCTATAGAGGAAGACTTGGTTGTCCCTGACCCGGAGGCACAGTTGGTGGCGGCTCTCCACATCACCCCGGACTGGACAGTACCATATTTGGCTTACATGACCCGGGGAGAGTTGCCGGAGGATGAAACTTTGGCCAGACAGATAACCCAGTGGTCTAAGTCAATGATAATTATCAATGGTGAGCTACATCGTCGCAATGTCACTGGAACTTTCCAGCGTTGTGTTTCCCCTGAGGAAGGCCAAGAAATTTTGCGTGAGATTCATGAGGGGGATTGTGGCCATCATGCCGGCTCAAAATCCCTTGTGGCCAAGGCTTTTCGTCGTGGCTTTTATTGGCTGATTTCTCATGCTGATGCGGAGCACTTGGTCAGTAGATGTGACGGTTGTCAGAGGTTCTCGCGACGGGCTCATGTGCCGGCTCAAGAGCTGAGGATGATTCCAATTACTTGGCCATTTGCGGTCTGGGGGCTTGATATGGTTGGGCCTTTTAAAAGGTCCAAGGATAAGAAGACCCACCTTTTGGTGGCAGTTGACAAGTTCACAAAGTGGGTGGAGGCGGAGCCATTTAGCAAGTGTGACGCAGTCACATCAGTTCAGTTCAAGAAAAGGGTGATATTTTTGCTTTGGTTTTCCACACAGCATTATCACTGACAATGGTACCAATCTGTCTAAGGGCGCCATGGAGGAGTTTTGTCAACGAGAACATATTCGACTTGATGTTTCATGAGTGGCTCACCCTCAATCCAATGGTCAAGCCGAGAGAGCTAATCAGGAGATTTTGAAGGGCATCAAGCCCCGGCTTTTGGTCCCTTTGCAACGGAAGCCGGGTTGTTGGGTGGAGGAGTTACCCTCCGTGTTATGGAGCATCAATACTACTCCTAACAGATCTACGGGTTACACGCCTTTCTTCATGGTTTACGGAGCCGAGGCGGTTCTCCCTAGCGACATCCGTCATGACTCGCCTTGTGTGGCGGCTTATGTTGAGGCGGATAATGAGCGGGCGCGCCAAGATGCTCTTGACTTGTTGGACGAACAGCGTGATGTGGCAGCAGCTCACTCGGTGATTTACCAACAAGACTTGCGCCGTTATCACAACCGCCGGGTTAAGTCCCGGGTCTTCCAGGAAGGTGATCTGGTGCTCCGGCTCATCCAAGATCAAATAGATGCACATAAGTTATCCCCGCCTTGGGAAGGGCCCTTTGTGATCAGCAAGAACTTGCAAAATGGGTCATACTACCTTATCGATGTGCGGGAGCACAAAGATTCACGCAAGTCGGAGGAAGAGACTCGTCGGCCGTGGAACATAGCTCAGCTTCGACCTTATTACACTTGAGCCACCGGCTCTCATAATGTACATATTTCTATAGCCATGTATATATTATGATAAATAATAAAGCAGGACCTCTGTCCTTTTTTCCTCCAAAGGTAAACGTGTTATTTCCATTACAACATCACATGGTCATTTGGAGGTGGATCCGGCTTATGATCGTATTCGAATCTAGCCGTTAACAATATAATCACCTAGGGGCTTCCTGTTCAAACATAGGTCGTATTCGAACCTAAGAGAACATAGCTGTCGATACCCACTTGATTGGCAAACTGCCGAGCTCATTGGGGAGTTTTCCTTGATCATATTTGAATCATAGCTCAACCCCCTTTGGGAACCGACGTGGATCGTATTCGAATCAGCGTCGTTAAACAACTCTCAACGTTATTTGGGGGCTTCCTGTTCAAACATGGGTCGTATTCGAACCAAAGAGAACATAGCTGTAGGTACCCTCTTGATCGGCAACGCCAAAGCCAGTGGGGGCTATATGATCGCATTCGAATCTTAGCTTAACCCCTTTGGGACGTTTCTCTGGTCGTATTCGAACCGGAAGCCCCTAAGTTTTGATCTTCTGATTTGCAACAAGTTCTTCTGGTCATATCAACAGTGTGCAAGGGCGGTTCTTACTTCGCCGACTTAACTTTGATTCACAACGTTGATAGCACATAGTAAGCATTATTGATGCCGGTGAACCGGAGTTGCGATCTCAACCTCATTATTCGGGTTACATAAACCGGAAGTATACTTGAAGTCTTGTAAGTATGCTATTATGGTTACATCGAGGATATAATTGGGCACCAGTCTTTGGTGACTTTGGTTCATATTCCGGGTTATATATGAAGTCTATGATTCTCGGTGCGGTAAGCCGCCCAGAAACTTGTGATTTGTTTTCTACGCAGGATGGTTAAAGACAGTTCTTCAAACTTAAGGAAAATAAATGCTCAATTATAACCCGGAGGAATATGAAGAAGCAGCTTAAATGGAGTTAAGCATTCAAAACGTGCACGATGGCACGACAAAATTAAGTGTTTGTCCTACTCTATTACAAGACTCCCCGAGTACAAAAGGTGAGGCATTGTTTTAAGGTGTAACCATGAGCCACCTAAAAGTCAAGATGCTTGTTGAGTCGAAGCTTCCGGCTCATCCCTCTCTGCTCCTCCGGCTGATTCCATGACCTGGAAGGTTGATGATTTCCAGTCAATGCCGCTCAAAGCTTCAAATTGAGCCTCGTCATCAATTAACCCGGCCGGGTCAACTTCTGGGGCGAAGGTATGCTTACGAGTCGGAGGGATCAAGCTGATTGCTTCATAGCATGGACTGGGGATCCTCTGATTTTCCGCGTCATAGCCCAGCTGATACTTGGTAAGGTCGGTGTCATTCCCAATCAGGGTGGCCACCGGGCGCATGCTCTTCACACAGGCAGCAAAGTCTTTCTGGTCAAAGGGGGTGCCGTCTTCCTTCAGGCTGGGGTATCCAAGAGCGATGTCGGCCGGGTCTAGCTCCGAAAGAAAAGCCTTGGCCCGGCTCAGCGCAGCTATAGCTCCGGCTCTTGCAGAGGCCCGTCTTAGCTCTTGGAAGCGCTGAGGAAGCACGGCAAGCCGCCTGAGTACGTCCGCCAGGTGAGTCGGAACCTCATTGGACAGAGCCACAACGGCTAACGCACGCTGTGACCCGGTGTAGAGTTGCTCCACCAAGGTGTACACAGCCTTCAGCTTGGTCAGAACATTCTGATTCAGGTTGGAGCTTTTGGGACCTGTTTAACAAAGTCAGGTGAGCTGAATGGCAATGGTGGGACTTATAAGACATAAAAAAAATGTAAACTTGGTAAAGGCTAGCAAAATGACTCACCGAAGATTGCGGAGACCATCTGTGACACATGGCATTTTAAGCCGGAGAGTTCGGCGGTTCTCTCAGTCAGAGCAGCCTCTGCTTGTTCGGCCCGGCTGAGCAAGGCAGTTCTCTCCTTGGCCCAAGTCTTTCTTTCTGTTTCAATTTTCTTCTTCATTTTTTCCTATGCAGCGACACTGAACTCAAATTTGGCATTGGCCTTCCGGGTCTCAGTTTCCTGAGTCTTCAGGCGGTTCTTCAGCTCAGAGATTTCAGATTCGAATTTCTTGCAGGCAGCCTGTACAAGTTCCGGGTTAGAGTATGAGTGATTATTATGCAACATTAAAGTCCCAAGCACTTTGCAAGCAAAGACACTTGGCACTTGGGTGCTAATGTATGCTGAAAGATTCTATTGGAAATTGCCGGTTCATGAAGGTAAGCCGGAAGCTAAGTCTACAACGTATTCTATCATAAGTAATAGACTTGGGGGCTAGCATGGTAAGGATGACTATGGAGTAAGCAAGAGAGTTGTACCTCAGATTTTTGCTGTATCTGCTTGACCATGTCAATCTCCAGGTCCCGGCTGTTGTGCACTTGATTAACATAGCCGGAGACGATATCTCCAATGCTCAAGTTGGCATAGTTGGTGATATCCAGCTTGGCCCTGCGGCGCTCTATCAGCTCTTCCTTGGCAGAGCATTTAGCCAGCACATTGGGTCTCCCCGGCTCGACAAACTCTGTCCGGGTGATTACTGAAGGAAATATGCCCTAGAGGCAATAATAAAATTATTATTTATTTCCTTATATCATGATAAAAGTTTATTATTCATGCTAGAATTGTATTAACCGGAAACATAATACATGTGTGAATACATAGACAAACAGACTGTCACTAGTATGCCTCTACTTGACTAGCTCGTTAATCAAAGATGGTTATGTTTCCTAACCATGGACAAAGAGTTGTTATTTGATTAACGGGATCACGTCATTAGTTGAATGATCTGATTGACATGACCCATTCCATTAGCTTAGCACCCGATCGTTTAGTATGTTGTTATTGCTTTCTTCATGACTTATACATGTTCCTATGACTATGAGATTATGCAACTCCCGTTTGCCAGAGGAACACTTTGTGTGCTACCAAACGTCACAACGTAACTGGGTGATTATAAAGGAGCTCTACAGGTGTCTCCAAAGGTACATGTTGGGTTGGTGTATTTCGAGATTAGGATTTGTCACTCCGATTGTCGAAGAGGTATCTCTGGGCCCTCTCGGTAATGCACATCACTTAAGCCTTGCAAGCATTGCAGCTATGAGTTAGTTGCAGGATGATGTATTACAGAACGAGTAAAGAGACTTGCCGGTAACGAGATTAAACTAGGTATAGGATACCGACGATCGAATCTCGGGCAAGTAACATACCGATGACAAAGGGAACAACGTATGTTGTTATGCGGTCTGACCGATAAAAGATCTTCGTAGAATATGTAGGAGCCAATATGAGCATCCAGGTTCCGCTATTGGTTATTGACCGGAGACGTGTCTCGGTCATGTCTACATTGTTCTCGAACCCGTAGGGTCCGCACGCTTAAGGTTACGATGACAGTTATATTATGAGTTTATGCATTTTGATGTACCGAAGGTTGTTCGGAGTCCCGGATGTGATCACGGACATGACGAGGAGTCTCGAAATGGTCGAGACATAAAGATTGATATATTTGAAGCCTATGTTTGGATATCGGAAGTGTTCCGTGTGAAATCGGGATTTTACCGGAGTACCGGGAGGTCACCGGAACCCCCCGGGAGGTATATGGGCCTTAGTGGGCCTTAGTGGAAAAAGAGAAGAGGCAGCCAGGGCTGGGCCGCGCGCCCCTCCACCCCTAGTCCGAATAGGACAAGGAGAGAGGGGGCCGGCACCCCCCTCCTTCTCTCTCTCTTTTCCCACCTCACGAATCCTATTCCAACTAGGAAAGGGGGGAGTCCTACTCCCAGAGGGAGTAGGACTCCTCCTGGCGCGCCTCTCCTGGCCGGCCGGCCCCCCTCCCTTGAACCTTTATATACGGAGGCAGGGGCACCCCTAGAGACACAAGCTGATCCATGTGATCATATTCTTAGCCGTGTGCGGTGCCCCCTTCCACCATAGTCCTCGATAATATTGTAGCGATTCTTAGGCGAAGCCCTGCGACAGTAGTACATCAAGATCATCACCACACCGTCGTGCTGACGGAACTCTTCCCCGACACTTTGCTGGATCGGAGTCCGGGGATCGTCATCGAGCTGAACGTGTGCTAGAACTCGGAGGTGCCGTAGTTTCGGTGCTTGATCGGTCGGACCGTGGAGACGTACGACTACATCAACCAAACGCTTCCGTTGTCGATCTACAAGGGTACGTAGATCACACTCTCCCCCTCTCGTTGCTATACATCACCATGATCTTGCGTGAGCGTAGGAATTTTTTTGAAATTACTACGAAACCCAATAGTGGCATCCGAGCCTAGGTTTTATATGTTGATGTTATATGCACGAGTAGAACACAAGTGAGTTGTGGGTGATATAAGTCATACTGCTTACCAGCATGTCATACTTTGGTTCAGCGGTATTGTTGGACGAAGCGGCCCGGACCGACATTACGCGTACGCTTACGCGAGACCGGTTCTCCCGACGTGCTTTGCACATAGGTGGCTTGCGGGTGACAGTTTCTCCAACTTTAGTTGAACCGAGTGTGGCTACGCCCGGTCCTTGCGAAGGTTAAAACAGCACCAACTTGACAAACTATCGTTGTGGTTTTGATGCGTAGGTAAGATTGGTTCTTGCTTAAGCCCGTAGCAGCCACGTAAAACATGCAACAACAAAGTAGAGGACGTCTAACTTGTTTTTGCAGGGCATGTTGTGATGTGATATGGTCAAGACATGATGCTAAATTTTATTGTATGAGATGGTCATGTTTTGTAACCGAGTTATCGGCAACTAGCAGGAGCCATATGGTTGTCGCTTTATTGTATGCAATGCAATTGCGCTGTAATGCTTTACTTTATCACTAAGCGGTAGCGATAGTCGTGGAAGCATAAGATTGGCGAGACGACAATGATGCTATGATGGAGATCAAGGTGTCGCGCCGGTGATGATGGTGATCATGACGGTGCTTCAGAGATGGAGATCACAAGCACAAGATGATGATGGCCATATCATATCACTTATATTGATTGCATGTGATGTTTATCTTTTATGCATCTTATCTTGCTTTGATTGACGGTAGCATTATAAGATGATCTCTCACTAAATTATCAAGAAGTGTTCTCTCTGAGTATGCACCGTTGCGAAAGTTCTTCGTGCTGAGACACCACGTGATGATCGGGTGTGATAGGCTCTACGTTCAAATACAACGGGTGCAAAACAGTTGCACACGCGGAATACTCAGGTTATACTTGACGAGCCAAGCATATACAGATATGGCCTCGGAACACGGAGACCGAAAGGTCGAGCGTGAATCATATAGTAGATATGATCAACATAGTGATGTTCACCAATGAAACTACTCCATCTCACGTGATGATCGGACATGGTTTAGTTGATTTGGATCACGTAATCACTTAGAGGATTAGAGGGATGTCTATCTAAGTGGGAGTTCTTTAAGTAATATGATTAATTGAACTTAAAATTATCATGAACTTAGTACCTGGTAGTATCTTGCTTGTTTATGTATGATTGTAGATAAATGGCCCGTGTTGTTGTTCCGTTGAATTTTAATGCGTTCCTTGAGAAAGCAAAGTTGAAAGATGATGGTAGCAATTACACGGACTGGGTCCGTAACTTGAGGATTATCCTCATTGCTGCACAGAAGAATTATGTCCTGGAAGCACCGCTGGGTGCCAGGCCTGCTGCTAGAGCAACACCAGATGTTGTGAACGTCTGGCAGAGCAAAGCTGATGACTACTCGATAGTTCAGTGTGCCATGCTTTACGACTTAGAACCAGGACTTCAACGACGTTTTGAACGTCATGGAGCATATGAGATGTTCCAGGAGTTGAAGTTAATATTTCAAGCAAATACCCGGATTGAGAGATATGAAGTCTCCAATAAGTTCTATAGCTACAAGATGGAGGAGAACAGTTCTGTCAGTGAGCATATACTCAAAATGTCTGGGTATAATAATCACTTGATTCAAATGGGAGTTAATCTTCCAGATGATTGCATCATTGACAGAATTCTCCAATCACTGCCATCAAGCTACAAGAGCTTCGTGATGAAATATAATATGCAAGGGATGAATAAGACTATTCCCGAGCTCTTCGCAATGCTGAAAGTTGCGGAGGTAGAAATCAAAAAGGAGCATCAAGTGTTGATGGTCAACAAGACCACTAGTTTCAAGAAAAAGGGCAAAGGGAAGAAGAAGGGGAACTTCAAGAAGAACAGCAAGCAAGTTGCTACTCAAGAGAAGAAACCCAAGTCTGGACCTAAGCCTGAAACTGAGTGCTTCTACTGCAAGCAGACTGGTCACTGGAAGCGGAACTGCCCCAAGTATTTGGCGGATAAGAAGGATGGCAAGGTGAACAAAGGTATATGTGATATACATGTTATTGATGTGTACCTTACTAATGCTCGGAGTAGCACCTGGGTATTTGATACTGGTTCTGTTGCTAATATTTACAACTCGAAACAGGGACTATGGATTAAGCGAAGATTGGCTAAGGACGAGGTGATGATGCGCGTGGGAAACGGTTCCATAGTCGATGTGATCGCAGTCGGCACGCTACCTCTACATATACCTTCGGGATTAATATTAGACCTAAATAATTGTTATTTGGTGCCAGCGTTAAGCATGAACATTATATCTGGATCTTGTTTGATGCGAGACGGTTATTCATTTAAATCGGAGAATAATGGTTGTTCTATTTATATGAGTAATATCTTTTATGGTCATGCACCCTTGAAGAGTGGTCTATTTTTGTTGAATCTTGATAGTAGTGACACACATATTCATAATATTGAAGCCAAAAGATGCAGAGTTGATAATGATAGTGCAACTTATTTGTGGCACTACCGTTTGGGTCATATTGGTGTAAAGTGCATGAAGAAACTCCATTCTGATGGACTTTTGGAATCACTTGATTATGAATCACTTGGTACTTGCGAACCGTGCCTCATGGGCAAGATGACTAAAACGCCGTTCTCCGGTACTATGGAGAGAGCAACAAATTTGTTGGAAATCATACATACAGATGTATGTGGTCCGATGAATATTGAGGCTCGTGGCGGATATCGTTATTTTCTCACCTTCACAGATGACTTAAGCAGATATGGGTATATCTACTTAATGAAACATAAGTCTGAAATGTTTGAGAAGTTCAAATAATTTCAGAGTGAAGTTGAAAATCATCGTAACAAGAAAATAAAGTTTCTACGATCTGATCGTGGAGGAGAATATTTGAGTTACGAGTTTGGTGTACATTTGAAACAATGCGGAATAGTTTTGCAACTCATGCCACCCGGAACACCATAGCGTAATGGTGTGTCCGAACGTCGTAATTGTACTTTACTAGATATGGTGCGATCTATGATGTCTCTTACTGATTTACCGCTATCGTTTTGGGGTTATGCTTTGGAGACGGCCGCATTCACGTTAAATAGGGCACCATCAAAATCCATTGAGACGCCGCCTTATGAACTATGGTTTGGCAAGAAACCAAAGTTGTCGTTTCTGAAAGTTTGGGGCTGCGATGCTTATGTGAAAAAGCTTCAACCTGATAAGCTCGAACCCAAATCAGAGAAATGTGTCTTCATAGGATATCCAAAGGAGACTATTGGATACACCTTCTATCACAGATCCGAAGGCAAGACTTTTGTTGCTAAGTTCGGAAATTTTCTGGAGAAGGAGTTTCTCTCGAAAGAAGTGAGTGGGAGGAAAGTAGAACTTGATGAGGTAACTGTACCTGCTCCCTTATTGGAAAGTAGTGCATCACAGAAAACTGTTTCTGTGACACCTACACCAATTAGTGAGGAAGCTAATGATAATGATCATGAAACTTCAGAACAAGATACTACTGAACCTCGTAGATCAACCAGAGTGAGATCCGCACCAGAGTGGTACGGTAATCCTGTTCTGGAAGTCATGCTACTAGATCATGATGAACCTACAAACTATGAAGAAGTGATGGTGAGCCCAGATTCCGCAAAATGGCTTGAAGCCATGAAATCTGAGATGGGATCCATGTATGAGAACAAAGTATGGACTTTGGTTTACTTGCCCAATGATCGGCAAGCAATTGAGAATAAATGGATCTTCAAGAAGAAGACTGACGCCGACCGTAATATTACTGTCTACAAAGCTCGACTTGTCGCAAAAGGGTTTCGGCAAGTTCAAGGGATTGACTACGATGAGACCTTCTCACCTGTAGCGATGCTTAAGTCTATCCGAATCATGTTAGCAATTGCCGCATTTTATGATTATGAAATTTGGCAGATGGATGTCAAAACTGCATTCCTGAATGGATTTCTGGAAGAAGAGTTGTATATGATGCAACCGGAAGGTTTTGTCGATCCAAAGGGAGCTAACAAAGTGTGCAAGCTCCAGCGATCCATTTACGGACTGGTGCAAGTCTCTCGGAGTTGGAATAAACGCTTTGATAGTGTGATCAAAGCATTTGGTTTTATACAGACTTTTGGAGAAGCCTGTATTTACAAGAAAGTGAGTGGGAGCTCTGTAGCATTTCTGATATTATATGTGGATGACATATTACTGATTGGAAATGATATAGAATTTCTGGATAGCATAAAGGGATACTTGAATAAGAGTTTTTCAATGAAAGACCTCGGTGAAGCTGCTTACATATTAGGCATAAAGATCTATAGAGATAGATCAAGACGTTTAATTGGACCTTCACAAAGCACATACCTTGACAAGATTTTGAATAAGTTCAAAATGGATCAAGCAAAGAAAGGGTTCTTGCCTGTGTTACAAGGTGTGAAGTTGAGTCGGACTCAATGCCCGACCACTACAGAAGATAGGGAGAAGATGAAAGATGTTCCCTATGCTTCAGCCATAGGCTCTATCATGTATGCAATGTTGTGTACCAGACCTGATGTGTGCCTTGCTATAAGTCTAGCAGGGAGGTACCAAAGTAATCCAGGAGTGGATCACTGGACAGCGGTCAAGAACATCCTGAAGTACCTGAAAAGGACTAAGGATATGTTTCTCGTATATGGAGGTGACAAAGAGCTCATCGTAAACGGTTACGTTGATGCAAGCTTTGACACTGATCCGGACGATTCTAAATCGCAAACCGGGTACGTATTTAGATTAAACGGTGGAGCTGTCAGTTGGTGCAGTTCTAAACAAAGCGTCGTGGCGGGATCTACGTGTGAAGCAGAATACACAGCTGCTTCGGAAGCAGCAAATGAAGGAGTCTGGATGAAGGAGTTCATATCTGATCTAGGTGTCGTACCTAGTGCATCGGGTCCAATGAAAATCTTTTGTGACAATACTGGTGCAATTGCCTTGGCGAAGGAATCCAGATTTCACAAGAGAACCAAGCACATCAAGAGACGCTTCAATTCCATCCGGGATCTAGTCCACGTGGGAGACATAGAGATTTGCAAGATACATATGGATCTGAATGTTGCAGACCCGTTGACTAAGCCTCTTCCACGAGCAAAACATGATCAGCACCAAGGCTCCATGGGTGTTAGAATCATTACTGTGTAATCTAGATTATTGACTCTAGTGCAAGTGGGAGACTGAAGGAAATACGCCTTAGAGGCAATAATAAAGTTATTATTTATTTCCTTATATCATGATAAAAGTTTGTTATTCATGCTAGAATTGTATTAACCGAAAACATAATACATGTGTGAATACATAGACAAACAGAGTGTCACTAGTATGCCTCTACTTGACTAGCTCGTTAATCAAAGATGGTTATGTTTCCTAACCATGGACACAGAGTTGTTATTTGATTAACGGGATCACATCATTAGTTGAATGATCTGATTGACATGACCCATTCCATTAGCTTAGCACCCGATCGTTTAGTATGTTGCTATTGCTTTCTTCATGACTTATACATGTTCCTATGACTATGAGATTATGCAACTCCCGTTTGCCAGAGGAACACTTTGTGTGCTACCAAACGTCACAACGTAACTGGGTGATTATAAAGGAGCTCTACAGGTGTCTCCAAAGGTACATGTTGGGTTGGCGTATTTCGAGATTAGGATTTGTCACTCCGATTGTCGGAGAGGTATCTCTGGGCCCTCTCGGTAATGCACATCACTTAAGCCTTGCAAGCATTGCAGCTAATGAGTTAGTTGCAGGATGATGTATTACAGAACGAGTAAAGAGACTTGCCGGTAACGAGATTGAACTAGGTATAGGATACCGACGATCGAATCTCGGGCAAGTAACATACCGATGACAAAGGGAACAACGTATGTTGTTATGCGGTCTGACCTATAAAAGATCTTCGTAGAATATGTTGGATCCAATATGAGCATCCAGGTTCCGCTATTGGTTATTGACCGGAGACGTGTCTCGGTCATGTCTACATTGTTCTCGAACCCGTAGGGTCCGCACGCTTAAGGTTACGATGACAGTTATATTATGAGTTTATGCATTTTGATGTACCGAAGGTTGTTCGGAGTCCCAGATGTGATCACGGACATGACGAGGAGTCTCGAAATGGTCGAGACATAAATATTGATATATTGGAAGCCTATGTTTGGATATCAGAAGTGTTCCGGGTGAAATCAGGATTTTACCGGAGTACCGGGAGGTGACCGGAACCCCCCGGGAGGTATATGGGCCTTAGTGGGCCTTAGTGGAAGAAGAGAAGAGGCAGCCAGGGCTGGGCCGCGCGCCCCTCCACCCCTAGTCCGAATAGGACAAGGAGAGAAGGGGCCGGCGCCCCCCTCCTTCTCTCTCTCTCTTTTCCCACCTCACGGATCCTATTCCAACTAGGAAAGGGGGGAGTCCTACTCCCAGAGGGAGTAGGACTCCTCCTGGCGCGCCTCTCCTGGCCGGCCGGCCCCCCTCCCTTGAACCTTTATATACGGAGGCAGGGGCACCCCTAGAGACACAAGTTGATCCACGTGATCATATTCTTAGCCGTGTGCGGTGCCCCCTTCCACCATAGTCCTCTATAATATTGTAGCGGTGCTTAGGCGAAGCCCTGCGACAGTAGTACATCAAGATCGTCACCACGCCGTCATGCTGACGGAAATCTTCCCCGACACTTTGCTGGATCGGAGTCCGGGGATCATCATCGAGCTGAACGTGTGCTAGAACTCGGAGGTGCCGTAGTTTCGGTGCTTGATCGGTCGGACCGTGGAGACGTACGACTACATCAACCAAACGCTTCCGTTGTCGATCTACAAGGGTACATAGATCACACTCTCCCCCTCTCGTTGCTATGCATCACCATGATCTTGCGTGAGCATAGGAAATTTTTTGAAGTTACTACGAAACCCAACAATTACAACGTCCGGGTCATCGACCGGTTGAGCTGGGCTAGGGATCTCCGGGTTATTAGAACCCTCTATGACTTGCTCGTCAGTTGGAGCGGTGGTTTCAGGGGCTAAGGCAGACGGCGGCTCATGAGAAGAAGCCTCCGGTTTGGTTAAGACCGGCTCTTCGACCGACTTAGTTTTCTTCGCTCTCTTGCTGAGCTTTGCTTGAGCACTGAAATGACAAAAGGTTAGTACAAAAGCATGAGTAAGATAAGCACAACATAAGCTGATCGTCATTACCCGGGTGCAGTCTTGAAAGCCGGCTTGCATGGAGTCACCAGAGGAAGGTGAAGTTTCCTGATAATTTGAATTAGAAGAGTTGAGTGGTTGGCGTGTGATGCCCGCCAAAGGATGAAGAGGATATAAGTTGGAGATAACCTCCGTCCGGCGCTTCCTTGACGCTTCAGGTAAGCCGGAGGAGAAGTCTGCATCCTTGTTGGCCCGGGTTTGTCTCCGGCTCTCATGAATCTGCTGCTTCAAAAGAAATTGAGGATCTTGATAAGCTAAAGGATGGGAAAATCTTACTTTCCGGGTTACTCTTTGGACTTTCAGCCTTGGCAAGAGCTCCGAGTCGGAGGAAAGTATAGTTACCTCTTCAATCACCGGGTTACTCGCTCCGGTGTCCTCCTGCTGATAATCAGTGTTGATAAGGTGGTTAAGAACAACAAAATAACAAGAGAAGGGCATAAGAATGAAGGGTTACCTCTGACTCGGAGGTGTCCTCTAGATGAAGCAGGTCCGAAGCGCTAGGTTTACTCCCCTTCTTGCGGGGAGCGGCTCTCCTAGCGGCTTTCTTAGCCTTTCTGGCTTTTTTAGCCGCGTCATGATCATACTTGACCTTCCAGAACTTGTCATTAGCCTGAAAAATACAACAAAGATTTCTTAAGGTTTAGATGAAAACTATTAAAAGGGAAAGCAAGGTGCTCAGGATAGTAGCTTACCGCCAGAGCCGGGTTAGCTTTGCAGAAGGGGTTTAAGCCTGTCCTCCCGCAGTCTGCCAAGCTCTCGTTCAGGAGGGATTTGGTCATGTCGTCAACGACGTCCTCAGGTAAGTCGTTGGGGCTGTGCCGCAGAGGGTCATCCTTCCGGCCCGTATAATCACACATTAAGCCGGGGCGGCGGCTCAAGGGAATCACCCGCCAAGAAATCTAGACCCGAACCAGATCAATGCCGTTGAGGCCATTTCCCATCAGAGCCTTACTCTTGTTGATGGTGGGGATCAATGGTTGACGCTCAGCTTGAGATAGTTTGTTTGGCAGGGGGTGATTCGGTTCTAGACGCAGGGCACGAAAGCCAGGCAAAGGGTTCTCATCAGCCGGAGAAGTATCCTGGCAGTAGAACCATGTCTGGTTCCAGTCCTTCAGGTGGCTTGGCGGCTCAGCATAAGGAAAGAGGCAATCTCTCCATCGTTGAATGGAGATTCCACCAAGTTCCAAGCTAGGCCCGTTAGCACACTCATTCTGGCGGTTCAGATAAAATAGCTCCCTAAAGAGTAGTAGGCTGGGCTCTTCTCCAAGATATACTTCGCAGAATACTTGAAAGTTGCAAATATTTGACACAGAATTGGGTCCTATGTCTTGCGGCCGCAGATCAAAGAAGTTCAGAACATCTCTAAAGAATTTTGAGCCGGGAGGTGCGAAGCCCCGGCTCATGTGATCAGCAAATATCACAACCTCGCCATCTCTTGGTTGAGGTCTTTCTTCCGACGGGTCAGGGGCACGATAGGACATGACCTCCTTTTTTGGCAGATAACCCGTCTTCACGAAATCAGCTAAGGTATCATCAGTAACGTTGGAGCTCATCTAGTTGCACATGATGGGTGCCTTGGGAGCCTTGGGCGGCATTGTGAAAAATGAAATCCTATGACAAAAGGAAATGTCCGGTTCAACTATAAGCTGGAGGAAGTTTATAGTTCAGTATTCAAGATGGCGGCTTATGAAGGGGCCTAATGACATATGGCTAATTGTGTCGGGTTATCTAAGCCGCTGTGGGTATCGTGAGTAATTCAAGTTGTTTAAAACTCTATCATAAATGAGCCGGAAAGTTCACAGCGCGTGGCCTCTTTTAAGCCGGAGATATGAGCCGCCATAGCTAACAGATGCAATTTTTTGACTAAGTGTGGCACAAACAAGTTTCACAGATCACAACAATTATTTTGGATCAAACGATCGACTAGAAAGAAAAAATTTCTAGACCTAGAAAGCTGATACAGAGAAGTTCATGAGCTCTAAGGGGATCTCTTTGCAAGTAAAGGGGGCATGCTACTATTGAAAATGGGTGCGAAACCACAGCCACACGAGTTCTATATGGTTTCTGGATCTAAGGGGGCCGTGTAGAAGAAACTGTGAAGAAATGGCGACGAACTGCGAAGAACAGGGGAGAACGGCAAGAACCCTAATGCGGATCTACTCTATGGAGTGGCAAGGACTTACGGGTGCTGATGAGTCGCGGAGGTCGTCGCCGTTTCTCTGGACAGGTCAGGGTGATGCAGCGGCCGAGGTTGACAAAGACCAGAAGAGCGGCGGAGGCGGCGGAGTTCGAGCTCTCGGGTGTCAGAGGAGGAAGACGATGGAGGAGATAAGTAAATGAAGGCTTACGGGCCGGGCCTATTTATAAGGTGAGGCTACTAAGTGGGCGCGAGAAACGAGGAGGCCGAGGCGTGATTATCTCGCCACAGAAGCGCCTCGATTTTCGGGATGGCCATTAAAGATAAGATCCGTTGGGATATGACAGAATAAAAAAATGAACTTAATACAGGAATCCAGAAGATGACGTCACGGCGGGTTATAACTTTTGCACAAATATAAGCCGGAAGATTTTCTCTCAAAGGGATTGAAGATTGACATGAACCGGTTCAAATCAATCTGGGGCCTAATGTTGAGGATATAACCATTAGAGTCACCCGCCCAGGAGGAGCCGGGTTGCGTCATAATGGTCATCACGCGAAGCCTAGCACCAAACTTGAAGACGGCGGGTCAATAATGGGCTTAAGACCCGGAGATGGCTTAAGGCCCGTAGTGTTAACCGCCGTTAGGGTGAAACTTGTAGTGTAAGGCAAGAATAGTTAAGAGTCCGAGCCGGACACTGTTATGAGCCGGCCGGGACTCTGAGAGCCGCTGGGCGTCGACCTCTCTATATAAAGGGACGACCCGGCGGCGGTTTAGGGACAAGCAAGACAAAATCGATAACCAAGCAGGACGGTTTAGCTCCTGGTCGTCGAAACCCTAATCAATATCACCTCAACTGGACGTAGGCTTTTACCTTCACCGTAAGGGGCCGAACCAGTATAACCCTCGTGTTACTTGTCCCGTTTAACCCCTTTAAACTTCCTAGCTGCGATGGCACCACGACTAAGTCCTTGCACGAGGACATCTGCCACGACAATTCCACGACAGTTCCAAAATTGATATGATCATCATCACACACTCCCTATACTTTCAGGATTAGTGTTGAACCTAAAATAAATGTTATTTTGTGTTTGCGTTGAGCATGAATATGATTGGATCATGTTTATTGCAAAACGATTATTCATGTAAGTTAGAGAATAATTGTTGTTCTTTTTACATGAATAAAACCTTATATGGTCATACACCCAATGAAAATGGTTTGTTGGATCTCGATCATGGTGATGCACATTTTCATAATATTGAAGCCAAAAGATGCAAAGTTAATAATGATAGTGCAGCTTATTTGTGGCACTGCCGTTTAAGTCATATTGGTGTAAAGCGCGTGAAGAAACTCCATGCTGATGGAATTTTGGAATCACTTGATGCTTGCGAACCATGCCTAATGGGCAAGATGACTAAGACTCCGTTCTCCGGAACAATGGAGCGAGCAACTGACTTATTGGAAATAATACATACTGATGTATGCAATCCAATGAGTGTTGAGGCTCGCGGCAGGTATCGTTATTTTCTGACGTTCACAGATGATTTGAGCAGATATGGGTATATCTACTTAATGAAACACAGTCTAAAACATTTGAAAAGTTCATATAATTTCAGAGTGAAGTGGAAAATCATCGTAACAAGAAAATAAAGTTTCTACGATCTAATCGTGGAGAAGAATATTTGAGTTACGAGTTTGGCCTTCAATTAAAACAATGTGGAATAGTTTCACAAACTCATGCCACCTGGAACACCATAGCATTATGGTGTGTCTGAACGTCATAACCATACTTTATTGGATATAGTGCAATCTATGATGTCTCTTACCGATTTACCACTATCATTTTGGGGTTATGCATTAGAGACAGCTGCATTCACGTTAAATAGGTCACCATCTAAAATCCGTTGAGACGACGCCTTATGAACTGTGGTTTGGCAAGAAACCAAAGTTGTCATTTCTTAAAGTTTGGGGCTGTGATGCTTATGTGAAAAAGCTTCAACCTGATAAGCTCGAACCGAAATCGGAGAAATGTGTCTTCATAGGATACCCAAAAGAGACTATTGGGTACACCTTCTATCACAGATCCGAAGGCAAGACTTTTTGTTGCTAAGTTTGGATCCTTTCTATAGAAGGAGTTTCTCTCGAAAGAAGTGAGCGGGAGGAAAGTAGAACTTGATGAGATAACTGTATCTACTCCCTTATTGGAAAGTAGTTCATCACAGAAATCTGTTCCTGTGACTCCTACACCAATTAGTGAGGAAGTTAATGATGATGATCATGAAACTTCAGATCAAGTTGATACTGAACCTCGTAGGTCAACCAGAGTAAGATCCGCACCAGAGTGGTACAGTAATCCTGTTCTGGAGGTTATGTTACTAGACCATGACGAACCTACGAACTATGAAGAAGCAATGGTGAGCCCAGATTCTGCAAAATGGCTTGAGGCCATGAAATCTGAGATGGGATACATGTATGAGAACAAAGTATGAACTTTGGTTGACTTGCCCGATGATCGGCAAGTCATAGGAAATAAATGGATCTTCAAGAAGAAGACGGACGCTGATAGTAGTGTGACTATCTACAAAGCTGGAATTGTCGCAAAAAGGTTTTCGACAAGTTCAAGGTGTTGACTACGATGAGAGTTTCTCACTCGTATCTATGCTTAAGTCTATCTGAATCATGTTAGCAATTGCCGCATTTTATGAAATCTGACAAATGGATAAACAAAACTGCATTCCTAAATGGATTTATTAAAGAAGAGTTGTATATGATGCAACCAGAAGGTTTTGTTGATCCTAAAGGTGCTAATGAAGTGTGCAAAGCTCCAGCGATCCATCTATGGACTGGTGCAAGCATCTCGGAGTTGGAATATACGCTTTGATAAGTTGATCAAAGCATATAGTTTTATACATACTTGCGGTGAAGCCTGTATTTACAAGAAAGTGAGTGGGAGCACTACAACATTACTGATAAGTATATGTGAATGACATATTGTTGATCGGAAATAATGTAGAATTATTCTGCAAAGCATAAAGGAGTGTTTGAAAGGAGTTTTTCAAAGAAAGACCTCGGTAAAGCTGCTTACATATTGAGCATCAAGATCTATAGAGATAGATCAAGACGCTTGATAAGTTTTTTCAATGAGTACATACCTTGACAAGATTTTGAAGTAGTTCAAAATGGAACAGTCAAAGAAAGAGTTCTTGCCTGTGTTACAAGGTGTGAAATTGAGTAAGACTCAAAGCCCGACCACGGAAAAAGATAGAAAGAGAATGAAAGTCATTCCCTATGCCTCAGCCATAGGTTCTATAAAGTATGTCATGCTGTGTACCAGAACTATTGTATACCTTACACTGATTTTGGCAAAGGAGTACAATAGTGATCTAAGAGTAGATCACTGGACAGCGGTCAAAATTATCCTTAGTGGAATAAGGATATGTTTCTCGATTATGAAGGTGACAAAAAGGTTCGTCGTAAAAGGTTACGTCGATGCAAGTTTTGACACTGATCCAGATAACTCTAAGTCTCAATCTGGATACATATTGAAAGTAGGAGCAATTAGTTAGAGTAGCTCTGTGCAAGAGCATTGTTGACATAGAAGTTTGCAAAATACATATGGATCTGAATGTAGCAGACCCGTTGACTAAACTTCTCTCACAAGCAAAACATGATCACACCTTAGTACTCTTTGGGTGTTAATCACACGGCAATGTGAACTAGATTATTGACTCTAGTAAAACCTTTGGGTGTTGGTCACATGACGATGTGAACTATGGGTGTTAATCACATGATGATGTGAACTATTGATGTTAAATCACATGGCGATGTGATCTAGATTATTGACTCTAGTGCAAGTGGGAGACTGAAGGAAATATGCCCTAGAGGCAATAATAAAGTTATTATTTATTTCCTTATATCATGATAAATGTTTATGATTCATCCTAGAATTGTATTAACCGGAAACATGATACATGTGTGAATACATAGACAAACAGAGTGTCACTAGTATGCCTCTACTTGACTAGCTCGTTGATCAAAGATGGTTATGTTTCCTAGACATAGACATGAGTTGTCATTTGATTAACAAGATCACATCATTAGGAGAATGATGTGATTGACTTGACCCATTCCGGTAGCTTAGCACACGATCGTTTAGTATTCTGCTATTGCTTTCTTCATGACTTATACATGTTCCTATAACTATGAGATTATGCAACTCCCGTTTATCGGAGGAATACTTTGTGTGCTACCAAACATCACAACGTAAATGGGTGATTATAAAGGTGCTCTACAGGTGTCTCCAAAGGTACTTATTGGGTTGGCGTATTTCGAGGTTAGGATTTGTCACTCCGATTGTCGGAGAGGTATCTCTGGGCCCACTCGGTAATGCACATCACTATAAGCATTGCAAGCATTGCAACTAATGAGTTAGTTGCAGGATGATGTACTACGGAACGATTAAAGAGACTTGTCGGTAACGAGATTGAACTAGGTATTGAGATACCGACGATCGAATGTCGGGCAAGTAACATACCGATGACAAAGGGAACAACGTATGTTGTTATGCGGTTTGACCGATAAAGATCTTCGTAGAATATGTAGGAGCCAATATGAGCATCCAGGTTCCGCTATTGGCTATTGACCGGAGACGTGTCTCGGTCATGTCTACATAGTTCTCGAACCCGTAGGGTCCGCACGCTTAAAGTTCGATGACGGTTATATTATGAGTTTATGCGTTTTGATGTACCGAAGGTAGTTCGAAGTCCCGGATGAGATCGGGGACATGACGAGGAGTCTCGAAATGGTCGAGACGTAAAGATCGATATATTGGACAACTATATTCGGACATCGGAAAGGTTCCGAGTGATTCGGGTATTTTCGGAGTATCAGAGAGTTACGGGAATTCGTATTGGGCCTTAATGGGCCATACAGGAAAGGAGAGAAAGGCCTCAAAAGGTGGCCGCACCCCTCGCCATGGTCTGGTCCGAATTGGACTAGGGATGGGGGGCGCCCCCTTCCTTCCTTCTCCTTTTCCCTTCCCTTTTTCCTATTCCATGTGGGAGGAGGAATCCTACTAGGACTAGGGAGTCCTAGTAGGACTCCACACTTCTGGCGCGCCCTAGGGGCTGGCCGGCCTCCTCTCCTCCATCCTTTATATACGGGGGCAGGGGGGCACCTCTAGACACAACAATTGATCATTGATCTCTTAGCCGTGTGCGGTGCCCCCTCCACCATAATCCACCTCGATAATATCGTAGCGGTGCTTAGGCGAAGCCCTGCGTCGATAGAACATCATCATCATCACCACGCCGTCGTGCTGACGAAACTCTCCCTCAACACTCGGCTGGATGGGAGTTCAAGGGACGTCATCGAGATGAACGTGTGCAGAACTCGGAGGCGCCATACGTTTGGTGCTTGATCGGTCGGATCGTGAAGACGTACGACTACATCAACCGCGTTGTGCTAACGCTTCTGCTTACGGTCTACGAGGGTACGTGGACACACTCTCCCCTCTCGCTGCTATGCATCACCATGATCTTGCGTGTGCATTGGAATTTTTTTGAAATTACTATGTTCCCCAACAGATATACCCCCTCCCCGATAACTTCGACATGAGGGGTGGGGGTAGATATACCCCCTCCCCGATAACTTCGACATGAGGGGGGTCGATATACCCCCTCCCCGATAACATTTTTAAAAAAAGTTTTTTATATCTAGCTAGAGAAAAAAATAAGAAGAGAAAGAAGGAGAAGAAGAACGAGAAGAAGTGGAGAAATAAATAAGAAGAAGAAAAAAGAGGAAAAAAATTAGGAGAAGAAGAAAGGAATAGAGGAGAAGAATAAAAAATAGAATGAATAAATATTCTATTTTTTCTTCTTCTCCTCTATTCCTTTCTTCTTCTCCTCTTATATTTTTTCTTCTTCTCCTCTATTCCTTTCTTCTTCTCCTCTTTTTTTTCTTCGATCTTCTCCTCTATTCCTTTCTTCTTCTCCTCTTTTTTTTCTTCTTCTTCCTCTTCTTATTTTTTATCGGGTATGTCGTTGTCGATATACGTACCCCCTCCTTGATAACTTTGACATGAGGGGGGGGGGGTTGATAAAGAATAGAACTAGTTAAAGTAGTTTATTTTTAGTAAGTACTCCTTTATTTTATTTATAGTAAGTGCTTTGAACTAGTTGATTTAATAAAACTACTTTATTTTACTATAGAAGTAGTTTATTTTTAGTAAGTACTACTTTATTTTATTTATACTAAGTGCTTAATTAGTAGTTGAACTAGTTGATTTAATAATACTACTCTATTTTACTATAGAAGTAGTTTATTTTTAGTAAGTACTACTTTATTTTATTTATAGTAAGTGCTTAGTAGTTGCACTAGTTGATTTAATAAAACTACTTTATTTTACTATAGAAGTAGTTTATTTTTAGCAAGAAAATTAATAGAACTAATTTATTTTTTTAGTTCAAGCAATTATTCCCGCATCGACGTTGACGATGCCTATCCCGCATCCTCATCGTCGACTCGGCGGAGGAGGCTGGCTTGATCAGAGGGGCCATGTCCGGGACTGGGCTCCGTCGGGCTGGTATTGGGAGGTGCTACCTTCCGGGGGGCGTAGGTTGGTGAGGATCCAGCCCGTCGTTGACCCGATCCTTGTTTGGTGGCGGTCGCGTGGGCCAGTGACGGTGTCGAGGCTTCCGGACACCGCGGAGGTGGTACGTCACCTTGTCAGCGAGGAGGACGAGCACGTCCGTCGCTACATGGTTGCGTTGGAGGGCAGGTTCGACAATACCTGGCAGGTTCTTGAGGGATCTCACTGGAGCTATGATCCTGTGATGGTTCCTTTTCTCTGGGTGTCCACCGCCCGCGCCGATACCCGTCGGGCGCTACGGTTCTAGCTATACTAGCGATGCTATATGTATGATAGTATTCGAGGTGTATTAGTGATAATATTCAATGATGTACGGACGCAAGAGATGATGTAGTTTTGCTTGTAATTGAATGCATCCTAATTTGGATACTACTTTATTTTGCGATTTGATTTTGCTTATTGAATGCTCAAATTGGAAAACTACTCCTACTTTGAATGCTAAAATTGGAGAGCACTATGCAAGGCGTATGCATATGATTAGTTGATAGATTATACGGTTTTTGTTTTTGCGGAAATCTAGGAGCCCCCCTCCATCATCCTCGCCGTCGTCCCCGTCACCGACCCCCTCCGACCTCGAGGTGAGACCAGCCAAATCCTTTTTTAGAAAGATAATTAAACGATATTTCGGGTTGACTTTAAGTCTGTCGAGTCTCCACCATATATGAGAAGACGAAGAATCCCGACTGTTGTCGTGGGGGTAGCTTCTCCTTCGTTCCCGTGTGCTAGACAATTTGGTGTAATGCACTCGGGAACGAAAGGAGGAGCTACCATCATCGACTTTCGCAAATGTCAGAGAGGAATCAATGAGGGAGAGTTCCACCATATATATATGAGTGGATGAAGAATCCCGACTGTTGTCGTGGGGGTCGCTTCTCCTTCATTCCCGTGTGCTAAACATTTTGGTGTAATGCACTCGGGGATGAAATTAAAGGAGGAGCGACCATCACCAACGGTCGAATGTATACACCACATGAGCTGAGACTTTTCAAGAAAAGACTCGACAAACCGATAGTCAACCCGTGATGAATAATAATGATCTAATTCAGTTTTTGTAGTACATATATTTAATTGTACAAGTTTAATTTTTGAATTATGAACGTAGGAAATGTCGTCATCGGACGACGAAAGTATCCCGGGGGAGTGCAGCTGGTGCCACGATGATCGAGGTCTGTGCGACAGGCCTCACCTGGACGATGATCGGCGCTTCAGCATTAAGCTCGAGGAGACCTTCAGTGTTGAAACGGTACGCAACGATGACAAGTGTTTTTTTTCGTAATTAAGCATGACTTCAACTATTTCAACGTGTAATTTTCATCTTTTACAATTCGAGTAGTTTATCTCATGCCATGCAAGACGCTATGTCTTGAAGAGGATGGATTTTGAAGACCATGAAAATTATGAAACAAAAAAATTCACCTAAGGACTCATCATGGTATGGAATTGGAAGTAAATTTGTACAATTCTGAGAGCGTAACCCATTTTGGTTGCAAAAATTTGGGAAGCACTTTGCAAGATGTATGGTTTTCATGAGGGTATGCTTATCACCATGGATCTTGGTGATCCTGATATCGACCAAGACAATATGGATATTTGGGTCCTTATTGATACGCTTCCAGTTCTACCGCTATGTGAGTTTCTTAAACATAGTTATTAACTAATTTATATTATTTATTTCAAAATAGTTGACAACTTATTTTCATTGACAGCTTATTTTCATTCTTCAAAGAATGTGCGGAAGGTGGTAGACAAAACCCACTACACCGATGGCTCCGAATTAACTTATCAGAAGAAAAATCATCTGATCGCATTTTGTACTGATCTTGAGAATTACAATATTTACAATCAAACTCCTCAACATTATGGTCAATACGTGCCACTAGTGCACGTGTTGAACTACGGTAACTACCATGGAGATACCCTGGTAAGATTTTTTACTATTACGACATCCCTGCATCTTTTGCATACTTCTAAAACTAGTACATTATTGCTAACTATGAAGTTATTACTATGTTTTTCAACAGAGAATCCCGACGGATTGTGTGCCTCATTTGATGTATGAGAGTGGTAGCCTTCATGTTTTGAACATACAACCAGGTCATCCTACGAATCTCAACTGTCCATACCGGATTTCTAAGAGAAGTGGAGACATGCTAATCAAAGAATGGAAAAAATGTATGAACAGTCGTAAGGAGGTTCTTGGAAGCAAAAGGAAGCGAAGCGCAAGAATTGGAGACAGGATAATCTCTATTCTCCATAATGGAGAGTCAGAGTCTATATTGTTTTATGCTATTTTACCTTAAAGAGGGTATTTAGGTCCTACCTAATACTGATGATCATGAGTTAAGAACAATTAAGTAGGGTTGGTTCGATGACTATGAGGATGATGATCGTATGACTTGTTATTAATAACGAGTAGAAGTTGTATGATGATGATTAGTAGGACTTGTTATTATGATGATGCATGATGTGAGCATGAAGAGTTATTATATATCAGTGGGTGAAATGAACATGAATTGGATTGAAGTGAAGGCAACATGCATGTGGTGCATGTCGAAAGTAGTACAATCCAAACTTGATCAAGTTAGGATTAGTATTACTTTCGACATGCACCACATGTTGCCTTCACTTTAATCTAAGTCATGTTTAGGCATAGCAGTAGCAGTAGCACGGAGATAAGAGAGGACACATCTCTCTATTAGCTAGCTAACAACCTAAATTAACCCACAAAACCCCTAAACCACCTCCTTTAAAAAAAACAAAACCCCAGCCCCTGAAATGCTGACGCGTGTACGCTTATTGGTCCTGGTTGGTGCTACCAACCGAGACCAAAGGCCCTCCTGCCTGTGCTCACCGCAGCGGCCACGTGGAGGCCCATCTGTCCCGGTTCGTATAAGAACCGGGACTAAAGGCCTAGGGCATTAGTAACGACCCTTTAGTCCCGGTTACACAACCAGGACAGATGGGCCTTACGAACCGGGACAAATGGTCCTTTTTCTACTAGTGAAAGTGACTATCGGTCCGATTCCCTGCCTGAGCGACATCAGAAAATAATTTACAAAAATTTCAACATATCAATATATGATAAGCATCAATTAAAAGAAGCAAGAGTAATTAAAAGATGTGCATCATTGACCTTTCTCCATGCCAGGTGAGACGCGTCGCCAGCTGTCGGACTCCTTGCTGTAATGCTTCTTAGCAGTATGCACGTGGAAGGACCGTGACCTTATTAGTGGCAAAAACAGCACGACAGAATACTTCAGCTCACATCGGTCAGAATACTTCAGCTCACACCGGAGCAACCAAGCCACAACGAATTATATTGCACAACTGGGCCGGCGCCGCTAGCTTTGATCAATGTCGTCGGGCTTTAATTTGCATTGATAGATCGCACTTCACGGGTATAGATGTTGCACCCTCCTTTTAGCATTGATCATGCTGCATACGTGAGGTACAGTTCAATTTACCATCCCCTTTTCAAGCCTAAAAGAACCTAAACTTTCAAGCCGCTGCAGAACACTTCGATTCAGTTTGTGACTCTTGAGTCTTGATGGTGACTATGGCTTCCTCGCCATGCTGCAGGGAGGCTGCAGGTCCGGTGCTTCATTGCAGGATCCATTGAGCATGTGGGTGAAATTTCTAGGATCTCTCTTCGAAACTGCCATCAATACATCAGCTCCTCCTCGGCGTCAATTGTCTTGGAAATAAACCGGACCAAGAGGAAAAGCTAGACTACACTGTCGTGGCCCATCGCCGTCCGCTCGACTCATCCTTGTTCTATTGTTTAGTGTTTCGTTGGTGCAAGGAGTCTGAGAGGATCTACGGGATAAATTTCTACCGTATTCCCCAACCACCACAACAGCCATCATCTCTCTTTGAATCTGCCATTAGTACATTAGCTCCTCTGCATCAATCGTAATAGAAATTAGAAACTGATCAGATCAAAAGGAAAAGCTAAATTGTAGCATCATCAAAAACTGAAAGCCGGGGAGATTGAAAGGCTGCACAATAACACGATCGTTAATGCCTTATTTGTAGGTCGATCTAGACGACATGGAGAGGGGATGCATGCTGAATATACTATATTCGGAAGCTTGTCGGAGAGTTTGGCCTCTGGTGATCACCAAGAAACAGATCATATGGTCAATTAGACAGAGCAAGACACGATGCATGCAGGGGAGATGGTACAAATGAATTAGGTCCACGTGAATCCTGTTTTCATTGACTTTACGAAGAGGAATATTGGGAGATTGAAATTAAGGGGAAGAGGTAGCCGGGGTAGGGTTCTTGATTTCTAATTACAGAGACTGGGTGCATGGTGCTAGGACATGCACGTGATAGATTAGAGGTTAAAAGAATACACTTTAGCTACATTTCAATCAGCTGACTTTTCATTTTATGGTCAGTCGATTTTCTGTTTGTTGGATCGTGCTTTGAGATCTGTGTTGTTTTCAATTTTTTTTTTCTGTTTAATTCTGTTGTTGGGCTGGGCTGCAAGGAATCAATTTGTTTTGGTCAGTCCAATTTGCACCGGGCCGATTTCTTTGTCTTGGTTGCGCCCGATTAATTCTGGACTGAGTATTTTCTTTTCCTTTTATGTTTCCTTTATTGGTTATAATTTTGCTTTTGTGGGCTGGGTGTAATTATATACATATAAATACTTTATAATATATGCCAACATTTCATGATTATACGATTATTTTTGCATAATACAAGAAAATGCAAGTTCGGTGCAAAGTTGTGCGTAACTTTTTTTTATAAATTTTATTTCTTCTTAAAGAAATTACCAACGCCAGTAGCTCATTCTTAAAAAGAATCATTATTTTGATATTATTTTAGTCTCTATTCATTATTTTGATATTATTTTAGTCTCTATTCATTTAACAAAAAATGACTGACCGAATGTAATTTTCAGTCGAGTGATACCTAGCCGGTCCCAAAAGAATATACTTAATCTGACGATCTTTGGTAATTAAAGATTAATCAACTGGCTACAATTTCTTGATGTGATAATGGGCTTTGAGCCTCGGCCGGCAGGATCGGCAAAAGAAGTCTGCAAGGGAGATGTTTTTTCCACAAAAGAGGTGGACGTGGGACAACAACCTAGGAGTCCTAAGGTGAGAAGGAGGTGTTTTTTTTCATAAAAGAGGTGCACGTGAGAAAACAACTTAGGACTCCTAAGGTAGCTCATCCGACCGCTGTAGATTATAAATCTGGAGATCAAACAGACAATTTTTTTAATTCCTAGGATGAAGGTGGAGCCTCGTATGGTGCCTCCAATTAGTAAATAAAAGATATAAGATATGAGCTATTGGAGTTGGTCCTACAAAATGAACTCAACTCGAATACGCGCGACCCATTTAGTTTACTTATGTGCCCCCGCTTGAGTGGGCTTGGCACATCATCCTGATAGTGGGCCACAGTGGGCCCACACATCGTGGGGAGATTGTCAAAAATGGAGGGGGTGGGCTTAGCACATTGTCCTGACAGTGGGCCACCGCCATGCTGGCTTGCCACGTGTGTGTCACATATGGCCGCATACAGAATGATGCACCATATTTGCAGGTTGAGGCAAGATCGTGCACCTGTTTCATGTGTTTTACAACTTTAGCTACATAAGTGACCATGGATCGCAAGTTTAGTCACTTCTGGGCATTTACCTCAATGCACGTGAATGCAAGTGTGCCTACCAGCAACAACCGACTGATGGTGCGGTACATGTGCTTTTCGACAGAGGCAGTTCCTATGGATACATCCATGAGTCTGATTGGTCGCTCGGACAAGAAATTAGTTGCATCAGAATGTTTTGCTCTGAACATGCATGCAACTGAGATATAATTCTGAATATTTTCCTTCAGACAATATGAAAACAGCAATCGAGTTGTTTCAACACGAAACCGATTCTTCATGCTTTTCTTTCAATTTTCGGTGCATTGGAGTTTGTTGTGAAGCTCTAGACCCCTTTTACTTACTCTCTAGTATTAGGGTTCAATCATAAATCTAGTACTAAATGGTTCTCACTTGCCGAAAAAAAACAGAGAACATGTCGAACGTGATGGAAGGTGCGTGCAGCACTAAAGCTCCTCTTATACACTGTCTACCATGCATTCAAACTCATAGTACGTGTATTAGGCCGGTAGCTAGGTTGGATGAATGATGCAATACTTCATTTTCTAGCTGCAACCCATAGAACCTTTTTACGGTGGGAAATCTTGGCATATGTACGGACGTGACAAAATAGGATCATGTCAGAACGCATGTGGACGGGTAAAAGGCTTTGCAATGCACACTGATGACCACATACTTGTTGCTGCTGATGGCACTGTCATCCAACCATAGCACCGAAAGACTACATGCTCATTCCTGTTGATGCCGTGGCAAGCAATCAAAGCTCCAATATAAGTTGCTCAGTGGATTCTTTTCCCAGAGAGACTTTTACATTCGCCCTCTTACCCCCTCTTTTTACATGAGAGGTAAGAAGGTAAGAGCTAACCAGACCACTAGTTAATCAAATTAATTGCTCAGATCTATTTATGTATTGTTACCTGTCATGTGAAAAAGGGAGGTAAGATGGACCATGCAAAAAATTGCCTTTTCCCCTTGAAAACAAGTGCCTCGTAAAGGCAGTAACTTGAGCTTATGCATGATTTGCGATGCAGCTATGCCAGTCATTTTTTCTCCTGAGAACAACTGTTGGACACAAAAAATGGTATATACTTTGATGCTATCATATTATAGATGCTATGGCAAAAATTCATGAAATCAAATAAACAACTATATAGTAGCAGTACTTCAACTGAAAAGGCCACTTGTATACATCAACAGCAAGATATGATACCCAAGTACTAATTCGGTAACAATCGGTTCCAGTCATCTTTTTCCCCTGAGAACAGCTGTTGGACACAAAAATTGGTATATACTTTTATGCTATCATATTATAGATGCGATGACAATAATTCATGAAATCAAATAAACAACTATATAGTAGCAGTACTTCAACTGAAAAGGCCACTTGTATACATCAACAGCAAGATATGATACCCAAGTACTAATTAAGTAACAATCGGTTTGTTTTTCACCTGACCTATTCAAATGGATAAGCAAAAGGTTAGGTTGAAATATTTCTTTAAATAAGTAATGAGAAATAACTGAATGTATGGATTCTGCATGTAACAAAAACATATTGACACTGAACACTTACAGGCTAGAATGACGTGACCTACCCATTTGCTATCAGAAAACTGAAACTATTGTCCATCTCCTCGCTCAGTGTAGTGTGGTCTGACAGGTCTGGTTTGCAATGCTTGCCTGCTACTCTATTCAGAGCGTCCTACGCAAGATTTCTAATGCTGCTAGCTCATGGTGGTTGTGGCTCAAAGCAACATCGAGTCTAAGAGAGGTGACCAATGTGGCTGGAAAGAAACACCAAAATGTCCAAGACTGGGTCAAAGTCTATTAGTGCCCTTGTTGCTTCCATTCTCTCTGACGAGGAGCTTGGGAAATCCACATGCGTACTTTTTTTCAGTGTATTTTGTTATTGCCAGAGTAAATGTGTGAGTGTGTTTATATTTAGCCCTTGGGATTTTTGTGCCCTTTGTTCTTCGTCTAATATAAGAAGAGGCATGCCTTCTCACACTCTCCTGAAAGAGGACAATCAGAATACAATTTAGTTCACAACATGTGCCATCTCAGTAATGGATAATCCAAGCTAATGCTAGCTTTGAAAATCTCAACTTATGCACATATACTTCTTCCAATTTCTAACAATAGCACATGTTGTTCCCCATATTTTACATGCCGAATTGTTCAGTGAAAATTATCATCTATGACTTGCTATAAGATTTAGGAAAAAAAGGTACTGCTGAGACTGTGAACACATATCAGACAAATTCTTTCCCTTGTAGACATACTTGCTCCCACAATTTCTGTGTTTAACTATTTAACATTGCCAGGAAAGCAACTGGAGTCATATTTTGGAAAATCCACAACAGGTAGTATGCCTGAAATAGTTGATGCATTCGTCGGCATCGATCAACCCCAAATTACCTATTGGAAGAGGATAAAGGAGTACTTCGATGAGGGAAACACAAGTGGACATGTCCGCACGTTTGGGTCATTTCTTCATCAAGAGGATAAAGGTGTTTGTTTTGGATGTACAAAGATCAAATGTTGGCCAAAAGATCGATGAACTTGATGAGCTTGATGGGTGGTGGCATGGGAGGTGGCATGATGAGTGGCAACATGAATGCCATGGGGAGGAGGCATGAACGGTATGTGAGGAGCAGTGGGAGGAGGCATGAGCGGCATGGGAGGAGGCCTAAGAGACATGGGAGGTGGCATGGGAATCATAAAAGGAGGCATGAGAGGCATGGGAGGTGGCACGGGATGTAGGGGTGGGTTGATGAACATAGTGATCGGTGGCTTTAGAGGTACAATGAATACCATGGGAGGTTTGAGCGGTGACATGAATGCAATGGGAGGTTTGAGTGGCGACGAGAAAGCTACAATCCACGGCAATGAAGGAAAAGAAGATGAAGCCAACGACGAGGACAAATTAACCACGAGTAGCAAGGATTGTTGAGAAACTATATTTATTTTCTCTATGTTTGATCATGCACTTTTTTTTATGTTGGAACTATGTTTGCAACTTGCATTCTAACTTCATATGCGGATTGAAAGTTGAATTTTGTATGTTGTTGTGTGTTGTTATTTTGCATGGTTATGGTGCAAAAATTCGTAACATTATGCATATTATAGTTGAAATGCATAGACGAATTCTAATTCAAAGTCATATAGAAATTGTAGTTCGGCTGCGGTGCAGAGGCCGTGCGGCTACCCTATTTAAGGGATGCTATAGGAGACGACAACTTCTCATGCCCTAAAAATCGTTTTTGTGCCCATAGTTAAACTCCACCATTTTTGTGTGCCCTAAAATAGAGGAACTGTTGGAAATGTTCTAAGGCATGCACATTTGGAACCTTGAGGGTTGCAACCTTCAAAAACAAATACGTGTGTTGCACTTTCATGGAACTTCTCTTGTAAGTTAACTCTAGCAATAACACCTCACTGACTTCCTATTTTCTTCCCCCTAACCCTAGTTGGCTATGGATGGTCAATCAAGGTGCCTCCACGCCGGTTAGCTGATTAGGTTAGTTTTTTTATTCTTTGCAGGTGTGGTGCTCAGATGGATGGTGGCACTTCTTATTCAAGTTTTTCTTCCAGGCTTCGATTCTCCTTTCGTTTGTCTATCTAGACGTAGTTGACCGAGCTTCGGTGTGGATTCCTTCGGTCTCCATGGGACGTCAAGGTTAGGGTTTTTCTTCATGTTGTGAGATTTGATGTCAAATACTTCAGATCTTTGCAAGGGTTAAATAGTTTCGACTACGGCTCTAGGGCACTGGTCCGTAAGGACACGTGCACGAAGACTTCCCAATTATCGTCAACAGGAGCCGCCTTGATAGCGGTACATCGGCGGCTCGTTCTGGTGGTAGTAGTGGTCGTTCAGTGTCTCGGAATCTCATCGTAATTTTCATTGTTTTAGATGCTTTGTACTTCCGGTGAACTTCTATAATAGATATGATTCATCCGAATAAAGCTAGCTCTAGCGATAATTACAACATGAAGTGTATGAATGATCGCTCGATCTCAATTGAATTTATTCCTGATTCATATGTATTAGTTATACCATATTTTCCCAACTTTTATGGCTTATTGTTTCAGGTGGGTCGCTAAACGAATGCAACTAAGTCCAATTTATTTGCGAAAGACAACATTACCACAAGATGCTGCTGCAAGGAAGTAGTGTAAATATTAAGGTAGCACAATTTTTATAAATGATTTAAAAGACAAATACTTTAGGAATTTATTCACTTAAACACATATATCATGGTAGACGGTCACAAATCAAGTGCAGAACTAGTACATGTAGTAGCTGCCAATGAACTTAGCCCTATATATCATTCACCCTACCTAACAACTAGTTTGGACATACTATGCCACAACCTCTTTCTAAGAGAACTCGAGGGCTACATATATACATCTCAAAGTTTCCATTCATCATCGGGACACATCTTCCTCCATTGTTGTATCTCTTGGTGGCACAACTTTCTAAAGTCTCTAAAGCCTCCCAATAGCATCTAGCGCACAACAAAAACTATGCGAGAAACTTCGTGGCACAAGATTTTCTCCTTGTTTGTCTCAGGGCCAAATAACTTTGAGTACGTAGGCATGGGAGACAAAGGGAAAGAAAGAGTCCTAGATGATGTTGAATCTTTTACATGAGACTCTGATGCACCTACCAGATTGCCCCTTTCCCTTACATCCTCTCCTATGGCGCTACGCCTCTTATGCTGGAAATCTAGTCATGGGGAAGTGCAGGGTAATCAACATGGCGAGGGGCCTCATGGTTGGTCTCAATCAGCATGACCAATCTATAAATGAGGTCATGTGCTTAGCATGTCGGGACTCGAGTCCTGAGGTCACCAACAACAAATTAAGTCTCATCTACTTCTTGTTGGGTGATTGCCTACTGGCTCGGCATGTGGTTCTTACTATAAATTTGATAGTTGCATTGCTACGAAGCTCGTATACTATAAACCTTCCATCTTACAATACATCCTTTTTGTACTTATGAACCTACATATGTACGTATGTGTGCATGTAGACATGATGAATAGTTGTGCTTTTGGTTTACTGGATCTTTGTGCTTTTGACTGTTCTGGAATACTGGACTTATTATGAACCTATGTATGCATGATGGAGACTTGTGAACCTATGTATGGATGATGGATTGCTTATGTCTATGCCCATGTTGTTATATATAGATTGTTGTATGCATGTGCGTTGTTATATATAGATGACAGAAAATGGAGTGAAGATAAATGATAGATGTTGAAATACATGTATACATATAGGAGATTTGTGTGTTTGTAGTGGACGCAAATATTGGCAGTTTGGCTGCAGGGAAACTCTTCAATCTGCCTTGAATTATCAGTCTGCCAGGGAAAAGTAGTATGCCGGGAATAGTTCTAACTGCCAGCAAAGGTACAAACATGCAGGGTATGCCGGGAATAGTTCTAACTGCCAGCAAAGGTACAAACATGCAGGGCAGAGAAACTGCAGAGAATCTGGGCTAAATTTTCCCAGAAGATGTTTTATAACCTATCTCTCTGTGTACCTTTGTTTATAAAACCATATTGGACAAGCGCGTCGTCGGACAACAATAAGTATCATCTTGGACTTATCCGGCATCAAGCTAATATATCACGGCGACTTCTCACGACCCTCTCTCAGGGGCCCGTCCGCCGATCACTATTACCTCTAATATATTACAATATGTTTCTATTCCTACGTATGTTGCCTAGCTAGGAGTTGATCCTCAGGCCGATTTCGTGACTGAACCTAGCTAGGAGTTGATCCTACGTATGCTCACATTAGTCCCGGTTCGTGACTGAACCGAGACTAATGTGAATATTGCCCTGTGACGAAAGCCATGTTTTGTACTAGTGAACAAATAAATTTACACACATCAGAAATAAAATCCGTAAATAATCAGCCGATGACCGAGGTGCTGAATCACCTCGAAAGCATTTCGGGATATAGCTCGGATGCAAGTGGCTGGCTCCATAGAGGGCATTTCCGGCATTAAGCTTGGCTAAATTACTTCAACTTTTTTGAACCAAGGTGATCTATGACACCTGGGATATAGTCCTGCGTTGGAGCTCGGATACATTCCGGCGTTGGAGCTCGGAAGCGGTCCGGCGTTGGAGCTCGGCTACAAATGATGCCTTGAATGCAGTCCGGCATTGGAGCTCGGATGCAAAAGGACACTGCTGCACGACAAACACTTCAAACCCAAGGTGTGGCATAAAAATAACAAGGCATTGATAAAGGCCGAAGACTTAAAGGGCTCCTCGGATACACGGCGTGTGAGATTTTCAGATTTAGCTCGGCAATCCTGAAGATAGAAGGTGGGAAGTTTTGTTGAACCAGTTTTCAAGACCGACGACCGAAGATAAAGAACAGTTCGGAAGAACCGAGGAGCGTCCCCCAACTTGAGGACAGGTTCAGGGGGCTACTGACGGTGTCCTGTACTAAGGGGTACTCACCATGTCGTCTTCCGATCAGTTGGATTGGGCTGAGGACCCCCGTGGCCATTTACTCATGGGCCAGTTCGGACAGCCGATGACATACATGATTAAGATTCCACAAGACTTGGTGACCAAGACAAGGACTCCTCTTCACCGACGTATTCGACTAGGACTCTTGTTATCCTACGCCTCCGGTACATTATATAAGCCAAGGCCAGGCTAGTCGATAGGCGATTATGATATTATTCATCATACCCTTAGGGTTTAGACCACAACATATGATCTCGAGGTAGATCATCTCTTGTAATCTCTATATTCATCAAGATCAATCAAGCAGGTAGTAGGGTATTGCCTCCATTAAGAGGGCCCGAACCTGGGTAAACATCGTGTCCCTGTCTTCTGTTACCCATCGATCCATGACACACAGCTTGGGACCCCCTACCCGAGATCTGCCGGTTTTGACACCAACAGCGACCGCTTCCTCACTCGATGCCGGTGGTCGGGGATGCCGTATGTGGGCGTCGGGGACGGCGGCGGCAACGAGGACTGGACGCGCCGTGGCGGCCGACTGCAGAGGAGGGCGAGCTGAAGAGGAGGCACATGCGGCGACGGGAGGAGGAAAAGGTGGGGAGAGAGAGATGAAAAGGTGGGGAGAGAGAGACGAA
>NC_041390.1:624690500-624701481 GCF_002162155.2 Triticum dicoccoides | reverse complement strand
CCCCCGTGCCCCCCAGCTTCCTGGGTTTCGGTTGGGGACTTGGGGCTGTCGGCGTCGATTTTTGCTTCATCCGGTGAAAAAGGAGACTCTTGGGGCTCGAGTGGGAAGATTTTTATCCAACGGTGCGCAAAAACGTGCTTGGGGGGCTTCGAGCCCGGCTGATTATGCCATTCAACAATCATTCATTGTGTCATTGAGCAATGGGTCTGTCTATGTCACATTTAGATGTGAGATAATATCTCACATCTAACATGATGTCATCCTACATTAGCGCCAACTCACTCAAAACAAAACCCGCCCGTTCTTTGTCTTTGATTTTGTTTGTTTGTCTTTTTTTTGTCTATCCTCCAGCTCCGCCATAAACGACACTCTCATTCCTTGGGCCGGCCTTGTATGTTTTTTTCTTGCTGTTCTTTTTTCTGATTTTTCTATTATAAATTTTGAACAAACACAACAAAGGCAAAACATACAGGGCGATAAAAAATGTTTTTGATGGCCAGATCTGGGCCGGCAGCACTTGTCCGTACGCGCGCACATGTATTTATACATGTACTGCATGCACCTGCATTTGTACGCACTGTCCAGTCTTTCTTCTGGGTGTCACACACACGCACATGGCCATGCTAGTTGCTTTCGTTCTCTATGGGTGTGTTTGGTAGCCTGCACGGAGGGTGCATGAGTCTGAAAGTTCCCTATTCGACCCATTTTTCGCTGTTTGGTAGAGTGCATGAGCTCACTTAGGCTATGCTCATTTGATGCAAAAAAAGGCTCTCAGCCATGCCCATCTCATGCACCCCAGACAGGGTGCATGGAGGCAGCCATGCTCTCCCCAACCTTCGTCTGATGCAAAATTTCAAAAAATGTTCAGAATTCCAAAATATGTTTAAATTTTCAAAAAAAGTTAGGAATTTCAAAATTTGTTTTAATTTTTTAAAAAGTTCAGAATTTCAAATTTTGTTTAAATTTTCAAAAAATATTTAAAATTTCGAAAACTATTAATAATATCAAAATATATTTAAATTTTCAAAAAGTATTTAAATTATCAAAAAATATTTAGAATATCAAATTTTGTTTAATTTTTTTAAAAAAATTCAAAATTTCAAAAAAAAATAGAATTTCAAAATATGTTTAAATTTTCAAAAATTGTTCAGAATTTCATTTTTTTTTAATGTTCAAAATATGTTTAAATTTTTTAGAAAAATAATTTCAAAATTTGTTTAAATTTTCAAAAAATGTTCAAAATTTGTTTAAATTTTGTTCACCATTCAAAAAAAATATTCGGAATTCAAAATTGTTCAGCATGTCTAAACACATGCAGGCTGCCAAACAAAGTCTCAGCTCAGCATGTCTCAGTGCATACACTGCTGCCAAACAACAGCAAATGCATGAACTCAGCATGTCTACGCTCAGCATGTATTAAAGGAGAACAGCTAGGCTAGGTCCATACATGCTACCAAACACACCCTATAGTTCAACCGTGCATGCATGCATGGAGACAGGGTATATGCACTAGCCCGGGCCCACTCACCAATGCTAGCTAGCTAAGCTTCATATGTAATGCATCTCTGTGTCATCCTCGACGCGTACATGTATATGTACAAGATTGAATTGTCTACCATTAATCATTAATCAATAAAGTCCCTAGTATGTTTTGAAAAAAATGTGTGCATGCATGAGCTAAAAGACATGCATGCTTTTTTTCTACTCCCTCTGTTCTCAAATATAAGTCTTTCTAGAGATTCCAATAAATGACTACATACGGAGCAAAATGAGTGAATCTACACTCTAAAATATGTCTACATGCGTTCGTATGTTGTAGTCCATTTCAAATGTCTAAAAAGACTTATATTTAGAAACGGAGGGGGTATATACTACTACACTAATTTTATGTTAACCATTTACAAAAAAGTAAAATTTGGAAATATGGTCATGTATTGCATGAAGAAAAATGCTCGAGTTGGTGGGTGAGCTTGCAACTGACCAAAACACAACTACGAGGCCAATTGCGAGTCATGGGCAAACTTGCAACTGGGACAAAAATAACTACGTGTCCCAGTTGCGAGTCGTGAGTGGACTCTTGCAACTTGAAGGAAACACAACTGCAAACCCAATTGCGAGTCGGGGTGGAATTGCAACCGAGGCAAAAGAAATGGTCAGGCCTAGATTAGCCCAGTTGCGAGTTGACGGTGGGCTTGCAACTAGGGCACAAAATAATATCAGGCCCAGTTGCGAGTTCGATTTTGGACTCGCAACAAGGATAAAAAAAGTTGGACCCCAATTACAAGTCGAGGGTTGACTTGCAACTGGGGCAAAAAAATTTGGACCCTAGTTGCGAGTCAAGGGTGGACATGCAATTGGATAAAAAAGGCTGGGCCCCAGTTACGAGTCGAGGGTTGACTTTCAAGTAAGACAAAAAATGGCCGGGCCCTAGTTGCGAGTTGATGGTACACTTGCAACTAGGACAAGAAAATGGCATATCAGAGTTGCGAGTTGAGGGTGGACTTGCAACTAAGACAAAAAAGGTTGGTCCTTAGTTCCGAGACAAGAGTGGACTTGCAATTGAGACAAAAAAAGGTTGGGCCATAGTTGCGAGTCGAGGGTGGACTTGCAACTGTGACAAATAAAATGGTCGGCCCCTAGTTGTGAGTTCAGGGTGAACTTGCAAATGAGACAAAAAATGTCGAGGCCCAGTTGCGAGTTGTGAGTGGGATTGCAATTAGGACAAAAAAAGACCAATCCTAATTGGGAGTCGGGTGGACTTGAAACTAGGACAAAAAAAGTCAGAACCCCGTCGTGGGTGAACTTGCAACTGGCAAAAAAAAATGTCGGCCCTAGTTGCGAGTTAAGGATGGACTTGCAATTGGGACAAAAAAGGTTGATACAGAGTTGTGAGTCGAGAATGAACTTGTGACTGGGATAAAAAAAGTCAGGCCAGAGTTGCAAGTCGAGGAGGGACTTGCAAGTCAAAAAAATCATAAATTTAAAATATAAAATGAAAAAGAAGAGAAAAATAAAAAAGTAAAAAATAATAATAAAACATGAGTTTGGGTTTTTCATGATTTTGAAACAAAAATAAAGAAAAAAGAATAGAAAAAAGATAAAAACAAACAAAGCAGCCCATCCAGCGCTGATACATAGGCCAAAATAATGAAATAAAGTGGACTGAGGCAGACAGGAAGATTGATTTAGGACGCACACGACAAGACAATGGGTTGACGTGCAAAAATCAAGATCAACTTTGTGCGAAAAAAATAAAGACAAACAGATCAGACAACTCTACACTTAGATGTGAGATAGTATCTCACATGTAGATGTGAGATAACTATCTCACATCTAGATGTGAAATAGCAATACTGATAAAACTACGATACGAGTTATGAGTTGAGGTTGGACTTGCAACTGAAATGAAAAACAAAACACATCTCAGTTGCGAGTCGAGCATAGACTTGCAACTAGGGCATCAACAAACTATGGGAGTAGTTGCGAGTGGAGGGTGGACTTGCAACAGGGACAAGAAAAAACTATGATCCCAGTTGCGAGTCGAGGATTGACTTGCAATTAAGACAACTGCAAAACAAATGACCTAGTTGTGAGTCAAGGATCAACTTGCAACTAGGGTGACACAAACAACGATCACAGTTGCGAGTCAAGGGTGGATTTGCAACTGGGATGGAAAACAAAACAGGTGCCTAGTTGCAAGTCGAGGGTGAGCTTGCAACTGGGAGAAGTATGAGCCCAATTGCGAGTCAAAGTTGAACGTGCAACTATTACAACTACAAAACTACAAGCCCAGTTGCGAGTCAAGGGTCGACTTGCAACTGGGATGAAACAAACTGCACTCCCAGTTGTGTGTTAATGGTGGACTTGCAAATGAGATGAAAGACAAAACACATACCCACTTGTGGGTCAAAGATGGGCTTGCAAACTCGGAGGGTGGGATTGCACCTCGGACAACTACAAACCCAATTGCGAGTCAAGGGTGGACTTGCAACTGGGACAACTATGAAACTAAGAGCCCAGTTGTGAGTTAAGGATCGACTTGCAACTGGGATGAAACAAGCTATAAGCTTGTTACAATCAAAAGGTAGACTTGCAACTGGGATGAAAAACAAAACACATGCTCTAGTTGTGAGTAGAGGGTGGCTTACAACTTGGACAACTACGAGCCCAGTTGTGAGTCGGAGAGGGGCTTGCACCTGGGACAACTATGAAACTACGTGTCAGTTGCGAGTCAAGGGTCGACTTACAACTGGGATGAAACAAGCTATGGGCCTAGTTACGAGTCAAGGGTGGACTTGCAACTGGGATGAGAAACAAAAACACATGAGCCAGTTGCGAGTCGAGGGTGGGCTTGCAAGTCTGACAATTACGAGCTCAGTTGCGAGTCGAGGGTGGACTTGCACCTAGGACAACTACGAAACTACGAGCCTAGTTGCGAGTCAAGAGTCGACTTGCAACTAGGATGATACAAACTACATGCCCAGTTGCGTGTGAATGGTGGACCTGCAACTGGGATGAAAAGCAAAAACACATGCTCCAGTTGCGAGTCAATAGTGGACTTGCACCTGGAACAACTTACAAAACTATGAGCCCAGTTGCGAGTTAATGGCCGACTTGTAACTAGGATGAAACAAACTACATGCCAGTTGCATGTGAAGGGTGGACCTATAGCTGGGATGAAAAATAAAACACATGCAAAATAACGGGGGTCAAAGATCGGTCAGTGAGAAGATGGGGATATGCTTCATAGTCGAGCCCACAAAACGATAACATAGAAAGGCCCATGTAAAAATAAATGCGATAACATGACGACACAAAACAAATGAGACAAAGAGGACACACGACAAAAAGGAACAAGTTGACACGAGTGTGCATGATCAAGTTTGTGCAAAATTTAAATTAAACAAATCAGACAGTTAGACTTAGATGAGCTAAAACTTATCCAGATTAGATTTAGCAAGTCTCAAAACGAAAAATAGTTACACTCCTCTCCAGCTACACAGCCAAACCAAAAATAAAAGAAAACAAGGAATAAAAAGACACGTGTCCCTCCATAAAAAGCTAAACCCACAAAAAAAACCAATACACAAAACATAATAATTGCCTTCACGAGGGACAAATAGAAAACATGACGCAAGGACAACGAGCATGACTCAGAAACACGTGTATCTAACGGTATATGAGTTAGATGAAACATTGTTAACTCTCATTTAGATAATAATTAGCAAGCCAATCCGAAACGGGACCTCAGATCGCGTCACGAAAACGGCCCAACAAAAGACACATGCGTGAATAGGTCGACAAGTAGACACCAAACACACTATGCGACACAAAGCGCGTGTGACAAAATAACCCGCAATCAAGATTTGCACAACATTTAAAAGCGAACATATGACAGAGTGAAAACAAGTTCATGAATTTTAAACAAATAAATAAAAAATAAAAGGAAAATGGAAAAGGTGAAACAGAAAATATAAATAATAACAAAAAAATCATGAATTTAAAATAGTTCATAATTTAAAATAAATAATGAAATATAAAAAAGGAAAATAAAACAGAAACAAAAAATAAATACTGGGAGTCAAATGGGAGTGTACAAAAATGAGAGGAACTAGGACTGAGTATAACACAGACTTGTGAAAAGAAATAGAAAAAGTCAATCGACCTCACACTACTACACTAGCAACGACGTTCAGGAGGATAGGCTTGTGAAAACCAACAACGGACCAACCTCAAACAAGCAACGACCCGGACACAAGGACAGCTAGCAACGACCTGGACACAGGCACAACGCGAGACAACGCGCCGCGAGCCAGCGCAGTAGCCAGACAATTGTGTTTTGCACGAATATTAAAGATAGATGATCCAACGGCTCTGGACTTAGATGTGAGATAGCTATTTCACATCTAGGGACTCTTTGATTCGTAGGATTTCCCAAATGCAGGAATAGAAAAAACATGGGATTGGATTGGCATGTCATTTTGAATCCTACATGATTGTATGAGTGTTTGATTGTGCACAAGAAAAATGTAGGATTCTTTTAAAGAGGTTTGAGTGGATGAAAAATTTTCTATGAAATATAATGCAAATGAATCCTATGGAAAAATTCCTACGGTTTACAATCTTACGAATCAAACAACCCACATAGGAAAAAATCCTAAGGATTAGAATCCTTCAAAATTCCATTGAGAATCCTTTGAATCAAAGAAGCCCCTAGATGTGAAATAGCAAACCCGTTGAGCAATCTGATTCTCGGGCCCAGTCTTGCTCTGACGCGTGGTGGTGCTCGCCGAACTCGGGCTGCTCAAGCTCCAGGATAATCTGCAGGTCACAGGGCGAGCTACTGGACGAGAGTTCGCGCAGGGCGAGCTGATTGTCTTCTACGTGTCGTCCAACTTCCATCTGGGCAAGGTCTCGGATACACACGCCCGTCGGTTCCCTGCAACCACTTCCGCCCACACCTCAAGTTCTACAACTAGGCGGTGAGCCCGTGACCGCATATCAGTCAGCCATGTTCGCCAACAGCCCATGATGAAGCCCAAGAGAAGTAGGGGGAGAAGATAAGGACGTTGGTTGTGGTCGTCGGTGTTAGACTGAAGATTGTTATGCTGAAGACCGCTTCTCCTCGGTGCTAAACGCACGTCCCTATCCATGCACAATGACTGTGTGTGCGCGCCCTGATAGATATGATCCCAACTGTATGTTGTTACAGTGTGTGTGCTCATGCATCTCTCTCTCTCTCCCTCTCTATCTCTCTCTCTCTCTCTCTCTCTCTCCTCTTCCTTGTACCTCTATATCCATGCACAACACGAGGATGAATACAAGATCTGATTACTGCCTTGCATCCACACTAAATACATTCTTCAGTTGGGATGACTTGCCGTGGATGAGCTGCTCGCTGCCTCCCCAAAGTATGGATGCAAGGGCTCCTGCTAGATACTAACTTCGGTGGAGCGTGTACTGCTACGGTGTCATCGGCTCATGGCATATACTTATTTGATTTACAAGTGATGTTGGGCATTCATCTGGGATCTAATTTTGAAAGGTTAAAGGCTCAAAGCTGGCTTGTTTGCTCCTGGGTGGTTTTATGTGCTACCGAGAGGTACAGAGGTTTCTTAGAGCTACATGCACGTGTCATAATCTGCTCGATGTTGTTCCTTTATCCCCTTTTTAGGGTTCATGAATGACAAGTGACAACTGATCTTGGGCTATGGAATTAAGTTGTCTACTTTGTAAGTTCTCCTATCATTTACGCCCTCCATTCCTAAGTATAAAACTTTTTAGAGATTCAAATAGAAACGGAGGGAGTATTCTGTTTTGCTAAATCACTTATTAATACTGTAATAATTTGTAGCTCTAAGAAACCATACTGTAATAATTTCTTTGGACACTGTATTTATTTCTATATATTTGATGGAGCCGTCTAATTTGGATTTCAAATTATAGTGTACAATCTATTTCAACTTGCTAATGCCAATTTACTTATTTTTTTGTACTCCTATGCAATGTTTTCCAAAAGGATGTTTCCTTACATCTGGTTATAACACTTTGATGAGAGATGAGTTGTAAATACTGGTCTAAATTTATCACCATTGTTATTTGCCTTCTGTAAGCTAGACGACATGCAGTGTACAGTTTCAGAATTTTGTTAGGGTTGATATGTGCACTATTTTTTCCCGTTGCAACACATGGGCATTTGTGCTAGTATTACTAAAGGGCAAGTCTGTGGCTGCCCATAGTGGGTAGTATCATATATAAGTTAGTATCATGTATATGATATCAATGTATGATACTACCCCCGTCATGCGTAGTATCATATATTAGTATTTTAGATGACATTCTTTATTATCATGCAAGACATATAGTAGTGCATTATTTATTATGATACGGTATCATGATATAATACTCAAACCTTTCTTTCTTCATTTAATTTTATGGCACCTCATCAAAATTGTATAGTTGACATGCATGATACTCCCTCCATTCCTCTATCTAATGCGGTTATTTTTTTGAGGAAGTTTCACAATGTAGTGCGTGGTTGGTGTTTTGGACGAAACTAACCCTCACTGGGCTGGAATTGTGTGGCTGAGAAGTGTGCGTCACTGGGCACATGCATGTGGAGTGGAGGTTGTCAGGGTCCAAAGTACACACTCCAGCACATTCATTGGTATGGCAACCCTATATAAAGGAAGAGAGGAGTACTAACTATGATAGTCCCATTATAGGCAGCATGATTTCACTATGAGATGTACACATACAGCAATAAGTTATTGCGCTGAGATGTCCTAGCTTAGCTATTAAGTCAGCAAATGCTACCATAGCCGGTTTGTATATTCCTATAAATGGACATGTACCCAGTGTTGTAACAATAAGCTTGTTACTATTGATATAAACCAATAGAGCTTCATACTAGTCCTTGTGTGACTATTTGTGTGACAAAAAATGGTGAGTGAGTGCTCGTGACAGAACATAGCAGTTCTAATAAGAATAGTGAATCGAACAGGATTGGGGCCCGAGAAAGAGCCATTGTTTCTCTACAAGCGAAAACCATTTCAAGCCACCAGGAATGGGAGGAACCGGGAAAGTAAGAGACACTGGGAGAATTCGATGTTCTACAAAGGGTTTTCGGCTGTCTGCATCCCTACTCAGTCTGTCTACTAATGTCATAAAAAAATTCTACTTGCGTCATAGAGGTTTTGCATAGGTGTACAGATCAACAGCCAACAATGAGACAGTCTGTCTCATGGTGTCTAAATATGAAGACCAGGTGTGAGCTACCCCAAACTTGCAAATCTATATCCTTGCCTAATTTAAGGCAACAAAATTCCAATAAACCCAATACACATGTAGCAGTTAGGTGAAAGGTATTTCGAACAAGTTTGTTGTTAAGAGATCATTTGCCTACCATAGTAGTAGCTTTGGCTAACAAACAGATCTGGAGTACACACTTGGCCAGGGTCACTCCAGAATATTCATTTTATCCTACGAAGAATTCATCTAGTCTAGTATCTAGGTCAGATAATTAGAAGCCGCGCTAGAATTAATCATCTTAAATGGCTTGACAATTTCAATCTCCATCTTTGGTGACTCACTTGTTACTGACCATCCATCCATCCATCCGAGATGTCCTTGTTTTTTTCTTCATGTGACATCTCCGTTTCAGAGAAAAACACAAAGGAAGGATCTGGATGGAGATAATCAAGCACCAGCATATAGTTTTGCCATATTAAGCATCAATATGTCAAATGTATTGTCATGCTGGTGTAGTGCGTGATGAGGACATCATTTTGAGTAATGACTGCTTGTTGGACCAGATTTGGGTTTACACTCCATTTCAATAATCTGGAATTGTGAACTGATTTCCAACGCTCAATTCTGGGAGAGCCAAACACGTTGGTGTCATTATTCGCAATGGAATTCCACGAATACCAACCTAAGTGATGGGTGCCCAACGAGTTCTTAGAAGATGCTTAGTCGTTGGGCTCGGCAGTGGAATATTCAGTACACGGTTAAATAATTAGTAGGTGGTATGACAATACCATACCATGATACCCAATCAAAGTAAAAGGTATATAAGTATAAGAAACAATTTAAACTGATGATTCGTCTATTTGGGGTGAAATGACACTTTTGACAGTCGTATAGACAAACTTTAACATGAGAAATGGAGACACACACACATGCTCATTGGGTTGACAGTACACATTTATCATTAAGGGCCAATTCACAAACATTGTACGACTTTCCTTTAGTTTAGTGATTATCTCGTAAGCACCAGAACAATTCTTTGAGCGATAGCTACCAATCTGAGACAACACAAATTTGCAAACATTACAAAAATTGAGTTCGTCAAAATGTTAGTTATATTTTCTCTAGACAACAACCGGCTACAAAAAGAAAATTGAGAAGACAATGCTGAGCTTCAATTGCTGGACTAGCTCAGCTTCTCAGTTTTCTTGGCAGTGTGCCATTAACCTCCACAAGGATTATGAATTGATGAGCTATCCACAACTTTAACTCTGCCCTTGGAGTGTTCTGGAGAGAAAAATAGGTCCTGGGTTATACTGCTACCAAAGGTGCTCAATCCCAATAAGCAGCAACAGAATGAGCACCAGATACAAAAAAAAAAAGAAAAAAAAAAGAAACTAAGACGGGATGAGATGATATATTCTTCCTTTCCGTAGTAGTGTGATTTTCACATTGAGATTTTGCAACATGATAGATATATAATATATCTTCTTTCTAATTTTTCCCATATTTTTCCATGGTGCATTTTCGTACACCTATTGCAAAACCTTTAGTTTATCTGTGCCCCACCTAACTTCAGCAGCTTTACCCCAAAAAATTAAAAAACTTCAGCAATCTCCAGAGCTTTCCAGACCTATACTAATAAATATAGGGGAAACTAAAAGCCATTATTTTTACCGGTAGGACATATATATGAATGAAGTATTTTTTATCATTCACCCGACCTAGCTATTAGCCTATAGCTAGTACTCTTGGTATGAATGCATCATAATCAATGTATAAGAGGACTCAAGGGATAGACATGTTGGACAGTTCATTCATCATCAGAACATGGGACCTAATTCTAAAATTATATGAGAAACTTGGTATTCTCACAATGTTTCTCTTCAAATGAGAACTGGTCCAAACCTCTAGACATGGGAAACATAGGGAAAAAAAGAGTCGCCTGTGGCATGAAATCTTGTACCAAGTGCTACAGAAGATCTACAGATTTCTTAAGAACCCTCACTGGTAGAAAAAGAGGCTTCCGTCCAGCCCCATTAGTCGCGAAACTGTAGGAACCGCGACTAATGAAGTCTTTAGTCGCGGTTCGGCAGACGAACCGCGACCAAAGGCTTGGGCCAGGGCGCTCGGTGGCTAGCTGGTGCACGTGAGGGGCTTTAGTCGCGGTTGGCCAGGCCAACCGCGACTAAAGGTGCCCAGAGGCCTTTAGTCGCGGTTGGCCTGGCCAACC
>NC_041390.1:624686233-624690472 GCF_002162155.2 Triticum dicoccoides | reverse complement strand
CCCAAAGGCCTTTAGTCGCGGTTGGCCTGGCCAACCGCGACTAAAGCTCCTCCCCTATATATACCAGTTCAGCGCACTCACTTAGCCATTTGGTGCCACTTCTCTTCACAAGGGGGTGTAGGTTTGCTTTTGGTTCCTCTTATGCACACAAGGTGTTTGATGAAATGCCCAACAGCGTGAAACAAACATGATATGAAGTGTTGGAGCCACGCTTGAGGTTCCTCCTCGATCGCGGTTAGCAACTTGAACCTTTCATGCATGTGTGTCATTGATAAAATATGCATGTGTGTTGTTCATTGTTTAATTTCTATTGTTTATAGCTAGTTACTTTAACAAATGCATGATGGTTAATTATATATTTTATATTATAATAATGCAGATGAATCGGCAATGGATGTACGGTAACCGACTCTCCCGCGAGTTCACTACGGGTTTGAAAGATTTCCTCGTAGTGGCTAATGCGAACAAGCAGAAGGGTTTTGTTATCTGTCCATGTGTTGACTGTAAGAATCAGAAGGGTTGCTCTTCCTCAAGAGAAGTTCACCTGCACCTGCTTCGGCACGGTTTCATGCCAAGCTATAATTGTTGGACCAAGCATGGAGAAAGAGGGGTTATAATGGAAGAAGATGAAGAAGGGGATGATTTCATCGATGAAAGCTATCTTGCTCATTTCGGTGATACTTTCATGGAGGATGCTGAAGGTGAAGGGGAAGGTGAAGGGGAAGGTGAAGGTGAAGGTGAAGAAGAGGCACGTGATGAGACCGTTGATGATCTTGGTCGGACCATTGCTGATGCACGGAGACGCTGCGAAACTGAAAAGGAGAGGAAGAATTTGGATCGCATGTTAGAGGATCACAGAAAGTCGTTGTACCCCGGATGCGATGATGGTCTGAAAAAGCTGGGCTGCACACTGGATTTGCTGAAATGGAAGGCACAGGCAGGTGTAGCTGACTCGGCATTTGAAAACTTGCTGAAAATGTTGAAGAATATGTTTCCAAAGAATAACGAGTTGCCCGCCAGTACGTACGAAGCAAAGAAGGTTGTCTGCCCTCTAGGTTTAGAGGTTCTGAAGATACATGCATGCATCAACGACTGCATCCTCTACCGCGGTGAATACGAGAATTTGAATGAATGCCCGGTATGCACTGCATTGCGTTATAAGATCAGAGGCGATGACCCTGGTGACGATGTTGAGGGCGAGAAACCCAGGAAGAGGGTTCCCGCCAAGGTGATGTGGTATGCTCCTATAATACCACGGTTGAAACGTCTGTTCAGGAACAAAGAGCATGCCAAGTTGTTGCGATGGCACAAAGAGGACCGTAAGTCGGACGGGGAGTTGAGACACACCGCAGATGGAACGCAATGGAGAAAGATCGACAGAGAGTTCAAAGATTTTGCAGCTGACGCAAGGAACATAAGATTTGGTCTAAGTACAGATGGCATGAATCCTTTTGGCGAGCAGAGCTCCAGCCATAGCACCTGGCCCGTGACTCTATGCATCTACAACCTTCCTCCTTGGTTGTGCATGAAGAGGAAGTTCATTATGATGCCAGTGCTCATCCAAGGTCCGAAGCAACCCGGCAACGACATCGATGTGTACCTAAGGCCATTAGTTGATGAACTTTTACAGCTGTGGGGCAGACCTGGTGTCCGTGTGTGGGATGAGCACAAAAAAGAGGAATTTAACCTACGAGCGTTGCTTTTTGTAACCATCAACGATTGGCCTGCTCTTAGTAACCTTTCGGGACTGTCAAATAAGGGATACAATGCATGCACGCACTGCTTACATGAGACTGAAAGTGTACATTTGCCAAATTGTAAGAAGAACGTGTACCTTGGGCATCGTCGATTTCTTCCGAAAATTCATCCAGTAAGAAAGAAAGGCAAGCATTACAACGGCAAGGCAGATCACCGGCCGAAGCCTGCGGAACGCACTAGTGCTGAGGTGTTTGATATGGTCAAGGATTTGAAAGTCATCTTTGGAAAGGGTCCTGGCGGACAATCAGTTCCAAAGGGAGCTGACGGGCACGCAGCCATGTGGAAGAAGAAATCTATATTCTGGGAGCTAGAATATTGGAAAGTCCTAGAAGTCCGCTCTGCAATCGACGTGATGCATGTTACGAAGAATATTTGCGTGAACCTCCTAAGCTTCTTGGGCGTGTATGGGAAGACAAATGATACAAAGGAAGCACGGCAGGACCAGCAACGTTTGAAAGACCCTGATGACCGGCATCCGGAATGGTTTCAAGGTCGTGCCAGCTACGCTCTGACCAAATAAGAGAAGGTCATCTTTTTTGAATGCCTGAGCAGTATGAAGGTCCCGTCTGGATTCTCGTCCAATATAAAGGGAATAATAAACATGGCGGAGAAAAAGTTCCAAAACCTGAAGTCTCACGACTGCCACGTGATTATGACGCAATTGCTTCCGATTGCTTTGAGGGGGCTCCTGCCGGAAAATGTTCGAGTAGCCATTGTGAAGCTATGTGCATTCCTCAATGCAATCTCTCGGAAGGTAATCAATCCAGAAGATCTACCACGGTTACAGAACGATGTGATCCAATGTCTTGTCAGTTTCGAGTTGGTGTTCCCGCCATCCTTCTTCAATATTATGACGCACCTCTTGGTTCACCTAGTCGAAGAGATTTTCATTCTCGGTCCTGTATTTATACACAATATGTTCCCCTTCGAGAGGTTCATGGGAGTATTAAAGAAATATGTTCGTAACCGTGCTAGGCCAGAAGGAAGCATCGCCAAGGGCTATGGAAATGAGGAGGTAATTGAGTTTTGTGTTGACTTTGTTCCTGACCTTAAGCCGATTGGTCTTCCTCGATCGCGGCACGAGGGGAGACTAAGTGGAAAAGGCACGATCGGAAGGAAATCAACGACATGTATGGACGGCCATTCTCTGACTAAAGCACACCACACTGTACTGACCAATTCCAGCTTGGTGGCTCCGTACTTTGAGAAACACAAGAATATTTTACGCTCGGACAACCCGGGGAAGCCTGAATCCTGGATTAGGAAGGCCCACATGGAGACTTTCGGCAGTTTGTTGAGAAAACATTTAATGAATGACAATGATGTTGTAGATCAGCTGTACATGTTGTCCAAGACACCATCTTCGACTATAATGACTTTCCAAGGGTACAAGATAAATGGGAATACATTTTACACGATCGCCCAAGATAAAAAGAGCACCAACCAAAACAGTGGTGTCCGCTTTAATGAATGACAATTATGGTTACATAGAGGAGATATGGGAACTTGACTATGGACCCTCCTTTAAGGTCCCTTTGTTCCGGTGCAAATGGTTCAAGCTAACAGGAGGTGGGGTAAAGGTGGACCAGCAATACGGAATGACAATGGTGGATTTCAACAATCTTGGTTACCTTGACGAACCATTCGTCCTAGCGAAAGATGTCGCTCAGGTTTTCTATGTGAAGGACATGAGTAGCAAACCGAGGAAACGGAAAGATAAGAAAACGATCAGTACATCATGCGATGATCCAAAGCGCCACATTGTTCTTTCAGGGAAAAGAAACATCGTGGGAGTGGAGGACAAGACAGACATGTCAGAAGATTATAATATGTTTGCTGAAATTCCGCCCTTCAAAGTGAACACCGACCCAAGCATTAAGTTAAATGATGAGGATGCTCCATGGATATGGCACAATCGTAAGCAAGCAGGGACACAAGGGAAGAAATGATGTGTAATAATTTATTCTACCAAACTTTGTTGAATGGATCATGTGAATTATATTACCCGTGATGTGTTTGGTGTCCATTTTCGAATGATTCGAGATACCACTGATGATACATGAAATTTGGAGTGATTTAGTCATACTCCTGCCTAGGCGTATAATATGCATACTCGTATTTTTCTGAATTTTTTGATATAATATTTGTGTTTTTAACATATTGAATTGAATTAGTTTTATTTTTCTGAATTTTTTGATATATTATTTGTATTTTTAACATTTTGAATTGAATTAGTTTTATTTTTCTTAATTTTTTGATATATTATTTGTATTTTTAGAATTTTGAATTGAATTAGTTTTATTTTTCTGAATTTTTTGATATAATATTTGTGTTTTTAACATATTGAATTGAATTAGTTTTATTTTTCTGAATTTTTTGATATATTATTTGTATTTTTAAGATTTTGAAAAAGAAAAAGTATTTTAAAAATACCTTTAGTCGCGGTTGGCCTGCCCAACCGCGACTAAAGGTCGTTGCGCG
>NC_041390.1:624685374-624686223 GCF_002162155.2 Triticum dicoccoides | reverse complement strand
TGGTGTCCATTTTCGAATGATTCGAGATACCACTGATGATACATGAAATTTGGAGTGATTTAGTCATACTCCTGCCTAGGCGTATAATATGCATACTCGTAGTCTTCATAGCCGCCGCCGTTGTACTGGTAGTCGTCGCCTTCTTAATTTTTTGATATATTATTTGTATTTTTAGAATTTTGAATTGAATTAGTTTTATTTTTCTGAATTTTTTGATATAATATTTGTGTTTTTAACATATTGAATTGAATTAGTTTTATTTTTCTGAATTTTTTGATATATTATTTGTATTTTTAACATTTTGAATTGAATTAGTTTTATTTTTCTTAATTTTTTGATATATTATTTGTATTTTTAGAATTTTGAATTGAATTAGTTTTATTTTTCTGAATTTTTTGATATAATATTTGTGTTTTTAACATATTGAATTGAATTAGTTTTATTTTTCTGAATTTTTTGATATATTATTTGTATTTTTAAGATTTTGAAAAAGAAAAAGTATTTTAAAAATACCTTTAGTCGCGGCTGGCCTGCCCAACCGCGACTAAAGGTCGTTGCGCGCGGGAACGAAAAACCCGCCAAAAAAGCCCTTTAGTCGCGGGTCGCCTCCCCAACCGCGACTAAAGGTTACCCTTTAGTCGCGGGTCGCCTCCCCAACCGCGACTAAAGGTTGCCCTTTAGTCGCGGGTCGCCTCCCCAGCCGCGACTAAAGGGGGGGGGCTATAAATACAAGGGCCCGACCTGTCGCGGGCATTTCTCGTCTTCTCTGCCGCGCCGAAGGCCTGCCGCCGTCGCCCTCGCCCTCGACGCCGCCCGCCGTCGCCCTCGCCCTCGACGCCGCCCGCCGTC
>NC_041390.1:624675112-624684678 GCF_002162155.2 Triticum dicoccoides | reverse complement strand
CCGCCTCTCGCCCGCCCTCAACGCCGCCGCCCGCCGTCGCCCGCCGCCCCCTCTCGCCCACGTACAGAGAGCTAGCGAGATCGTGGAGAGAGAGAGAGAATTTTTTTTTGTTCTTTTTAATTTTAACTAGTTAATTAGTTTAACAAAAATGGTAAAATAACTTAACAAAAACGTCCCCTTCCTCGCCCCCTCCTTTTGCCACCGCCCTTTCGCCACCGCCACCGCCACCGCCCCCCTTCTTCACTTAATTAATTTGTTTTTACTACATGTTTTCAGGACTGACATAATGGCGGACGATAGAGCTGACCCGATTATGGACAACTATGATCCGGACGGTGAAGCACATATGTTCGGCATCATAAACGGCGATATTCTATATGTGCCGACCGGACAAGAAGAAGATGATATCTCTTCTTATCTGAACCTTGACGGTGAAGATGAAGGGCGCCGTCAGCAAGATGATGCCGAACAAACGTCGATAAACGACGATCTTCAAATGGAAGTAGCAACCACCTCCAGCGCCGAGGTATATATATACATTGAGCCTCTGGTGATACAAACTAACTGATTTGAATAAATATGTGTGGACTAACGCGCGCGACTCTCTTTCTTATTTTAGCCCTCGGCCGGATTGTCGAAACAATCGAGTACGTCGTCAAAGCGTGGCGCAACCAAGACGATGAAACAAGGAGAAACATGCACCATCGAGGTTGTCGACAGTGCAACCGGCAGGCCGCTGGAGCCCCGCAAGAACGCCACCAAGTTTGTCAACCAATGCGGAGCCATTGTTAGAGACAACGTCTCGATCACCGTCCAGGAGTGGAATAAGCCAAAGAAGGCACGAATTGCTGGTTTCACTTTTGTCGATAAGAGAACAAAAAAAGATTGCTTCAAGAAGCTTATGGAACATTTCGTTCTACCTCCGGAATACAACAAATTCGATGAGGAGGGTAACAAGATTGAGGAAAACAAGGAGAGGAGGAGGCTAGTCAAACAGTTCGCTCTTCATAAGATGGCCGACGCATTCCGAGAATTCAAGCAAAATCTAGCCCATGACTTTGTCAAGCAGAACAAGACTCCGGATTTCAAAGGACAATATGAGAAACTGAAACATGATTGGCCAGAATTTGTGAAGCAAAAGAAATCGGAGCAGTTCATTCAAATATCGAAAAAAAATAAGGAAAATGCGGCTAAGAAGGAGTACAATCATATTATGGGGCCAGGAGGGTATCGCCTTTGGGAGCCTAGGTGGGAGAAGATGGAGAACGAGCTGAGGGCGCGAGGAATCCGTCCAGGTACGGAGGGATGGGACCCAAGGGCCAAAAGCTGGTGGTACGGGCATGGGGGAACGCTGAACCCGGAGACAGGGGAGTGTGTTTACCGGGGCAAAATAATTAAACCCACCCAAGCCCTTATTGACGCAATGAGGGATGCTCAAGAGGGGAAGATCAAGTTCAACAGAGAGAATGACGCGCTGACAAAAGCCCTCGGGAATCCTGAACACGGAGGACGTGTACGAGGCATGGGGCACATTCCGTGGAAAATAGGGTTCCCCCAGAACGATGACCCGTACGGTTACAGAAGCCGGAAGAGAAAGATGGATCGGGAAGCAGATGTTGTGGCGCGGTTGGCATCGGAAATGGATGTGATGAAGAAAACCGTGAGTGTACTAGTAGCCGAACGAGATGCAGCTCGGGCGCAGCATGAAGATCATCCAGCGGATCTCAGAAGCCAGCAGCGGAGAAGCAGTGTGGCTTCCACGGAGGCCCCACCGGCTGGTGCAGATGCACCGACGATCGAAATTACTGCACCAGAGCCTCTGGTGGTCGAAATTACTGCACCGGAGCCTCTGGTGGTCGAAATTACTGCACCGGAGCCTCCTCGCTACCCCGTGGACGATATAAAGGAGATGAAAGAATGTCATCTGTATTATCCTATCGGGAACATGTCCATGAAGGTAGCCATCGGCAGTGCTTTACCATGTTTACCTGGAGCACTCCACCACAACACCCCCATTCAAGATGGCTATGCTCGTGTCACGGTGGAGGACATAGTCCAAGGGTTTGAGGACCTGGAGATTGACATTGCTACACCTGAAGGGGAGAAAAGACTTGGAGATGTCAAGCGCCATTTCATTCTATGGCAAAAGAAGTTTATCAAGTTTCCAGGCGAGGCGCCAAGGACAACAAGTCCACCCCCCTACGGTGGTGGCGGTTCACCTACACCTCTGTCACGTCAGCCGACGCCCCCCAGTCCACAACGTCCGGCGGGTGATCAGACGCCGCCCCCCAGTCCTCGTCCGGCGGGTGATCAGACGCCGCCCCCCAATCCACCTCCGGCAAAGAAGCAGAAGCAGTCCTGGATTATTAACCCGGACCCTTATGTACCTAAGACCACAAAGGTACCGGAGCCATCACTGAAGCCTCTCCCCACAAGGCCTTGGGAACGTAGTGCCGAGGAAACTGCCGCGGCCGCGGCTGCTGATCATGAGAAATGGAAGGAGGACTGCAAGAAGAAAAGAGAGCCCGAGCCCAAGCCAGTATTTTCTGATGAGCAAAAGAAGTGGGCTAAGTCATTTTTGAGCACACCGTCCCAAGCCGCGAAGAATCTGCCTGACGACTATGCACGTGAACTTCGTAGGCAGGCACTCATGTTGAAGGAGAAGAAAGAGCGGGCGGAGAACCAGGAGAACAAAGCCTTGGAGGAGGCCGAGAAAACGGAATTAGAAAGTAAAAAAAGCGGGAAACGAGTTGCCCAGCTCGGGGAACAAAGTAAACAATCGATTGCCCCGCTTATAGTGAAAGCCGCCGGTTCGGATGACCCCGATATCATAGCAGCTGCGGCAGCACATGGATTGACTGTAACGAGTGCCAGAGAACAAGTGGCCAACTTAGGTATTACTCTTCGTGAACTGTTAGGCCTTGATGAGGCGCCAGTGAAGGAGGTAGTAATTACATATGTGAAGAATGGGCCCCTCGTCGAGCCTGCGCAGGAAGAGGATCTACCTCCACAAATGAAAGGTCTGCTGAAATGGTACAAGGGTTACATAAAAAATAAAAACGCCAAAGAATATATTTATGCGGAAGTTAGATATGAGCATCACTTCAAACATTACTATGTACAAATTCATCTGAGTGAATTGTTTCAGCTTTTCAATCTGCGCGAGCTCGACAAATCTATCATCAGTTGCTACGTTCTGTAAGTGATTTATTTCTACCCCATCTCGTTCATATTGCCTGCACTATATATATGTCCTAACTATATTGTTGTGTCCGCTATTATACATGCAGAATGAAGATTAAGGAATGCAGAGTAAGGAACATCCATGATGTTGGGTTCATTGACCCACACATCGTTAATGGATATGTGTTGGAGCATCACCCCGCCGACATGGAGGCAGACCTGTGGCAGTTTCTTACAAAGCAGGAACTCAAAAGTGATATTCTATTTCCTTACCATTTTGGGTGAGTGTTTCTGTCTTGAGCACATTCTCTTTTATTTACTCCATGCATGGTATGTGGCCGGCTAATCGATGAGTTATGCATGACGTACTGTGCATGTATCGTGTCCGCAGGTTCCACTGGATTCTGCTAGTAATTAAAGTTGACACCTCAGAATGTCTCGTCCACGACTCTCTGAATAAGGATCCAAAGCTTTGGGGCGACATGAGAAGAATGCTGCAGAAGTAATTATTTTCATTCATTTGCGCTCTATATCGATCGGCCTATTTCGTTCATTTCCTAATATTAAGTAACTAATAACTCTCTTGTTCATTTAATTTTCTTTGCCTCTTAGGGTTTGGAGACGGTTCGTAGATACAAAGGTCGGTGAATTCAAAAAAGAGCTAGAATTCAAAAGGTCAAAGGCTAAGAATGGTGAGGATATTCAGCCAGCGGGGACCAATCTATGTGCATACTATGTCTGTGAGATGATCCGGAGATACACCTCTGAGCGGGTTCCGAGTGATACCAATGCTCAGAGGAATAACCTCCGGATGATGCTTAGTCCAGAAGCTCGCTTTCGACCACTTCAAGAGGAACTAGCTGGATGGTTCAGGAGGGAAGTCCTCCATCCTAAAGGAGAACACCATTACAAGGACGTAGAACTTTATATGCATTAAATTATGTATGGAAACTTGTTCAAAATTGTATATGGTCATCCGATGATATTGAATATATATTGTATATTCCTCTTGAATTCTTTTTGGTTCTAATTTCAAATTTGTTTGAAATTGTACATTCATATGCATGTATGTAGTACCGTAGAATATGTGAAACTCCTTCAAAATTAAAATAAAGCACAAAAGAAATAAAACAATACAAATTAAACAGAAAACAGGTTTAGGGGGGGGGCTAAAACCCTAAACCTGCGGCGGCCTTTAGTCGCGGTTGGCCAGAAGAACCGTGACTAAAGGTCCTCCGCCCCGACGGCCGCCTGGCGCCCACGTGGACGAGCTTTTAGTCGCGGTTCTTAAGCAACCGCGACTAAAGGGTGGGGCCTTTAGTCGCGCCCGTTCGGTCGCGGTTGCGCAACCGCGACTAATGGCAGTTGCGAACCGCGACCAAAGGCCCTTTTTCCACCAGTGCCTCTGGAAGCATCTTCAACTTGTCACTCACCAATTACTTGTCTAGTTCAGCGTCTCATTTTGACACTCAGCACGCTCTCAATGCATACCTCATCGGCCTCGTGGATCTGTCACTGCGGTGACGGAGAGGGTGGAAGAAGGGCTAATTGGAGCTGCTGGTCCTGCGGCGCAGCAGAGGAGGACTACCATGGAGCCGAGCATGGTCCCATCGGGCACCCGTGGTTGCAAACGAAGGCATGCTCCATGGTACAAGTGGCTGTGGTGGTAAATGTTTGGGATTTTTTTTGGTGGAGCGACGAATGGAGAAGCAAATTTTGGGGGTCTTGGGGGGAGGAAGTACTAGAAGCCACCTTCATATAAAAAGGTTGAGTTAATTTAGACCTAAAAAAATAGGAAAACGTTCAAAATCCAATGGATGATTTCTTCAAGCGCGTCAGCCTCCTCCGTCGGCTGCCACACGCCCCTTGGTTCAGCGCGTCTCTATCCTCTCCTAGAAACAACGCCAGCCATCAATCCCCGTCTTATCCACTCGGCTCTCTATCCTTCCTCAGCCCCTCTGTTCTCCACCATCACAAGGCCAGCCACTGGCCGTTGCAAGAGCGGACACACACTAGTGCGAGATGCGAGACGCGACTGCTGGGGACGGGCACAGGTCGCCGGCGAGACCGCGCCGCCCGTCGTTCCTTCTAGTGAGGCGTCGAGTTGCACTGGGTGGCTGAACTGAGAAGGGAAAGCAGGCAGTGCTGCGGTGCAGCCTATGTCAGTTATTCCAGCCCATTTGGTTTCAGGCCTAAGTATTTTCCTAAAAAAAATTTACTTAACTAAAAGATCAAATATTTTTATTGTCTGACCTCTAGCTCTAGGCAACAGTAAAGTTCCTTAAAAAGAGAGACTGCCCGCTCCCGTCTAACCCTACCCGCTCCTGTGCGGCGCCACTGCGCCGCACCGAAGCGCCCCCTCCGGCCATCTCCCATTCACTCCAGCGCACACCCTCTCCCCCCGCCGCCGCCCGGGGGGCTTGCAGGCAAAGCATGTGTGCCGCAGCGGTGGCGACGGCCTTTCTCCTTGCAAAAGACTCAGTCAGGAGGCGGCGGCGTTCGGCGACTTGTCCAGCGGCGACAGCTTGGGCACCGATCTGGGTCCAGATGGGCTTCAGGGGGGCCGCACTTGCTGATGCCGTATACCGTCCCGTCAACGGCATGCCGCCCCTAGGATCGACCTACGTCATGAGGACGTCGGAGGCTCAGGGCCTGGGCGTGGCGGTGGTGGTCGTCTCCTTCGCCAGAGATGGTCAGCCTGAGGCTGGGTGGTCGGATCTCCAGATCCATCATCTAGTGTCGGCTGGAAGTTGGGGAGACAGAGTTGCCGGTGAAAAACGAGAAGATGGCAGGCGATGGCGGCGTCTTGCGTCGCCACCTTGATGGAGGCATCATCGTGTAACTTTTGTCAACCCACTCGTGTTGGTTCAAGGAAACCCTAAGATCTGGTCATTCAGATTGGAAGATGGCGGTACTGCGGTATCATTACTCTCTTGGGAGCATTGTTTGTGGAGCAGCGCTGGAAGATAGAGGCAGAAGGTGGACCGGCTATGTCTTGCACGGAGATTCGGCGGAGATGTCATCATGCCTAGCCAACAGGTGCTACTTTGTGTTATGCCTGGTCGGCAGGTGCTACGCATGACAGATCTTCCAGAGTCTTCGTGTCTGGATGAATGCACGCAGGGCGGTGGTGCCGTTGGGTGCTGTGGTAGCGTCGACGGATGTCTGGAATGGATGATGCAGATCTCTATCCTGAAGATGGGCCAGTGGTCCGAGGATGATGGCGGCTTCTGGCTTCTAAAACGTGTGCATGTGGTGCACGCTTTAGGTCTACTGCACCGCCTGTTGGTCCTGATACATTACGTGGATGGATCGGCGACGACACCCGTTTACATATGGGGTGAGAGCACTCGACATTTTCGAGTTTGTAGGTGTGAGTGATGGCATCGGATTGCTTGATGTATTTTCTTGTCAGACCTTTGTGGAATAATAATAAGGATGGTTGTATGCATCGATTGATGCAGACGCTAGAGTTTTAACCTCCTTTTCCAAAAAAAATGAAACACTTTTTTTAGCTGAACACTGACACTCTAGTACAACTGTTCAGTTCTCGAATGAGTTGCCAAAGTTCAAGTCCTGGTTGGATGGTTAGGTGGACAGTGATAACCCCAGCCCACCAGGGGTCAAGTCTTGGTGCCCATTTAGGTGGACAATGGTAACCCAAGCACATTCAGTGGGAGGAGACGTTCCCGTCGACTACCAGACGCCTACAGTGACTTCCTAAAATCTCAAGATGATATGCCGGCTCAGTCTCTCGGAGGTGTTCATAGAGGTAGGGTGTGCGTGCGTGCGTTCATAGGGGTGAGTGTATGCGCGTACATTTGAGCGCTTGCATCAGTACTGTGTTCAAAAAAATTCTTTTGATTTCGCAATTGAAAAAGATTTATCTCCCAAACCATTATCACAATTAATGACCCTCTTTCACCACTGCCTTTCTCGCGACGATATCTTCAAAACTAGATCCCATGTTGACATATTTCGATAACTTTTGTTGTCGTCGCCACTTGCCAGATTACTATCACTTACTTGCCACATTATTTGTTACCCAGTTTTCATATTAAATCAATTTGGTTATCAGATTGATGAATGTGAATATACCCCACAGAAAAGCTTGATTCATTGTAGTTGCGTTGGTTCATGCATTTACTTGCTTATTGGTAGTGCTTGAATACCCACTCTTTTTTGCGGGTATTGAATACCCACTCGTTAGCTACACATAACATTGCAATGCTTAAAAATATGTTAAATTATTGTTCTGGTAACTATGTATAATTTTTGTGACAACTATGCATGTTTAAGATGACAACTATGATGATATAAATGTGGCAACTAGGAATGACGAATTTTTTTTTATCGAAACATGTCAACATGGGGTCTTATTTTGAAGGCCTGGTTGAGACGAACCTAACAGTGAAGACGGATGTCCAATCAAATTATTAATTTGGAAGATAAAACATTTTAAAAATAAAAAACATTTAATGTCATGATGTAAGAATGAGGTAGAAGATTCTTGCATGCATGCATGTGCACTCTCTCTAGGCAAAAATCCCTTTTTTAACAGTACAGACACATGCGCTCATATAAACGTGCATACACTCATCCCTATGAACGAACACGCACTCACTATCCTTATGAGCACCTTCGAGAGACTAAGCCGGCATATCATCTTGAGATTTACGAAGTCATCGTAGACGCCTCGTCGTCGACATGAACGTCTCCTCCCACTGAATATGCATCACTGAAAATCCTAAAATAAATCCAGAAATAATGTGAGCACCAGAATTTGAACCCTGATGAGCTAGGGATACCACTGTCCATCTAACCATTTAACCATAGGTTGGTTCGTCGCAAAAATCCCATTTAATAGTAAGCGCATGGAAAAAAGACATGCATGCAATCGCTGCTAACAAGCCGCCACATGAGAAGGGCATGGTGCGGCGCCAACGGTTAGATTTTCCCAAAAAAGATATCGTACTAGCTTTGCGTAGCCTAGCCGGCAAAAGTTTATTCATCATTGACCACTTGTCTCAGCTAAAGCATAACCCCAAAGCCAGGGCATCGTCAGTTCATCATCCGGTCCACCCATGAATATTGTCAAAACTCCTAGCTCGGCATGAGCCACAGCGTCTGGGTTGATGCCTCCACGGTAGGGGGCATCCACGCCCGTGTCTCCAGCCAGTCATGGTGGACCGAGGGAGAGACACAATCCCATGGCTACCGACGGCCGCCGTCATGCACGCTCGAAGGACACCAAGCCCGTGGTGTCCGGACCCAGGAGAAGGAAGGAGCCACCACCCCTGCACCTCGTTGCCGAACTCCAACCACTGCTGCCGAAGCCAGAGCGGCCGCCACACCGATCAGTGCGTCCACCGCGAGACAACCTAGACAGATCCGGGTAGGGCACACTCGAACCCCTAGGACCCAGCTCGGATCCAGATGGAACTGCACCGAAGGCAGCCCAAGAAGGTCGTTGAATGCCACAACACCATCCTATCAGGGGAGACCGAGGCCACGCCATCCGCACATGTCCCACCATACTGGAGGCCGGCCCTGCCAAGCCAGCATGCGCCTCCAGCCCGCGGCTCCAGCAACCAACCCACCCCCCCACCCCCCAGGATTTTGATATAGGGGGGCCAAGCCCAGTATAGATAAAAAAATATCCAATGTAGAAAATATTCGTATAGAACAAAGTTCGCTTCGGCTATAGTATTAGTTTAAATTTACCTCTAAGATTAAGTTTCTCTTCAATGGTTGAACTGCAATCTCGAATTAGCTATATTGTACTCATTCCGTCCCATAATGTAAGACATTTTTGCAAACTTACATAGCCTGCAAAAACGTCTTATATTGTGGGACAGAGGAATTAAGTTCAACGTAGGTAAAATTTGCATCACAAATAGGAACTCGTATAAGGACTCGGATCACGAACACGATAATTTATACAGCTACCACAAGATATGAACTCTTCATAAAATCACAGTGTCACAAATCACATAACCAAACACAACAGAAAACAGATGTATAAGTTCAACACTGAAACAAAGATGAGAATTTAGGGTTAGAAAAGATTGATAGATAGTGTGATGTGTTAAACCTCGGCTAGTTTGTTGATTCGAGCCGGAAGAATTGACAAGTGGAGCTGGACGCACCGCTGCCGTATGAATCAGACCAAGGTAAGGAGAGCAGAGGCGATTGGGTGGCAAAAGGGGAGCGGCATGCGCACTAATCCCACGTACGAGATCTTCTACCGGAGAACACAGCGGCCAGGCGGTGAGATTAGAGCTAACAGCCCAATCTGGCCACTAGTGGGCTCCATATGGGCCTTTTTTTTCCTTTTTCCAAAGTTCACGTTGTGGAGATAGGGGGGGCTACTACGTGTGACA
>NC_041390.1:624640133-624674909 GCF_002162155.2 Triticum dicoccoides | reverse complement strand
GCCATGCCAACGCACAGGCCCTCCCCACCACCTTTGCCATGTAGCCACCGCCGCATCGTCGCGGCCCATAGGCCGGTCTCTCGTGGCAGCGCCGTGTTGAGCACCACACTCCCTGCCCACCGGTTGTCCCATGTGGCAACCACTAGGGGAGAAGGGAAAAGGGGGCGCACCATTGCCGCCACAGGCCGGGATTCACCCGGCGTCACCGTCCGATGACAGCAAGGGGAAGGGAACATGGGGAAGGGCTCGGGCGGCGGTTAGGGTTTCACCCTCCAATGCCGGAGCCGGGCGAATCGGTTTCTCTATGCACCGTTTATTGAAAAAGAGGTTCTAAAGGCAATATCACAAATGAAACCGAATAAAGCATCGGGACCAGATGGGTTTCCAACTGAATTCTATAAGAAATGTTGGCATATTATTAAGGATGATCTTATGCTCATGTTTCATGATTTCTTCAATGGTCATTCAGAGCTGTTTCATCTTAACTTCGGTATGATAACGCTGTTGCCAAAGAAAGATGAGGCAGTTCGGATAGAACAATTCAGGCTCATATGTCTTCTTAATGTGAGTTTCAAATTTTTCATAAAGGTTGGAACCAATAGATTGACACAAATTGCTCATTCAGTGGTCCAGCCGAGCCAGACAACGTTCATGCCAGGGCGGCACATACTGGAAGGGGTGGTCGTTTTGCATGAAACACTTCATGAGATCCACGCGAAGAAACTAGATGGGGTTATCTTTAAAGTGAATTTTGAGAAGGCGTATGATAAAGTTAAGTGGTCTTTCCTTCAGCAGGCAATGCGCATGAAAAGTTTTAGTGAGGCCTGGCGGAACCAAGTGGGTACCCAAGTCGAGAAGGGTAGTGTCGGAATCAAGGTTCACGATGATATCGGTCATTATTTTTAGACACACAAGGGGTTGAGACAAGGGGATTCCATGTCTCCTCTCTTGTTTAATATAGTGGCAGATATGTTGGCCGTTCTTATTGGCAGGGCCAAGCAGCATGGCCATGTAGAGGGGTTAGTTCCTCATCTAGTTGATGGAGGAGTATCCATTCAACAGTATGCTGATGACACTATCTTATTCATGAAACATGATATGGCTAAGGCATGTAATATGGAACTTATCTTATGTCTCTTCGAACAATTATCTGGCTTAAAAATTAATTTTCACAAGAGTGAGTTGTTTTGCTTTGGGAAGGCCAAAGACGAGGAAGACACTTATAGACAATTGTTTGGATGTGAATTAGGTGCTTTACTATTTAGTTATATGGGAATACCAATCCACCATCATAAGTTCCCAATAAAGAATGGAAGTGTATCGAAGAGCGAATTGAAAAAAAAACTTAGTTGCTGGAAGGGCAAGCTTATGTCATATGGAGGTCGGCTAGTCTTGATTAACTCGGTACGTGGATACGTGGTTAGGAGAGACGCCCCTGGCCGTCCAATATCCCACCCTTTATATTATTGTGCAACGTAAGGAGGATTACGTAGGCACAGTTTTCCAAACAACTCCCTTGAATATTCAGTTCAGATGTGCGTTAGTTGGTGAGAGATGGACTGCCTGGATGCATTTGGTTCGGACACTGATAGAGGTTCAACTCTCCGACCAGCCGGATTCGACACAATGGAAGTTAACCAAAAATGGGATTTTTACGGTGAAATCATTCTATATGGATTTGATTAATTCTGGCCCAATCTCAAGATCGTTGCATATTTGGAGGGTTAAGGTTCCTTTGCGTATTAAAATCTTTAGGTGGTTCGTCCACAAGCGAGTGATGCTCACAAAGGACAACTTAATCAAAAGTTTGTTATTTTTCCTGAGAACTTGGCCACATATAATGACACAATGCGAAGGTTTCCCAATTTTTTTTTGAATTTTTTATTTTCTTTGAATTTTTTATGCCCGTTTCAAAATGCGGTCAAAACGACGGGAATGACCGTTCCTAGCTAGTGGTTGAATTTTGGATTTTTTGGTGTTTCTCTGATTAAATAGATAATTATGTACCTAAAAATGATTTTTGGAAAAAATAAATAGCAAACTACAAGGCAGCTACAGTTCAAATTTGACCCGCTTCCAACTGAATCGGCGGAAATTTGTCTTTTTCACGAGAGGTGCATCAAAACTTTTTACACCCAACCATTTGGTCAATTATGCATTAAATATGGCCTAGTATTTTAGAAAAATGATTTAGTCCAATTTTGCAACAATTATTTAGGAGGTCCTTCACAAAAAATCCTCCTTTTGGGCACTCGAAATATGGAAAATGGTTTTTTCGTCCAAAGAAAATGAAAACTTCCTTAGGCAATACTGTTTGCCATTCCAATATGCACCCTTGTGCACGATATGAGATCATTTGAACAAACTATGCCATGAATGTGCCATAAGATTGGTCATTTGGCTTGAAAGCCATTGATCTCCACACGTGATATCTCGTTTCTGAGAACACTTTTTTTAAAATAATTGCCGTATTACAAGTCTATTATTTTTCCTGGGAACTTGGCCACATATAATGACACAATGCGAAGGTTTCCCAATTTTTTGGATTTTTTTGAATTTTTTATGCCCGTTTCAAAATGCGGTCAAAACAACGGGAATGACCGTTCCTAGCTAGTGGTTGAATCTTGGAATTTTTTTGGTGTTTCTCTGATTAAATAGATACTTATGTACCTAGAAATGATTTTTGGAAAAAATAAAGAGCAAACTATAAGGCAGCTACAGTTCAAATTTGACCCGCTTCCAACTGAATCGGCGGAAATTTATCTTTTTCACGAGAGGTGGATCAAAACTTTTTACACCCAACCATTTGGTCAATTGTGCATTAAATATGGCCTAGTATTTTAGAAAAATGATTTAGTCCAATTTTGCAACAATTATTTGGGAGGTCTTTCACAAAAAATCCTCCTTTTGGGCACTCGAAATATGGAAAATGGTTTTTTCGTCCAAAGAAAATGAAAACTTCCTTAGCCATTACTGTTTGCCATTCCAATATGCACCCTTGTGCACGATATGAGATCATTTGAACAAACTATGCCATGAATGTGCCATAAGATTGATCATTTGGCTTGAAAGCCATTGATCTCCACACGTGATAGCTCGTTTCTGAGAACACTTTTTTAAAAATAATTGCCGTATTACAAGTCTGTTATTTTTCCTGGGAACTTGGCCACATATAATGACACAATGCGAAGGTTTCCCAATTTTTTGGATTTTTTTGAATTTTTTATGCCCGTTTCAAAATGCGGTCAAAACAACGGGAATGACCGTTCCTAGCTAGTGGTTGAATCTTGGAATTTTTTTGGTGTTTCTCTGATTAAATAGATACTTATGTACCTAGAAATGATTTTTGGAAAAAAATAAAGAGCAAACTATAAGGCAGCTACAGTTCAAATTTGACCCGCTTCCAGCTGAATCAGCGAAAATTTATCTTTTTCACGAGAGGTGGATCGAAACTTTTTACACCCAACCATTTGGTCAATTGTGCATTAAATATGGCCTAGTATTTTAGAAAAATAATTTGGTCCAATTTTGCAACAATTATTTGGTAGGTTCTTCACAAAAAACCTCCTTTTGGTTTCAGATGGTCACCTAAAATATGATCTAATATTATTGAAAAATAGACTGATGCCATTTTGCAACAAATATTGGTAGGTGCTTCAAAAAATATATACCATTTTCGACACTCCAAAGGTAGAAAATGTTTTTTTACAAATAAAACTCATTTTTGAAATCAAATTTTAAAGATATTTGTATTATTCCAAGTTTGTTATTTTTCTCAAAAACAAGTCTCACTTGTGACACGATGCTATTGTTCTTATTTTTCTTCTAATTCTATGATGTTATAAAATAGATGACATGATTTAGCTTATTATTTAATCGATCACGACCAATTTAGATGATTATAAAATCGTCAAAGTGTGTACTACATTGTGATTGGTGGAACCGTTTGTGGCACGGATCGATGAGATGGCAGACATCCTACCATCCATTGCTAGCAATCCAACGTCCATCCATCCGTCCATGCAAAGAAAAGGAAAAAAAACACCGCACCAAACCCTACCTCTCTCGCACCTCTCCTCCCTTCCTTCCTTCCTTCCGCCGCCTCCCTCTCTCTGTCCCCGATCCAGATCGGCCTCTCCCTCACCCCTTGCACCGCGCCCTCCTTCCCTCGCGCTGTCACCGGCGGCGCGGCGCCCTCCTTCTCTCGCGCTACACCCGAACCTCGCTCCCGCTCCCAGCTCTTCTTCCTCCTCCGCTGCAGCTAGGGTTTCGTCTCCCCGATCCCCAATCCCCGTGCAGATGGAGAACCGAAATAAGTCCGACCTCAAGGTACTGTTGCCTAACCCTTTCCCCACTTCTGTACCCTGCCCGTCTCTCCACTCTCTTCGCCTCATTTTTCTCCCCTTTTGCGCCACCACGTCGTTGCACACAAAAGAGGAAGCGTCTGGACGATGGGACGGAGCAGGAGCAGGAGCCTGCTATCAAGGAGACGTGCCAAGGTAAAGCTGAGCAAATTCCATCCTTCTCGGCCAGAGATGTTTATTTTTTTTTATTTTTTTTTATTTTTTTACATTTTGTGATTTGGATGATGCAGTCCTGAAGGAGATGGAAAGCGAGGTCCAGAACCTCCGGGACGACAACAACCTGCTCCGCGACGAGCTGTAAGATCGAATGCTTATGTTATGTGTGTGCTGATTTTGGCTCGCTTTTATTTTGTGGGGAATGATGGTTGAGACATTGGTTCCTCTTCTTCTTGTTGTTGTCGTTGATTCTTTTATGCCAGCCTTGGCAAGGACCGGCAGCTTGCGGAGACGGATACGCTTTTAGTTGACAGGGAGCACCAGCTTTCAAAGAGCCAGACACTTCTAGTTGACAGTGAGTCCTGGTCTAATCTCGAGTTCTTCTTGACATTGGTGGTGTGTCAGCACAAAATATGCATTTATGGGGATTAATACGTGTCTTCTTGAAAGAGAGCATTGTGTGTCCGATTGAGAAGGTTATCAACTTATCTTTGTTATGATCTGAATTTCAGGCAACTCACATATCTGAATATTTGAATGGTGTAAGCAACTGCTTTTCCAGGCTGTGACATCCTTATAGATCAGGCGTAATTGTTTGAGTAGATTTTTTTAATCTTAATTTGCTGATTGCCACAATTCTTTGATATTTAGTTTGCAAAGTGAACACCAAAAGCGCTGATTGCTTGAGTTGATTCCCTTTTATATGATATACTTATGCTCAAAGGGAGTTGGAAAATTAGCAACAAACAAGACATATCACATGATATTAGTCAACAAACTGAACAGCTATTTTGATACTTCTCACTATTGTAGTAATATATTCTAATTGGGCTATTGTTATATCACATTGCAACTCGCATATGAATATATGAGTGTGTCAACATGTGGTCGCACCCTATTTCAGAAGCACACTTTGTGTAGCCAAAAAAAAAAAACATAGATGAGCAACATGCTAGAAAATGTGCACCTGCAAAAAGGCATGCAAAAACATGACCATTTGTGAACTGTCTTGAGTACGACAAAAAGTTGTGCGCATATAGTTGCTACATTGGTCCTTCATCTCTGTCTTTTTTAGTACGATACACAATTTTTCATAATTTTGAACAACTTTTAGCAAGTGCACATGTTATAGCATATTACAACCATGATTTTCCCCCCACATTTATTGGAAAATTCAGGGTGCATGTTCTAGAAGTGAGGTGTTGGTGCAGCGAGTTGTGGAAAATTCACATTCGATGTTTTTCAACTGCCAACTGTACTGGGTTGTGATACTGACTGTGTTTAGCTTGAATCAGTTACTCAATTTTGCAATTATATCTCTGAAAATTTGTATTTGACGAAATGGTTATTGTATGCTTATATGCAAGTGAACAGTTGGGAACAAAACCTGTTTGCATCATGTTATTTCCTACTTCTATAATGTGGTGTTTGGAGAGCTGATGATGTTGTATTTATCTGCATGTCATTACCGTGGTCCAGAATATGCTCCACATTCTGTTTAGTTATAATGATCATTAAGTGCTTACCAACATTTTTGCATTTTCCAGTGCTTTATTACTAGTATCTTGCATACAATAGCCTTAACACGGTAATGTAATTCATGGTTGTTTTATACCTGGTTAATAATCAGGTTCAGGTATGCTAGAGTGTAATAACATCGAACTTGTTTCTTGAAAAAAAAATGCACACCTTAGGAGGCACAGCACTCCTTTGTAAATTCACCTATACCTTGTAGATTGTCAACAAATCTATTTCTATCTTCATTCTTTTTCGTGATAACCAAGTTGATTTAGCTGCAATTTTAATTACCCTGTTCTGCTTTTCTTATGCAGCAAAGGAGTTTGAAACTGAAACAGTCCTGTCCAGTTTCACCTGCAAGGACCCCATAACCAAGGAACGGATCTATGGTCCGCATAATCTAGGTAGTTGGGACGGGGAATTCAAGCCGGACCAAGATCTGGAACAGGGGGTCAGAAAGGAGCTCCTCGCCAAGATCCGGCGCTACTACGAGCGGGTGAAGATCGTCGACGAAGGCTTCTGCTTTGGCCTACTAGATCCGGTTTCCAACATCGTCGTCGCCGAAGCAATCGCCCAAAGCAAGCTGCTGGTGGTGGATGAGGAAGACAAGGCCGAGCTGGCTGAGGACTCACATGGTCGTCAACGGCCGATACTACGGTGCATTTTTGAGCGGTCGCTCGACGGTCTCATCGCCTTTCTGGTGGCCCTCTTTCCCCACCTCACCTACTACAGGGCCGAGTGGTATCTCAACAAGGCTAATTTGGATCCCCTCGTGGCCGCCGACCTCATCATCAAGCACCGAGGGATGGAACAGACCTTCAGGTTTCTATCTGACACCACCGTGGCAGCCGTTGGAATGGCGCTAAGATGTGCTGCAGCTGCCGCCCAGCACCCCAACCCACGGAAGTTCGCTCTAGGGTGGAAGCTATTGTCCCCTTTTCTCTGCAAGATCAACACCCTGCTTTCACCACCCTACGCAGCCCGAGACCCCGGTCTGCTCATCGACATCCAGGAACTACTTCAGCAACCTGAACCACCTGCTCTTTTCGTCCTGGAGGAAGCCTGGAGGCTTGCCTCTAAACGCACTGGCAGCAACCTGAACCATCCGGAGATGCAAGTGCCGCTGCTGCCGACTCTGAGGCATTTGCTTCTCACCACCATCCATGGATACTACCTGGAGGCTCTTGCCTGTCTGCCCAAAGACAAGCTGCGGGGCTCGCACCAGTACCACTACAGCTTGCTCCATGCCGGCCACTGCTACGGACCGCTGGACCCTGTCTCCAACATCATTGTTAATACCCTCTGGTATGCCCAAGCCTACCCTCTAAAGCTAGAGAAAAAGATCGACATCGAGGTCATCAGCACCAAAGCCCAGCACCAAAGATCGACCTCTAGTAGCGGCAAGAAAGTTGACAACATCAACGCCCACAACAAATTGTGTTCTACTCGTGCAAAGAGAACTACGCATAGACCTAGCTCATGATGCCACTGTTGGGGAACGTTGTAGAAAACAAATTTTTTCCTACGGTTTCACCAAGATCCATCTATGATTTCATCTAGCAAAGAGTGATTGGATTGCATCTACATACCTTTGTAGATCACGCGTGGAAGCGTTCAAAGAATGGGGATGAGGAAGTCGTACTCGACGTGATCCAAATCACCGAAGATCCTAGCGCCGAACGGACGGCACCTCCGCGTTCAACACACGTACGGTCAGCGTGACGTCTCCTTCTTCTTGATCCAGCAAGGGGAAGGAGAGGTTGAGGAAGATGGCTCCAGCAGCAGCACGACGGCGTGGTGGTGATAGAGCTGCAGTACTCCGGCAGGGCTTCGCTAAGCTCTATGGAGGAGGAGGAGGTGTTGGAGAGGGAGAGGGAGGCACCAAAGGCAAAGGTAAGAGGCCCTCTCTCCCCCACTATATATAGGGGTTCTAGGGGGGGCGGCGGCCCTAGGAGATGCAATCTCCTAGGGGGGCGGCGGCCAAGGGGTGGGGGGCTTGCCCTCCCAAGCAAGGGGGCGCCCCCTTTAGCGTTTCCCCACCCTAGGCGCATGGGCCCTAGGGGGAAGTGGCGCCCCAGCCCACTTTGGGCTGGATCCCTTCCCACTTCAGCCCATGGGGCCCTCCGGGATAGGTGGCCCCACCCGGTGGACCCCCGGGACCCTTCCGGTTGTCCCGGTACAATACCGGTGACCCCGAAACTTGTCCCGATGGCCGAAATAGCACTTCCTATATATAATTCTTTACCTCCGGACCATTCCGAAACTCCTCGTGACGTCCGAGATCTCATCCGGGACTCCGAACAACATTTGGGTTACTGCATATACATATCCCTACAACCCTAGCGTCACTGAACCTTAAGTGTGTAGACCCTACGGGTTCGGGAGACATGTAGACATGACCGAGATTGCTGTCCGATCAATAACCAAAAGCGGGATCTGGATACCCATGTTGGCTCCCACATGCTCCTCGATGATCTCATCGGATGAACCACGATGTCGAGGATTCAAGCAACCCCGTATAAAATTCCCTTCGTCAATCGGTATGTTACTTGCCCAGGATTCGATCGTCGGTATCCCAATACCTCGTTCAATCTCGTTACCGACAAGTCACTTTACTCGTACCGTAATGCATGATCTTGTGACCAGACACTTGGTCACTTTGAGCTCATAATGATGATGCATTACCGAGTGGGCCCAGTGATACCTCTCCGTCATACGGAGTGACAAATCCCAGTCTTGATCCGTGTCAACCCAACAGACATTTTCGGAGATACCCGTAGTATACTCTTATAGTCACCCAGTTACGTTGTGATGTTTGGTACACCCAAAGCACTCCTACAATATCCGGGAGTTACACGATCTCATGGTCTAAGGAAAAGAAACTTGACATTGGAAAACTATAGCAAACGAACTATACGATCTTGTGCTATGTTTAGGATTGGGTCTTGTCCATCACATCATTCTCCTAATGATGTGATCTCGTTATCAATGACATCCAATGTCCATAGTCAGGAAACCATGACTATCTGTTGATCAACAAGCTAGTCAACTAGAGGCTTACTAGGGACATGTTGGTGTCTATTATTCACACATGTATTACGATTTCCGGATAACACAATTATAGCATGAATAAAGACAATTATCATGAACAAGGAAATATAATAATAATGCTTTTATTATTGCCTCTAGGGCATATTTCCAACACTCGCGCCCTCCGGCTCAGACGCCGGGCTTCTCCAGTCCACCTCTTCTTCAGCGAGGACCGGCACCGGTCTACAACTACGGTGGGAACCAACCCCCTAGCTATGGCCAGGCCAGGCACTACGCCCCGCCATACGGTCCATCCGTCGCCGGTGCGCCAGGCTCTACGTATAGGACTTCGCCGGCCGGGATGTTAGTTCCTTCAAAGTTCCATCCAGGAGGGATTGTGGCACAACCAATCCAGAAACGTAAGAAGAAGAAGAAGAAGCCGCATCAACAACAGTTTGCTGGGGGAGCTTTGCAACATGGTTTTCACCCACCGGCTCAGCACATGCAGGTTCAACAACATATACCGCATCAACCTATACAACAACAACATGTGCAGTCTTTTCAGCAGGGGCAATATCAGCAATTTGTGCAGCAGCAGAACACTCAGGTGCCACAGGGGCCTACTACTATCGATGTCCCTTCTCTGGGAGTTCCCGTGTCTAATGTGCAAGTGAATCCTACAGTGCCTAAGAACAAGGCTATGAAAGGGGTCCGACGCTGGAAGTGTGCGGTGTATACGCATGCCGCAAAGGATTGCACAGTGCAGCATTACTGTTATATTTGTGGCAAAATCGCTTATCCAATGTTGCAGTGCCCGGTTCTGAAACTCCCCAAGCCCAATGATTTTGTCCCGGGAGTTGGTGTAGAGGAGACTTACTTTGCCCTGCTGCCACATAGTGTGGTGAAGGATCATTTGGCACCGACACAGACACCGATCGCCCGTGTTCATGTGAGTGGTTTGATGGTACCGGCGAGCGTTGTCGAGAGTCAGATTGCTAGGAGATGTCCGGTACATGATCAGTGGAAGTGGGAGGCTATTCAACACGGGTCCGATGCTTACCTCGTTAGCTTTCCTTCTTTCGAGGACTTGGACAGGGTTGACGGAATTCAGATGAACGTGCCGTCGGTTAATGCCCAGATGACTGTCACCGCATGGAGGTCGCAGGAGGTCCCACATAAGCTCGAGCTTCAACAGATTTGGCTCCATGTCGAGGGTGTTCCTCATACGGTGCGTCATTTTTGGGGTCTATGGGCCGTTGGTACTTTGATGGGCAAGACCTTAGATGTGGATCTCATTAGCCTGCGACGCCGGGGTGTAGTTCGGATTCTCATGGCTATGACCAACTCTCAGATTTTGTCGAAGGACAAGGATGACGCGGGGCTTTTTGTTGCAACAGATGTGCTGGTTAAGCTCAAGGGCTACGCATTCACGTTCAGGAAGGAGCCGGCTGGATACATTTCGGACCCTGACTTTGTCCCATTTATTTGGAGGCGCAAGGGTGATGATGCTGACAATGAGAGCGGCACCAAGGAGAAGGGCGATGTGATGGACACCTCGGAGCACACCGGGAACCCTTCCAACTACCCATCTTCTAGTTCTGCTCCGGCGAATAAAATTCATGAGACTCAAGTTCAACGACGTGTACTGTCGAGTGTGGGCTCTGGAGGTGTGACAGGACATGGTTCAGTGATTTTAGTGCAGGAGTCTGCCTCGCCTTCTACGCCACGGGCTGTGGTTGTGTCGCAGCCGTCGTCGCCTTCTCGGACTGTAACGTCATCACCCGCTGCCCTCCAGTTGGTGCAGGTCACCGGCGGCTCGGCGGGATGCCCGGACTCTCCATCTGCTGAGGTGGCGCTGCAGCCCCCGCCGCCGACACGGATGGCGCCGTCGCAACCGGCTGTCTCCAAGCCGGTGCAAGCAGCCGGAGTTTTAGCGGGGTGCCCTGTAGTGCCTTTATTTAGCGGGCATCCAGCAGTGGCGGCTTCAGAAATTTGCAACCGGGTATTCATGTGTATTCATTTTGCCAAAATCATTGTTGTTTTTCGAAAATTGTCACTGTTTTGCCAAAATCAACACTATTTTGTAAAAATCATGGGTATTCACATGAAGACCCAAGCATACCCCTAGCGCCGCCCTTGGCATCAAGCGGCTCGGGTAGGGCCAACCCAGCACGCATCTCAGTTGGAGCTGTGCATGCATGTTTCGAGTGTGCTGGGAAACAAAGGGCTGTCCTCAGGTGTGCAGCCATGCAGTACTGCACATTTGACTGTTATTCGATCTCCATCGGAGCCGGACGCGTCTGCGGCTGCTCAACAATTTTAGATGAAGCCAAACGTGTACGTCTCACCCATGCACGCACCACCCGTGGTCCCGCCTCCAGACACGCCATCTTCGGCGGTGGCGTTGAGTGTACCGTTGGTTGTGACTGCCGGGGAGGGGGTTGCTACTACACCCTCATCCCCTCCTCTGGCGGATGTTCCTACACGACTTTCTTCATCAGGGGTGACACCCACACGTCGCAGTGCCCGCCATGCGGTGGCTGACGATGGAACGACGAACACTGACGAAACTCTTTGGCCAAGGCTATGCGGCGTAAAGCTGTACAGAACCTCGACAACCAAAGTACCTTGTCATCATCCAAATCGTTTTTATCTTTTTCTACTACATCCATCGTTGCTAAGTTGAATAATGTGGGTGTTAGTCTAGGAAGTAATGAGAATGATATTTCTGTTTCCGCAAACGCATTGAGACATTTGGAATATGATCGATTAAAGGTCACTCCACGAGTTTCTAGCAAATCTTTTAGCTCTCATCTAGATGAGGAGGAGCTGCATGCCACATCAGATGGTCAGCTACTCGCTCATGTAGTAGGGGAGGTTTCAGATGGTCACCTAAAATATGATCTAATATTATTGAAAAATAGACTGATGCCATTTTGCAACAAATATTGGTAGGTGCTTCAAAAAATATATACCATTTTCGACACTCCAAAGGTAGAAAATGTTTTTTTACAAATAAAACTCATTTTTGAAATCAAATTTTAAAGATATTTGTATTATTCCAAGTTTGTTATTTTTCTCAAAAACAAGTCTCACTTGTGACACGATGCTATTGTTCTTATTTTTCTTCTAATTCTATGATGTTATAAAATAGATGACATGATTTAGCTTATTATTTAATCGATCACGACCAATTTAGATGATTATAAAATCGTCAAAGTGTGTACTACATTGTGATTGGTGGAACCGTTTGTGGCACGGATCGATGAGATGGCAGACATCCTACCATCCATTGCTAGCAATCCAACGTCCATCCATCCGTCCATGCAAAGAAAAGGAAAAGAAAAACACCGCACCAAACCCTACCTCTCTCGCACCTCTCCTCCCTTCCTTCCTTCCTTCCGCCGCCTCCCTCTCTCTGTCCCCGATCCAGATCGGCCTCTCCCTCACCCCTCGCACCGCGCCCTCCTTCCCTCGCGCTGTCACCGGCGGCCCGGCGCCCTCCTTCTCTCGCGCTGCACCCGAACCTCGCTCCCGCTCCCAGCTCTTCTTCCTCCTCCGCTGCAGCTAGGGTTTCGTCTCCCCGATCCCCAATCCCCGTGCAGATGGAGAACCGAAATAAGTCCGACCTCAAGGTACTGTTGCCTAACCCTTTCCCCACTTCTGTACCCTGCCCGTCTCTCCACTCTCTTCGCCTCATTTTTCTCCCCTTTTGCGCCACCACGTCGTTGCACACAAAAGAGGAAGCGTCTGGACGATGGGACGGAGCAGGAGCAGGAGCCTGCTATCAAGGAGACGTGCCAAGGTAAAGCTGAGCAAATTCCATCCTTCTCGGCCAGAGATGTTTATTTTTTTTTATTTTTTTTTATTTTTTTACATTTTGTGATTTGGATGATGCAGTCCTGAAGGAGATGGAAAGCGAGGTCCAGAACCTCCGGGACGACAACAACCTGCTCCGCGACGAGCTGTAAGATCGAATGCTTATGTTATGTGTGTGCTGATTTTGGCTCGCTTTTATTTTGTGGGGAATGATGGTTGAGACATTGGTTCCTCTTCTTCTTGTTGTTGTCGTTGATTCTTTTATGCCAGCCTTGGCAAGGACCGGCAGCTTGCGGAGACGGATACGCTTTTAGTTGACAGGGAGCACCAGCTTTCAAAGAGCCAGACACTTCTAGTTGACAGTGAGTCCTGGTCTAATCTCGAGTTCTTCTTGACATTGGTGGTGTGTCAGCATAAAATATGCATTTATGGGGATTAATACGTGTCTTCTTGAAAGAGAGCATTGTGTGTCCGATTGAGAAGGTTATCAACTTATCTTTGTTATGATCTGAATTTCAGGCAACTCACATATCTGAATATTTGAATGGTGTAAGCAACTGCTTTTCCAGGCTGTGACATCCTTATAGATCAGGCGTAATTGTTTGAGTAGATTTTTTTAATCTTAATTTGCTGATTGCCACAATTCTTTGATATTTAGTTTGCAAAGTGAACACCAAAAGCGCTGATTGCTTGAGTTGATTCCCTTTTATATGATATACTTATGCTCAAAGGGAGTTGGAAAATTAGCAACAAACAAGACATATCACATGATATTAGTCAACAAACTGAACAGCTATTTTGATACTTCTCACTATTGTAGTAATATATTCTAATTGGGCTATTGTTATATCACATTGCAACTCGCATATGAATATATGAGTGTGTCAACATGTGGTCGCACCCTATTTCAGAAGCACACTTTGTGTAGCCAAAAAAAAAAAACATAGATGAGCAACATGCTAGAAAATGTGCACCTGCAAAAAGGCATGCAAAAACATGACCATTTGTGAACTGTCTTGAGTACGACAAAAAGTTGTGCGCATATAGTTGCTACATTGGTCCTTCATCTCTGTCTTTTTTAGTACGATACACAATTTTTCATAATTTTGAACAACTTTTAGCAAGTGCACATGTTATAGCATATTACAACCATGATTTTCCCCCCACATTTATTGGAAAATTCAGGGTGCATGTTCTAGAAGTGAGGTGTTGGTGCAGCGAGTTGTGGAAAATTCACATTCGATGTTTTTCAACTGCCAACTGTACTGGGTTGTGATACTGACTGTGTTTAGCTTGAATCAGTTACTCAATTTTGCAATTATATCTCTGAAAATTTGTATTTGACGAAATGGTTATTGTATGCTTATATGCAAGTGAACAGTTGGGAACAAAACCTGTTTGCATCATGTTATTTCCTACTTCTATAATGTGGTGTTTGGAGAGCTGATGATGTTGTATTTATCTGCATGTCATTACCGTGGTCCAGAATATGCTCCACATTCTGTTTAGTTATAATGATCATTAAGTGCTTACCAACATTTTTGCATTTTCCAGTGCTTTATTACTAGTATCTTGCATACAATAGCCTTAACACGGTAATGTAATTCATGGTTGTTTTATACCTGGTTAATAATCAGGTTCAGGTATGCTAGAGTGTAATAACATCGAACTTGTTTCTTGAAAAAAAAATGCACACCTTAGGAGGCACAGCACTCCTTTGTAAATTCACCTATACCTTGTAGATTGTCAACAAATCTATTTCTATCTTCATTCTTTTTCGTGATAACCAAGTTGATTTAGCTGCAATTTTAATTACCCTGTTCTGCTTTTCTTATGCAGCAAAGGAGTTTGAAACTGAAACAGTCCTGTCCAGTTTCACCTGCAAGGACCCCATAACCAAGGAACGGATCTATGGTCCGCATAATCTAGGTAGTTGGGACGGGGAATTCAAGCCGGACCAAGATCTGGAACAGGGGGTCAGAAAGGAGCTCCTCGCCAAGATCCGGCGCTACTACGAGCGGGTGAAGATCGTCGACGAAGGCTTCTGCTTTGGCCTACTAGATCCGGTTTCCAACATCGTCGTCGCCGAAGCAATCGCCCAAAGCAAGCTGCTGGTGGTGGATGAGGAAGACAAGGCCGAGCTGGCTGAGGACTCACATGGTCGTCAACGGCCGATACTACGGTGCATTTTTGAGCGGTCGCTCGACGGTCTCATCGCCTTTCTGGTGGCCCTCTTTCCCCACCTCACCTACTACAGGGCCGAGTGGTATCTCAACAAGGCTAATTTGGATCCCCTCGTGGCCGCCGACCTCATCATCAAGCACCGAGGGATGGAACAGACCTTCAGGTTTCTATCTGACACCACCGTGGCAGCCGTTGGAATGGCGCTAAGATGTGCTGCAGCTGCCGCCCAGCACCCCAACCCACGGAAGTTCGCTCTAGGGTGGAAGCTACTGTCCCCTTTTCTCTGCAAGATCAACACCCTGCTTTCACCACCCTACGCAGCCCGAGACCCCGGTCTGCTCATCGACATCCAGGAACTACTTCAGCAACCTGAACCACCTGCTCTTTTCGTCCTGGAGGAAGCCTGGAGGCTTGCCTCTAAACGCACTGGCAGCAACCTGAACCATCCGGAGATGCAAGTGCCGCTGCTGCCGACTCTGAGGCATTTGCTTCTCACCACCATCCATGGATACTACCTGGAGGCTCTTGCCTGTCTGCCCAAAGACAAGCTGCGGGGCTCGCACCAGTACCACTACAGCTTGCTCCATGCCGGCCACTGCTACGGACCGCTGGACCCTGTCTCCAACATCATTGTTAATACCCTCTGGTATGCCCAAGCCTACCCTCTAAAGCTAGAGAAAAAGATGGACATCGAGGTCATCAGCACCAAAGCCCTGCTGCGAATCGCACTCCGATCCCTGTATGGCCTCATCTCCTTCCTTTGCACCCGCCACCCCACCCTCACGCTGGGTGAAGCCATGCAACAACTGCAGCTGGCTGGGGCCTATCTCCAAAAGGCCGATGATCCAAGCCATCACGATGGTGGTGTCGAACAAGAAGCCTACATGGCTGCTGCCAAAGCCGCACACCACCCCAAACCTCTTGAACAGGCCCACTTCCTCGGACCATCTAATTCCATGCTCAAAGGCTGCTTGGAACTCCTCAACCAAAACGAAGATGCCAAGGTCCGCACATTAATTCTGGGCCACTTCCAAACCAACAGCAAACCTGCACAAGAAACAAAAAACACCAACGTGTTAGGCCCGCGGGCTTACAAAGATGTAATGAGAATGATAGGCAACTTCTGGTACCAGCACACCAGTGTGGTGGGAATGGTGAAGTCTGCAATCGAGATGTACAACAAGAAAAGCCAGGTAATTTGCTTGCTCTTTTACACAGATTGACTTGCTGGATGTACATCATCAAAACAATCTGTAACAACTTGATTGCTTGCAGGTACAACCCAGCTATGAGGTCCATGTTATCTGCGGTGTCAATCAGGACGTGGGTGGCCGTGCGGACCCAATGAGGCCCTTTGAACACATTAGCCATTGCTCCCACATCAACTTCCTTGCCACTCAGGTTGCTGGCACTCCAAAGCTCTTCTTTGCCGAGTGTCGCAACGTTGGCTCCAAGGAGGCGGTGTTGTGCTGTCCTGTTGATATGCCACTTCCAGGCTCTGGTATGCTATCTATCGTTTAGCTTTGCACTCTGTCATCAGTTTTTATACGATCCAGAACTATATAGTAAAGTCCGTTGCATGTGTATGCATGGCAGAGCAAGTCCGTTGCCTTTACTGTGAGTCTGGAGGGAGGACCATCGTGCACCCGACGAAGGAGAGTTTCGTGGGGCGTGACAGAGAGTTTGAGGAGATGTTCTGCGGCGAAGGAGACACCAGTGTTGACATCATGTCTCACTGCTATTACACAATCTTGTATTTGGATAATCTGGAGGAGGACCGGATCTACGGCGATTACAGCTGCGACAGTGAACTCCAAGAGGAAGTGCGGTTGCTTGACATAAATTAAGCACATGCATGACCCATCTGATGAAAAACCACTGTCTATTAGTAACCTGTGTCGCCATATTTTATTCCATCTAGAACCTTTATACTCCTCCTATAAGTCAATTGTCCGATCGATGCTGAACATTATTGATGCTTAATCTGCCTGCCTGAACTCCTGTTTCATTCTGGCCAACATATTGCAGGTAGTGTGTGGATTGTTTGTTCTGGTTTGGGACCAAGTTGATGCAAATCTGTTCTAAGTTTTGTCTCTCTAAGTAGTAGTACCTTGCAGTTTGTCTAGATCTATCTTATTTTACTTTTGGCAAATAAAGAAAGTATATTTCTTTGCTCAAGGGACTAGATGGTCAAATGTTGCCGACGCAAACCCTTGATTGTTTTTTTGAAATAATGTCTTGCTGCAACCCTTTAGAAGCATCATCACTTGCTGTAGAGTTTTTGTTCTAGTATTGCAAACTCCACACATGGCTTCCTAGATTTACTTCGTTCGTCCCGAATTACTTGTCACGGAACTGGATGGAGGAAGTACATACTACCAATAGCTATGTACTACACTTTCTATCTCTCTAGGAATTAGATACAGCAAGGGTTATAACAACACACTTGGGCTACTATGTCAGATTTTTACCAGCACTTTGTTTTGTGCATGGCATGGTTGAGCAGGCAATGTAATCCATATCTCACTGGGTCGCAGAAAGCTCGGCTTATGATTCAAACTAGTTGAATACCCGTAGCATGGCATGGTTGAGCAGGCAATGTAATCCACTAGTTAGGAAACGCGCCTTGGGCGCGTGGTGCTCGCCGGGGAGATTGATTTCTCGCCTGAGAAACATGATTCCTCGCTGGAGAGGCTGCTTTCTCGCCGGCTGCTTTTTTGAGCGCCTAGGGCCAAAGCGAGGTGTTATGCAAACGCCCAGCGCCTAGGCGAGCGCCTAATAGGGCCTTCTTGAACAGTGCTGAAAATGCATCAGTTCAATGCATCAAACTAGCATTGGAAGCATGACATTGCTGATCGTCGAGATCTGAAACTGAGCCGGAGACGCAGTCAGGAGCGATTTCTAGGCAAATCCTAAACGGCGCCCACTGCATCCGTTTTAGTTGTTTTCGTTAACGGGCGCATACCCCCCGCACTGACTTGGGCTCGGCCCATCTACGTTCCTTTTTCTCAGTTTATCCCGCAAAAAAAGATGCGCATGGGTGGTAATCGAACCCAGAACGTCTTCACTCTAAGCAAGCTACTCTAACCAACAGGCCAACCAGTCCAGGTGTGTTCTAATACATCTTCTTTCTACTTTTCTTCTTCTTCTTTTTTAATTTTTCCTTCTTTTCCTTTTTCCTGTTCCCTTTTCTCCTATGTTGGAACCTTTTTCCTTAGTCATTTTCCTTGTTAAATGCGTGAACCTTTTTTTTTATCAAAATCCGATGAACCTTTTCAAATTCATGAACTGTTTTTAAAATCACTGAACTCTTTTTCAAAATCAATGAACTTTTTTCAAAATCAATTTTTTTCCAAATCAATGATTTTTTTTTCAAAATCAATGAACTCTTTTCAAATTCGATGAACTCTTTTCAAAATCGATGAAATCTTGTTCAAAACTGATGAACTCTTTTCAAAATCCATGAACATTTTTTCAAAAGCGATGAACTATTTTCAAAATCGATGAACTCTTTTCAAAACGGATGAACTCTTTTTCAAAACCAATGATCCTTTTTTCAAAATTGACGAAAAAATTTCAAATCGATGAACTATTTTTCAAAATCGGTGAACTCTTTTCAAAATCGATGAACTCTTTTCAAAATCGATGAATCTTTTTCAAAACTAATGAACTCTTTTCAAAATCCATGAACTCTTTTTCAAAAGCGATGAACTCTTTTCAAAATTGATGAACTCTTTTCAAAATGGATGAACTCTTTTTCTAAACCAATGAACTCTTTTTCAAAATCGTTGAACTTTAGTTCAATTTGATGAACTCTTTCTCATTTTTTCAAAATTGTTGAACTTTTTTCAAAATTGTTGTTTCTAAATCAATGAACTTTTTAGAAAAATCGATGTACATTAAAAAATCACGTTTTGAAATCACGAACAAAAATCGATGGACTTTTTCATTTTTCACGTTTTGAAAAATCGATGAACAAAAATTTGAAAAAGTGAATAAAGTTGAAATCTATGAACACGTTTTGAAATCACGAACAAAAAACGAAAAATACATTAAAAAAAATAAAATTCCATGACCTTTTTAAAACGTGAACAAATATTGAGAACATGAACAAAAATTTATATACGACGAGAGATTTTCAAATATACACTGAACATGTTTTTGATATAAGATGAAAATATTTTATACATTGAACATTTTTGTAATATAATCTGAACAATTTTGAACTACACATTGAACAATTTTGTGATATGCACTGAAAAACCATTTCAGTACCCATTGAACATTTTTCGTGTACACTGAAAAATTTAAAATTGTGAACAAAATTTGAAAAAGTGAATAAATTTGAAAACTATGAACACGTTTTGAAATCACGAACAAAAAACAAAAAATACATTTTTTTTAATTTCTATGATTTTTTTCAAATTTAATGAATTTTTGCAAAATGGATGAACTTTTTTTCAAAATCGATGAACAATTTTTCAAATTTGATGAACTTTTTCAAAATTTGACAAACTTTTCCAAAATCGACGAACTCTTTTTCAAATTCGATGAGCCTTTTTTAAAATCGATGAACTATTTTTTAAAATTCGTAAACAAATTCAAAATCTGATGAATTCTTTTTTATAAAAAAACAACTTTTCCAAATTGTTTTCAAATAATTCGCAAATCTAATAAATAGCGCTGACGCGTTGGTCTTAAATAGCTCGTTTTCCTTGTAGTCGCTGGTGTTCACAGGTTGTAGTGGTTAGCAAAACGGTTCTCGTGTTGTAGCCGTAAAGCGTGAGTTCTAGTCGCTGTTTCTGCTCTTTTTGTGTGTTATTTACGCGAGACCTTTTTTTTCCTTCACTGTGCGCGGTGGGCCGGCCCATGGGGTGCGGAGTGTGAGCGCCAGCTGCCTGAACCGGCGCTTAAGGCGCCGGTTAGGAGCTCCCGGAACTCGAACCCAACACTTCTTCGTTGTATGTAAGCAGCAATAACCAACCTTCCAACCACATCGGATGTGTTCATGCACATCTTCTTCATTGTTTTCTTCTTTATTTTTCCTTTTTCCTTTTTCTCCTTTGTTGGAACGGTTTTTTTCATTTTTCATTTTTATTTTTCTTTGTTAAATGCGTGAACTTTTTTTTATCAAAATTCAATGAACCTTTTCAAATTTGTGAACTGTTTTAAAAAATCAATGAACTTATTTTCAAAATCAATGAAATCTTTTCAAAATAGATGAACTCCTTTTTCAAAATCAATGAACTATTTTAAAATTGATCAACTTTTTTCAAAACCGATGAACTCTTTTTCAAAACCGATGAACGTTTTTTCAAATCGATAAAATCTTGTTCAAAATCAATGAACTATTTTTCAAATTGATGAACTCTTTTCAAAACTGATGAACTCTTTTTCAAAACCAATGAACTTTTTCAATTCAATGAACTCTTGTTCAAAATCAATGAACTCTTTTCAAAATTGATGAACTCTTTTCAAAATCGACGAACATTTTTTCAATTCGATGAACTTTTTTCAAAACCGATGAACTCTTTTTCCAAAACCCATGAACTTTTTTTCAAAATGGATGGACTTTTTTCGAAATCATTGAACTTCTTAGATAAACCTATCAAATTTTCTAAAAATCGATGATCTCATTTTCAAAGTTTCTTTTTCTTTCTAAAAAATAATTTATACGTATTGGTTTTACTAAAGGAAATGGTAACTACGACAGTTTTTCTAGGAGTGTATAAAAAAACTAGTTCGGTGCAGTGGTCAAATCATCAAGTCCTAGTGCAGTGGTTGAAGCGTCAATCCTTTAATGATGTGCTGCAGGGTTCGAATCCTAGACATCCCATATTTTCAGTTACAATTGTTTTTTTTTTCTTTTTCTTCTTCACGTCTGCTTTGTTGACTCGGCTGGTGGGCCGGCCTGCTACGCGTCGCTAGCGGGCGCCGGTATAGCCAGCCGGTGCCTAAAGCGCTGGTTAGGAGCTCCCCGATTTCTACGGACGTTCAAACTACAATTGCGTCCTCGGGGATTGGTCCATGCATGCAACGTTGAATCTAGGCCTGGAGTTTTCTTGGGCTTTTCTTCGAAGACGTATGTGGGCTCTCTGGAATAACCCTACGCACCAGCGATGAATCAACTCCACGCCTTCGACTTCAGCGCTGTCGTCCTCGTCTGCTGTCCCGCGTGATTCCATCATTGCCGCCAAGATCTCACTCCCCTCGCCGACGCTGCATACGGCTCCAGTACAATCTCCCGGCGCCGGGGTTGCCCGTCGCGGCGGCGCATCAGCGCCCCATGGCGGGCGTGCCTCCTTCGGTGTGTGGTGCCTCCGTCTCGGGAGGGACGAACCCTCATCCAGCTCCAGTCATGGGGGTGACTTCCACTCCCTCGCTGTTGGGGAACGTTGCAGAAAACAAAAATTTTCCTACGGTTTCACCAAGATCCATCTATGATTTCATCTAGCAAAGAGTGATTGGATTGCATCTACATACCTTTGTAGATCACGCGCGGAAGCGTTCAAAGAACGGGGATGAGGAAGTCGTACTCGACGTGATCCAAATCACCGGAGATCCTAGCGCCGAACGGACGGCACCTCCGCGTTCAACACACGTACGGTCAGCGTGACGTCTCCTTCTTCTTGATCCAGCAAGGGGAAGGAGAGGTTGAGGAAGATGGCTCCAGCAGCAGCACGACGGCGTGGTGGTGATGGAGCTGCAGTACTCCGGCAGGGCTTCACTAAGCTCTATGGAGGAGGAGGAGGTGTTGGAGAGGGAGAGGGAGGCACCAAAGGCAAAGGTAAGAGGCCCTCTCTCCCCCCACTATATATAGGGGTTCTAGGGGGCGCGGCGGCCCTAGGAGATGCAATCTCCTAGGGGGGGCGGCGGCCAAGGGGTGGGGGGCTTGCCCCCCCAAGCAAGGGGGCGCCCCCTTTAGGGTTCCCCCACCCTAGGCGCATGGGCCCTAGGGGGAAGTGGCGCCCAGCCCACTTTGGGCTGGATCCCTTCCCACTTCAGCCCATGGGGCCCTCCGGGATAGGTGGCCCCACCCGGTGGACCCCCGGGACCCTTCCGGTGGTCCCGGTACAATAACGGTGACCCCGAAACTTGTCCCGATGGCCGAAATAGCACTTCCTATATATAATTCTTTACCTCCGGACCATTCCGAAACTCCTCGTGACGTCCGAGATCTCATCCGGGACTCCGAACAACATTTGGGTTACTGCATATACATATCCCTACAACCCTAGCGTCACCGAACCTTAAGTGTGTAGACCCTACGGGTTCGGGAGACATGTAGACATGACCGAGATTGCTCTCCGGTCAATAACCAACAGCGGGATCTGGATACCCATGTTGGCTCCCACATGCTCCTCGATGATCTCATCGGATGAACCACGATGTCGAGGATTCAAGCAACCCCGTATACAATTCCCTTCGTCAATCGGTATGTTACTTGCCCGAGATTCGATCGTCGGTATCCCAATACCTCGTTCAATCTCGTTACCGGCAAGTCACTTTACTCGTACCGTAATGCATGATCCTGTGACCAGACACTTGGTCACTTTGAGCTCATAATGATGATGCATTACCGAGTGGGCCCAGTGATACCTCTCTTCATACGGAGTGACAAATCCCAGTCTTGATCCGTGTCAACCCAACAGACACTTTCGGAGATACCCGTAGTATACCTTTATAGTCACCCAGTTACGTTGTGACGTTTGGTACACCCAAAGCACTCCTACAGTATCCGGGAGTTACACGATCTCATGGTCTAAGGAAAAGAAACTTGACATTGGAAAACTATAGCAAACGAACTATACGATCTTGTGCTATGTTTAGGATTGCGTCTTGTCCATCACATCATTCTCCTAATGATGTGATCTCGTTATCAATGACATCCAATGTCCATAGTCAGGAAACCATGACTATTTGTTGATCAACAAGCTAGTCAACTAGAGGCTTACTAGGGACATGTTGGTGTCTATTATTCACACATGTATTACGATTTCCGGATAACACAATTATAGCATGAATAAAGACAATTATCATGAACAAGGAAATATAATAATAATGCTTTTATTATTGCCTCTAGGGCATATTTCTAACAGTCTCCCACTTGCACTATAGTCAATAATCTAGTTACATTGTGATGAATCGGACACCCATGGAATTCTGGTGTTGATCATGTTTTGCTCTAGGGAGAGGTTTAGTCAACGGATCTGCTACATTCAGGTCCGTATGTACTTTACAAATATCTATGTCTCCATCTTGAACATTTTCATGAATGGAGTTGAAGCGACGCTTGATGTGACTTGTCTTCTTGTGAAACCTGGGCTCCTTGGCAAGTGCAATAGCTCCAGTGTTGTCACAGAAGAGCTTGATCGGCCCCGACGCATTGGGTATGACTCCTAGGTCGGTGATGAACTCCTTCACCCAAATTGCTTCATGTGCTGCCTCCGATGCTGCCATGTACTCTGCTTCACATGTAGATCCCGCCACGACACTCTGCTTGCAACTGCGCCAGCTTACTGCCCCACCATTCAAAATATACACGTATCCGGTTTGTGACTTAGAGTCATCCAGATCTGTGTCGAAGCTAGCGTCGACGTAACCCTTTACGACGAGCTCTTCGTCACCTCCATAAACGAGAAACATTTCCTTAGTCCTTTTCAGGTACTTCAGGATATTCTTGACCGCTGTCCAGTGTTCCTTGCTGGGATTACTTTGGTACCTTCCTACCAAACTTACGGCAAGGTTTACATCAGGTCTGGTACACAGCATGGCATACATAATAGAACCTATGGCTGAGGCATAGGGGATGACACTCATCTCTTCTATATCTTCTGCCGTGGTCGGACATTGAGTTGAGCTCAATTTCACACCTTGTAACACAAGTAAGAACCCCTTCTTAGACTGATCCATATTGAACTTTTTCAATATCTTATCAAGGTATGTGCTTTGTGAAAGACCTATGAGGCGTCTCGATCTATCTCTATAGATCTTGATCCCTAATATATAAGCAGCTTCTCCAAGGTCCTTCATTGAAAAACTCTTATTCAAGTAGGCCTTAATGCTGTCCAAGAGTTCTATATCATTTCCCATCAAAAGTATGTCATCTACATATAATATGAGAAATGCTACAGACTCCCACTCACTTTCTTGTAAACGCAGGCTTCTCCATAAGTCTATGTAAACCCAAACGCTTTGATCATCTCATCAAAGCGAATGTTCCAACTCCGAGATGCTTGCACCAGCCCATAAATTGAGCGTTGGAGCTTGCACACCTTGTCAGCATTCTTAGGATCGACAAAACCTTCCGGCTGCATCATATACAATTCTTCCTTAAGGAAACCATTAAGGAATGCCGTTTTGACGTCCATTTGCCATATCTCATAATCGTAGAATGCGGCAATTGCTAACATGATTCGGACGGACTTGAGCTTCGCTACCGGTGAGAAAGTCTCATCGTAGTCAACCCCTTGAACTTGTCGATAACCCTTAGCGACAAGCTGAGCTTTATAGATGGTCACATTACCATCCGCGTCTGTCTTCTTCTTAAAAATCCATTTATTTTCTATGGCTCGCCGCTCAACGGGCAAGTCAGTCAAAGTCCATACTTCGTTTTCATACATGGATCCTATCTCGGATTTCATGGCTTCCAGCCATTTGTCGGAATCTGGGCCCGCCATCGCTTCTTCATAGTTCGAAGGTTCACCGTTGTCTAACAACATGATTTCCAAGACAGGGTTGCCGTACCACTCTGGTGCGGAACGTGTCCTTGTGGACCTACGAATTTCAGTAGCAACTTGATCTGAAGTTTCATGATCATCATCATTAACTTCTTCTCTAGTCGGTGCAGACACCTCAAGAACATTTTCTTGAGTTGCGCCGTTTTCCGGTTCAAGAGGTAATACTTCATCAAGTTCTACTTTCCTCCCACTTACTTCTTTCGAGAGAAACTCTTTCTCTAGAAAGGATCCATTCTTGGCAACGAAGATCTTGCCTTCGGATCTGAGGTAGAAGGTATACCCAATAGTTTCTTTAGGGTATCCTATGAAGACGCATTTTTCCGACTTGGGTTCGAGCTTTTCAGGTTGAAGTTTCTTGACATAAGCATCGCATCCCCAAACTTTTAGAAACGACAGCTTAGGTTTCTTACCAAACCATAATTCATACGGTGTCGTCTCAACGGATTTCGTCGGAGCCCTATTTAAAGTGAATGCGGCAGTCTCTAAAGCATAGCCCCAAAAAGATAGCGGTAAATCGGTAAGAGACATCATAGATCGCACCATATCTAATAGAGTGCGATTACGACATTCGGACACACCATTACGCTGAGGTGTTCCAGGCGGCGTGAGTTGTGAAACTATTCCACATTTTCTTAAGTGTGTGCCAAATTCGTGACTCAAGTATTCTCCTCCACGATCTGATTGTAGGAACTTGATTTTCCTGTCACGTTGATTTTCAACCTCACTCTGAAATTCCTTGAACTTTTCAAAGGTCTCAGACTTGTGTTTCATTAAATAGATATACCCATATCTACTCAAGTCATCAGTGAGGGTGAGAACATAACGATAGCCACCGCGAGCCTCAACACTCATTGGACCGCACACATCAGTATGTATGATTTCCAATAAGTTGGTTGCTCGCTCCATTGTTCCCGAGAACGGAGTCTTGGTCATTTTACCCATGAGGCATGGTTCGCACGTGTCAAATGATTCGTAATCAAGAGACTCTAAAAGTCCATCTGCATGGAGCTTCTTCATGCGTTTGACACCTATGTGACCAAGGCGGCAGTGCCACAAGTATGTGGGACTATCATTATCAATCTTACATCTTTTGGTATTCACACTATGAATATGTGTAGTATTACGCTCGAGATTCATTAAGAATAAACCATTCACCATCGGAGCATGACCATAAAACATATCTCTCATATAAATAGAACAACCATTATTCTCGGATTTAAATGAGTAGCCATCTCGTATTAAACGAGATCCCGATACAATGTTCATGCTCAAAGCTGGCACTAAATAACAATTATTGAGGTTTAAAACTAATCCCGTAGGTAAATGTAGAGGTAGCGTGCCGACGGTGATCACATCAACCTTGGAACCATTCCCGACGCGCATCGTCACCTCGTCCTTCGCCAGTCTCCGCTTATTCCGCAGCTCCTGCTTTGAGTTACAAATGTGAGCAACTACACCGGTATCAAATACCCAAGAGCTACTACGAGTACTGGTAAGGTACACATCAATTACATGTATATCACATATACCTTTTGTGATGCCGGCCTTCTTGTCCGCTAAGTATTTGGGGCAGTTCCGCTTCCAGTGACCACTTCCCTTGCAATAAAAACACTCAGTCTCGGGCTTGGGTCCATTCTTTGGCTTCTTCCCGGCAGCTTGCTTGCCGGGCGCGGCAACTCCCTTGCCGTCCTTCTTGAAGTTCTTCTTACCCTTGCCCCTTTTGAACTTAGTGGTTTTATTCACCATCAACACTTGATGCTCCTTTTTGACTTCTACCTCTGCTGATTTCAGCATAGCAAATACTTCAGGAATGGTCTTTTCCATCCCCTGCATATTGAAGTTCATCACAAAGCTCTTGTAGCTCGGTGGAAGCGACTGAAGGATTCTGTCAATGACCGCGTCATCCGGGAGATTAACTCCCAGCTGAGTCAAGCGGTTATGCAACCCAGACATAGTGAATATGTGCTCACTGACAGAACTGTTTTCCTCCATCTTACAGCTGAAGAACTTGTCGGAGACTTGATATCTCTCGACCCGGGCATGAGCTTGGAAAACCATTTTCAGCTCTTCGAACATCTCATATGCTCCGTGTCTCTCAAAACGTTTTTGGAGTCCCGGCTCTAAGCTGTAAAGCATGCCGCACTGAACGAGGGAGTAGTCATCGGTACGTGCCTGCCAAGCGTTCATAACGTCTTGTTCTGTAGGGAGAACATGTGCGTCACCCAGCGGTGCTTGTAGGACATAATCTTTCTTGGCAGCTATGAGGATGATCCTCAGGTTCCGGACCCAGTCCATGTAGTTGCTGCCATCGTCTTTTAGCTTGGTTTTCTCTAGGAACGCGTTGAAGTTGAGGACTATGCTGGCCATTTGATCTACAAGACATATTGTAAATATTTTAGACTAAGTTCATGATAATTAAGTTCATCTAATCAAATTATTTAATGAACTCCCACTTAGATAGACATCCCTCCTGTCATCTAAGTATAACATGATCCGAGTTAACTAGGCCGTGTCCGATCATCACGTGAGACAGACTAGTCAACATCGATGAACATCTTCATGTTGATCGTATCTTCTATATGACTCATGCTCGACCTTTCGGTCTTCTGTGTTCCAAGGCCATGTCTGTACATGCTAGGATCGTCAAGTCAACCTAAGTGTTTGCATGTGTAAATCTGTCTTACACCCGTTGTATGTGAACGTTAGAATCTATCACACCCGATCATCACGTGGTGCTTCGAAACAACGAACTATCGCAACGGTGCACAGTTAGGGGGAACACTTTCTTGAAATTATTATGAGGGATCATCTTATTTACTACCGTCGTTCTAAGTAAACAAGATGCAAAAACATGATAAACATCACATGCAATCAAATAATAAAAGTGACATGATATGGCCAATATCACATAGCTCCTTTGATCTCCATCTTGGGGCTCCATGATCATCTTGTCACCGGCATGACACCATGATCTCCATCATCATGATCTCCATCATCGTGTCTCCATGAAGTTGCTCGCCAACTATTACTTCTACTACTATGGCTAACGCGTTTAGCAATAAAGTAAAGTAATTTACATGGCGTTTCTCAATGACACGCAGGTCATACAAAAAAAATACAACTCCTATGGCTCCTGCTGGTTGTCATACTCATCGACATGCAAGTCGTGATTTCCTATTACAAGAACATGATCTCATACATCACATATATATATATCATTCATCATTCATCACAACTTTGGCCATATCACATCACAGAACACTTGCTGCAAAAACAAGTTAGACGTCCTCTAATTGTTGTTGCAAGTTTTACGTGGCTGCAATAGGGTTCTAGCAAGAACGTTTTCTTACCTACGTGAAAGCCACAACGTGATTTTTCAACTTCTATTTACCCTTCATAAGGACCCTTTTCATCGAATCCGCTCCAACTAAAGTGGGAGAGACAGACACCCGCTAGCCACCTTATGCAACTAGTGCATGTTAGTCGGTGGAACCGGTCTCACGTAAGCATACGTGTAAGGTTGGTCCGGGCCGCTTCATCCCACAATACCGTTGAGGCAAGATAAGACTAGTAGCGGCAAGAAAGTTGACAACATCAACGCCCACAACAAATTGTGTTCTACTCGTGCAAAGAGAACTACGCATAGACCTAGCTCATGATGCCACTGTTGGGGAACGTTGTAGAAAACAAATTTTTTCCTACGGTTTCACCAAGATCCATCTATGATTTCATCTAGCAAAGAGTGATTGGATTGCATCTACATACCTTTGTAGATCACGCGTGGAAGCGTTCAAAGAATGGGGATGAGGAAGTCGTACTCGACGTGATCCAAATCACCGAAGATCCTAGCGCCGAACGGACGGCACCTCCGCGTTCAACACACGTACGGTCAGCGTGACGTCTCCTTCTTCTTGATCCAGCAAGGGGAAGGAGAGGTTGAGGAAGATGGCTCCAGCAGCAGCACGACGGCGTGGTGGTGATGGAGCTGCAGTACTCCGGCAGGGCTTCGCTAAGCTCTATGGAGGAGGAGGAGGTGTTGGAGAGGGAGAGGGAGGCACCAAAGGCAAAGGTAAGAGGCCCTCTCTCCCCCCACTATATATAGGGGTTCTAGGGGGGGCGGCGGCCCTAGGAGATGCAATCTCCTAGGGGGGCGGCGGCCAAGGGGTGGGGGGCTTGCCCTCCCAAGCAAGGGGGCGCCCCCTTTAGGGTTTCCCCACCCTAGGCGCATGGGCCCTAGGGGGAAGTGGCGCCCCGGCCCACTTTGGGCTGGATCCCTTCCCACTTCAGCCCATGGGGCCCTCCGGGATAGGTGGCCCCACCCGGTGGACCCCCGGGACCCTTCCGGTTGTCCCGGTACAATACCGGTGACCCCGAAACTTGTCCCGATGGCCGAAATAGCACTTCCTATATATAATTCTTTACCTCCGGACCATTCCGAAACTCCTCGTGACGTCCGAGATCTCATCCGGGACTCCGAACAACATTTGGGTTACTGCATATACATATCCCTACAACCCTAGCGTCACCGAACCTTAAGTGTGTAGACCCTACGGGTTCGGGAGACATGTAGACATGACCGAGATTGCTGTCCGGTCAATAACCAAAAGCGGGATCTGGATACCCATGTTGGCTCCCACATGCTCCTCGATGATCTCATCGGATGAACCACGATGTCGAGGATTCAAGCAACCCCGTATAAAATTCCCTTCGTCAATCGGTATGTTACTTGCCCAGGATTCGATCGTCGGTATCCCAATACCTCGTTCAATCTCGTTACCGACAAGTCACTTTACTCGTACCGTAATGCATGATCTTGTGACCAGACACTTGGTCACTTTGAGCTCATAATGATGATGCATTACCGAGTGGGCCCAGTGATACCTCTCCGTCATACGGAGTGACAAATCCCAGTCTTGATCCGTGTCAACCCAACAGACATTTTCGGAGATACCCGTAGTATACTCTTATAGTCACCCAGTTACGTTGTGATGTTTGGTACACCCAAAGCACTCCTACAATATCCGGGAGTTACACGATCTCATGGTCTAAGGAAAAGAAACTTGACATTGGAAAACTATAGCAAACGAACTATACGATCTTGTGCTATGTTTAGGATTGGGTCTTGTCCATCACATCATTCTCCTAATGATGTGATCTCGTTATCAATGACATCCAATGTCCATAGTCAGGAAACCATGACTATCTGTTGATCAACAAGCTAGTCAACTAGAGGCTTACTAGGGACATGTTGGTGTCTATTATTCACACATGTATTACGATTTCCGGATAACACAATTATAGCATGAATAAAGACAATTATCATGAACAAGGAAATATAATAATAATGCTTTTATTATTGCCTCTAGGGCATATTTCCAACACTCGCGCCCTCCGGCTCAGACGCCGGGCTTCTCCAGTCCACCTCTTCTTCAGCGAGGACCGGCACCGGTCTACAACTACGGTGGGAACCAACCCCCTAGCTATGGCCAGGCCAGGCATTACGCCCCGCCATACGGTCCATCCGTCGCCGGTGCGCCAGGCTCTACGTATAGGACTTCGCCGGCCGGGATGTTAGTTCCTTCAAAGTTCCATCCAGGAGGGATTGTGGCACAACCAATCCAGAAACGTAAGAAGAAGAAGAAGAAGCCGCATCAACAACAGTTTGCTGGGGGAGCTTTGCAACATGGTTTTCACCCACCGGCTCAGCACATGCAGGTTCAACAACATATACCGCATCAACCTATACAACAACAACATGTGCAGTCTTTTCAGCAGGGGCAATATCAGCAATTTGTGCAGCAGCAGAACACTCAGGTGCCACAGGGGCCTACTACTATCGATGTCCCTTCTCTGGGAGTTCCCGTGTCTAATGTGCAAGTGAATCCTACAGTGCCTAAGAACAAGGCTATGAAAGGGGTCCGACGCTGGAAGTGTGCGGTGTATACGCATGCCGCAAAGGATTGCACAGTGCAGCATTACTGTTATATTTGTGGCAAAATCGCTTATCCAATGTTGCAGTGCCCGGTTCTGAAACTCCCCAAGCCCAATGATTTTGTCCCGGGAGTTGGTGTAGAGGAGACTTACTTTGCCCTGCTGCCACATAGTGTGGTGAAGGATCATTTGGCACCGACACAGACACCGATCGCCCGTGTTCATGTGAGTGGTTTGATGGTACCGGCGAGCGTTGTCGAGAGTCAGATTGCTAGGAGATGTCCGGTACATGATCAGTGGAAGTGGGAGGCTATTCAACACGGGTCCGATGCTTACCTCGTTAGCTTTCCTTCTTTCGAGGACTTGGACAGGGTTGACGGAATTCAGATGAACGTGCCGTCGGTTAATGCCCAGATGACTGTCACCGCATGGAGGTCGCAGGAGGTCCCACATAAGCTCGAGCTTCAACAGATTTGGCTCCATGTCGAGGGTGTTCCTCATACGGTGCGTCATTTTTGGGGTCTATGGGCCGTTGGTACTTTGATGGGCAAGACCTTAGATGTGGATCTCATTAGCCTGCGACGCCGGGGTGTAGTTCGGATTCTCATGGCTATGACCAACTCTCAGATTTTGTCGAAGGACAAGGATGACGCGGGGCTTTTTGTTGCAACAGATGTGCTGGTTAAGCTCAAGGGCTACGCATTCACGTTCAGGAAGGAGCCGGCTGGATACATTTCGGACCCTGACTTTGTCCCATTTATTTGGAGGCGCAAGGGTGATGATGCTGACAATGAGAGCGGCACCAAGGAGAAGGGCGATGTGATGGACACCTCGGAGCACACCGGGAACCCTTCCAACTACCCATCTTCTAGTTCTGCTCCGGCGAATAAAATTCATGAGACTCAAGTTCAACGACGTGTACTGTCGAGTGTGGGCTCTGGAGGTGTGACAGGACATGGTTCAGTGATTTTAGTGCAGGAGTCTGCCTCGCCTTCTACGCCACGGGCTGTGGTTGTGTCGCAGCCGTCGTCGCCTTCTCGGACTGTAACGTCATCACCCGCTGCCCTCCAGTTGGTGCAGGTCACCGGCGGCTCGGCGGGATGCCCGGACTCTCCATCTGCTGAGGTGGCGCTGCAGCCCCCGCCGCCGACACGGATGGCGCCGTCGCAACCGGCTGTCTCCAAGCCGGTGCAAGCAGCCGGAGTTTTAGCGGGGTGCCCTGTAGTGCCTTTATTTAGCGGGCATCCAGCAGTGGCGGCTTCAGAAATTTGCAACCGGGTATTCATGTGTATTCATTTTGCCAAAATCATTGTTGTTTTTCGAAAATTGTCACTGTTTTGCCAAAATCAACACTATTTTGTAAAAATCATGGGTATTCACATGAAGACCCAAGCATACCCCTAGCGCCGCCCTTGGCATCCAGCGGCTCGGGTAGGGCCAACCCAGCACGCATCTTAGTTGGAGCTGTGCATGCATGTTTCGAGTGTGCTGGGAAACAAAGGGCTGTCCTCAGGTGTGCAGCCATGCAGTACTGCACATTTGACTGTTATTCGATCTCCATCGGAGCCGGACGCGTCCGCGGCTGCTCAACAATTTTAGATGAAGCCAAACGTGTACGTCTCACCCATGCACGCACCACCCGTGGTCCCGCCTCCAGACACGCCATCTTCGGCGGTGGCGTTGAGTGTACCGTTGGTTGTGACTGCCGGGGAGGGGGTTGCTACTACACCCTCATCCCCTCCTCTGGCGGATGTTCCTACACGACTTTCTTCATCAGGGGTGACACCCACACGTCGCAGTGCCCGCCATGCGGTGGCTGACGATGGAACGACGAACACTGACGAAACTCTTTGGCCAAGGCTATGCGGCGTAAAGCTGTACAGAACCTCGACAACCAAAGTACCTTGTCATCATCCAAATCGTTTTTATCTTTTTCTACTACATCCATCGTTGCTAAGTTGAATAATGTGGGTGTTAGTCTAGGAACTAATGAGAATGATATTTCTGTTTCCGCAAACGCATTGAGACATTTGGAATATGATCGATTAAAGGTCACTTCACGAGTTTCTAGCAAATCTTTTAGCTCTCATCTAGATGAGGAGGAGCTGCATGCCACATCAGATGGTCAGCTACTCGCTCATGTAGTAGGGGAGGTTTCAGATGGTCACCTAAAATATGATCTAATATTATTGAAAAATAGACTGATGCCATTTTGCAACAAATATTGGTAGGTGCTTCAAAAAATATATACCATTTTCGACACTCCAAAGGTAGAAAATGTTTTTTTTACAAATAAAACTCATTTTTGAAATCAAATTTTAAAGATATTTGTATTATTCCAAGTTTGTTATTTTTCTCAAAAACAAGTCTCACTTGTGACACGATGCTATTGTTCTTATTTTTCTTCTAATTCTATGATGTTATAAAATAGATGACATGATTTAGCTTATTATTTAATCGATCACGACCAATTTAGATGATTATAAAATCGTCAAAGTGTGTACTACATTGTGATTGGTGGAACCGTTTGTGGCACGGATCGATGAGATGGCAGACATCCTACCATCCATTGCTAGCAATCCAACGTCCATCCATCCGTCCATGCAAAGAAAAGGAAAAAAAAAACACCGCACCAAACCCTACCTCTCTCGCACCTCTCCTCCCTTCCTTCCTTCCTTCCGCCGCCTCCCTCTCTCTGTCCCCGATCCAGATCGGCCTCTCCCTCACCCCTCGCACCGCGCCCTCCTTCCCTCGCGCTGTCACCGGCGGCGCGGCGCCCTCCTTCTCTCGCGCTGCACCCGAACCTCGCTCCCGCTCCCAGCTCTTCTTCCTCCTCCGCTGCAGCTAGGGTTTCGTCTCCCCGATCCCCAATCCCCGTGCAGATGGAGAACCGAAATAAGTCCGACCTCAAGGTACTGTTGCCTAACCCTTTCCCCACTTCTGTACCCTGCCCGTCTCTCCACTCTCTTCGCCTCATTTTTCTCCCCTTTTGCGCCACCACGTCGTTGCACACAAAAGAGGAAGCGTCTGGACGATGGGACGGAGCAGGAGCAGGAGCCTGCTATCAAGGAGACGTGCCAAGGTAAAGCTGAGCAAATTCCATCCTTCTCGGCCAGAGATGTTTATTTTTTTTTTATTTTATTTTTTTTACATTTTGTGATTTGGATGATGCAGTCCTGAAGGAGATGGAAAGCGAGGTCCAGAACCTCCGGGACGACAACAACCTGCTCCGCGACGAGCTGTAAGATCGAATGCTTATGTTATGTGTGTGCTGATTTTGGCTCGCTTTTATTTTGTGGGGAATGATGGTTGAGACATTGGTTCCTCTTCTTTTTGTTGTTGTCGTTGATTCTTTTATGCCAGCCTTGGCAAGGACCGGCAGCTTGCGGAGACGGATACGCTTTTAGTTGACAGGGAGCACCAGCTTTCAAAGAGCCAGACACTTCTAGTTGACAGTGAGTCCTGGTCTAATCTCGAGTTCTTCTTGACATTGGTGGTGTGTCAGCATAAAATATGCATTTATGGGGATTAATACGTGTCTTCTTGAAAGAGAGCATTGTGTGTCCGATTGAGAAGGTTATCAACTTATCTTTGTTATGATCTGAATTTCAGGCAACTCACATATCTGAATATTTGAATGGTGTAAGCAACTGCTTTTCCAGGCTGTGACATCCTTATAGATCAGGCGTAATTGTTTGAGTAGATTTTTTTAATCTTAATTTGCTGATTGCCACAATTCTTTGATATTTAGTTTGCAAAGTGAACACCAAAAGCGCTGATTGCTTGAGTTGATTCCCTTTTATATGATATACTTATGCTCAAAGGGAGTTGGAAAATTAGCAACAAACAAGACATATCACATGATATTAGTCAACAAACTGAACAGCTATTTTGATACTTCTCACTATTGTAGTAATATATTCTAATTGGGCTATTGTTATATCACATTGCAACTCGCATATGAATATATGAGTGTGTCAACATGTGGTCGCACCCTATTTCAGAAGCACACTTTGTGTAGCCAAAAAAAAAAA
>NC_041390.1:624638441-624640123 GCF_002162155.2 Triticum dicoccoides | reverse complement strand
GGGAGCTTTGCAACATGGTTTTCACCCACCGGCTCAGCACATGCAGGTTCAACAACATATACCGCATCAACCTATACAACAACAACATGTGCAGTCTTTTCAGCAGGGGCAATATCAGCAATTTGTGCAGCAGCAGAACACTCAGGTGCCACAGGGGCCTACTACTATCGATGTCCCTTCTCTGGGAGTTCCCGTGTCTAATGTGCAAGTGAATCCTACAGTGCCTAAGAACAAGGCTATGAAAGGGGTCCGACGCTGGAAGTGTGCGGTGTATACGCATGCCGCAAAGGATTGCACAGTGCAGCATTACTGTTATATTTGTGGCAAAATCGCTTATCCAATGTTGCAGTGCCCGGTTCTGAAACTCCCCAAGCCCAATGATTTTGTCCCGGGAGTTGGTGTAGAGGAGACTTACTTTGCCCTGCTGCCACATAGTGTGGTGAAGGATCATTTGGCACCGACACAGACACCGATCGCCCGTGTTCATGTGAGTGGTTTGATGGTACCGGCGAGCGTTGTCGAGAGTCAGATTGCTAGGAGATGTCCGGTACATGATCAGTGGAAGTGGGAGGCTATTCAACACGGGTCCGATGCTTACCTCGTTAGCTTTCCTTCTTTCGAGGACTTGGACAGGGTTGACGGAATTCAGATGAACGTGCCGTCGGTTAATGCCCAGATGACTGTCACCGCATGGAGGTCGCAGGAGGTCCCACATAAGCTCGAGCTTCAACAGATTTGGCTCCATGTCGAGGGTGTTCCTCATACGGTGCGTCATTTTTGGGGTCTATGGGCCGTTGGTACTTTGATGGGCAAGACCTTAGATGTGGATCTCATTAGCCTGCGATGCCGGGGTGTAGTTCGGATTCTCATGGCTATGACCAACTCTCAGATTTTGTCGAAGGACAAGGATGACGCGGGGCTTTTTGTTGCAACAGATGTGCTGGTTAAGCTCAAGGGCTACGCATTCACGTTCAGGAAGGAGCCGGCTGGATACATTCCGGACCCTGACTTTGTCCCATTTATTTGGAGGCGCAAGGGTGATGATGCTGACAATGAGAGCGGCACCAAGGAGAAGGGCGATGTGATGGACACCTCGGAGCACACCGGGAACCCTTCCAACTACCCATCTTCTAGTTCTGCTCCGGCGAATAAAATTCATGAGACTCAAGTTCAACGACGTGTACTGTCGAGTGTGGGCTCTGGAGGTGTGACAGGACATGGTTCAGTGATTTTAGTGCAGGAGTCTGCCTCGCCTTCTACGCCACGGGCTGTGGTTGTGTCGCAGCCGTCGTCGCCTTCTCGGACTGTAACGTCATCACCCGCTGCCCTCCAGTTGGTGCAGGTCACCGGCGGCTCGGCGGGATGCCCGGACTCTCCATCTGCTGAGGTGGCGCTGCAGCCCCCGCCGCCGACACGGATGGCGCCGTCGCAACCGGCTGTCTCCAAGCCGGTGCAAGCAGCCGGAGTTTTAGCGGGGTGCCCTGTAGTGCCTTTATTTAGCGGGCATCCAGCAGTGGCGGCTTCAGAAATTTGCAACCGGGTATTCATGTGTATTCATTTTGCCAAAATCATTGTTGTTTTTCGAAAATTGTCACTGTTTTGCCAAAATCAACACTATTTTGTAAAAATCATGGGTATTCACATGAAGACCCAAGCATACCCCTAGCGCCGCCCTTGGCATC
>NC_041390.1:624621763-624634905 GCF_002162155.2 Triticum dicoccoides | reverse complement strand
CCTCACGCTGGGTGAAGCCATGCAACAACTGCAGCTGGCTGGGGCCTATCTCCAAAAGGCCGATGATCCAAGCCATCACGATGGTGGTGTCGAACAAGAAGCCTACATGGCTGCTGCCAAAGCCGCACACCACCCCAAACCTCTTGAACAGGCCCACTTCCTCGGACCATCTAATTCCATGCTCAAAGGCTGCTTGGAACTCCTCAACCAAAACGAAGATGCCAAGGTCCGCACATTAATTCTGGGCCACTTCCAAACCAACAGCAAACCTGCACAAGAAACAAAAAACACCAACGTGTTAGGCCCGCGGGCTTACAAAGATGTAATGAGAATGATAGGCAACTTCTGGTACCAGCACACCAGTGTGGTGGGAATGGTGAAGTCTGCAATCGAGATGTACAACAAGAAAAGCCAGGTAATTTGCTTGCTCTTTTACACAGATTGACTTGCTGGATGTACATCATCAAAACAATCTGTAACAACTTGATTGCTTGCAGGTACAACCCAGCTATGAGGTCCATGTTATCTGCGGTGTCAATCAGGACGTGGGTGGCCGTGCGGACCCAATGAGGCCCTTTGAACACATTAGCCATTGCTCCCACATCAACTTCCTTGCCACTCAGGTTGCTGGCACTCCAAAGCTCTTCTTTGCCGAGTGTCGCAACGTTGGCTCCAAGGAGGCGGTGTTGTGCTGTCCTGTTGATATGCCACTTCCAGGCTCTGGTATGCTATCTATCGTTTAGCTTTGCACTCTGTCATCAGTTTTTATACGATCCAGAACTATATAGTAAAGTCCGTTGCATGTGTATGCATGGCAGAGCAAGTCCGTTGCCTTTACTGTGAGTCTGGAGGGAGGACCATCGTGCACCCGACGAAGGAGAGTTTCGTGGGGCGTGACAGAGAGTTTGAGGAGATGTTCTGCGGCGAAGGAGACACCAGTGTTGACATCATGTCTCACTGCTATTACACAATCTTGTATTTGGATAATCTGGAGGAGGACCGGATCTACGGCGATTACAGCTGCGACAGTGAACTCCAAGAGGAAGTGCGGTTGCTTGACATAAATTAAGCACATGCATGACCCATCTGATGAAAAACCACTGTCTATTAGTAACCTGTGTCGCCATATTTTATTCCATCTAGAACCTTTATACTCCTCCTATAAGTCAATTGTCCGATCGATGCTGAACATTATTGATGCTTAATCTGCCTGCCTGAACTCCTGTTTCATTCTGGCCAACATATTGCAGGTAGTGTGTGGATTGTTTGTTCTGGTTTGGGACCAAGTTGATGCAAATCTGTTCTAAGTTTTGTCTCTCTAAGTAGTAGTACCTTGCAGTTTGTCTAGATCTATCTTATTTTACTTTTGGCAAATAAAGAAAGTATATTTCTTTGCTCAAGGGACTAGATGGTCAAATGTTGCCGACGCAAACCCTTGATTGTTTTTTTGAAATAATGTCTTGCTGCAACCCTTTAGAAGCATCATCACTTGCTGTAGAGTTTTTGTTCTAGTATTGCAAACTCCACACATGGCTTCCTAGATTTACTTCGTTCGTCCCGAATTACTTGTCACGGAACTGGATGGAGGAAGTACATACTACCAATAGCTATGTACTACACTTTCTATCTCTCTAGGAATTAGATACAGCAAGGGTTATAACAACACACTTGGGCTACTATGTCAGATTTTTACCAGCACTTTGTTCTGTGCATGGCATGGTTGAGCAGGCAATGTAATCCATATCTCACTGGGTCGCAGAAAGCTCGGCTTATGATTCAAACTAGTTGAATACCCGTAGCATGGCATGGTTGAGCAGGCAATGTAATCCACTAGTTAGGAAACGCGCCTTGGGCGCGTGGTGCCTGGCTCAACACATTACCCCGTTGTGTATCTATTTGTCGTCAGGGAGGATGAATCCTCGCAGGGGAGGTCGAATCCTTGCCGGGGAGATTGATTTCTCGCCTGAGAAACATGATTCCTCGCTGGAGAGGCTGCTTTCTCGCCGGCTGCTTTTTTGAGCGCCTAGGGCCAAAGCGAGGTGTTATGCAAACGCCCAGCGCCTAGGCGAGCGCCTAATAGCGCCTTCTTGAACAGTGCTGAAAATGCATCAGTTCAATGCATCAAACTAGCATTGGAAGCATGACATTGCTGATCGTCGAGATCTGAAACTGAGCCGGAGACGCAGTCAGGAGCGATTTCTAGGCAAATCCTAAACGGCGCCCACTGCATCCGTTTTAGTTGTTTTCGTTAACGGGCGCATACCCCCCGCACTGACTTGGGCTCGGCCCATCTACGTTCCTTTTTCTCAGTTTATCCCGCAAAAAAAGATGCGCATGGGTGGTAATCGAACCCAGAACGTCTTCACTCTAAGCAAGCTACTCTAACCAACAGGCCAACCAGTCCAGGTGTGTTCTAATACATCTTCTTTCTACTTTTCTTCTTCTTCTTTTTTAATTTTTCCTTCTTTTCCTTTTTCCTGTTCCCTTTTCTCCTATGTTGGAACCTTTTTCCTTAGTCATTTTCCTTGTTAAATGCGTGAACTTTTTTTTTATCAAAATCCGATGAACCTTTTCAAATTCATGAACTGTTTTTAAAATCACTGAACTCTTTTTCAAAATCAATGAACTTTTTTCAAAATCAATTTTTTTCCAAATCAATGATTTTTTTTCAAAATCAATGAACTCTTTTCAAATTCGATGAACTCTTTTCAAAATCGATGAAATCTTGTTCAAAACTGATGAACTCTTTTCAAAATCCATGAACATTTTTTCAAAAGCGATGAACTATTTTCAAAATCGATGAACTCTTTTCAAAACGGATGAACTCTTTTTCAAAACCAATGAACCTTTTTTCAAAATTGACAAAAAAATTTCAAATCGATGAACTATTTTTCAAAATCGGTGAACTCTTTTCAAAATCGATGAACTCTTTTCAAAATCGATGAAATCTTTTTCAAAACTAATGAACTCTTTTCAAAATCCATGAACTCTTTTTCAAAAGCGATGAACTCTTTTCAAAATTGATGAACTCTTTTCAAAATGGATGAACTCTTTTTCAAAACCAATGAACTCTTTTTCAAAATCGTTGAACTTTAGTTCAATTTGATGAACTCTTTCTCATTTTTTCAAAATTGTTGAACTTTTTTCAAAATTGTTGTTTCTAAATCAATGAACTTTTTAGAAAAATCGATGTACATTAAAAAATCACGTTTTGAAATCACGAACAAAAATCGATGGACTTTTTCATTTTTCACGTTTTGAAAAATCGATGAACAAAAATTTGAAAAAGTGAATAAAGTTGAAAACTATGAACACGTTTTGAAATCACGAACAAAAAACGAAAAATACATTAAAAAAAATAAAATTCCATGACCTTTTTAAAACGTGAACAAATATTGAGAACATGAACAAAAATTTATATACGACGAGAGATTTTCAAATATACACTGAACATGTTTTTGATATAAGATGAAAATATTTTATACATTGAACATTTTTGTAATATAATCTGAACAATTTTGAACTACACATTGAACAATTTTGTGATATGCACTGAAAAACCATTTCAGTACCCATTGAACATTTTTCATGTACACTGAAAAATTTAAAATTGTGAACAAAATTTGAAAAAGTGAATAAATTTGAAAACTATGAACACGTTTTGAAATCACGAACAAAAAACAAAAAATACATTTTTTTTAATTTCTATGATTTTTTTCAAATTTAATGAATTTTTGCAAAATGGATGAACTTTTTTTTCAAAATCGATGAACAATTTTTCAAATTTGATGAACTTTTTCAAAATTTGACAAACTTTTCCAAAATCGACGAACTCTTTGTCAAATTCGATGAGCCTTTTTTAAAATCGATGAACTATTTTTTAAAATTCGTAAACAAATTCAAAATCTGATGAATTCTTTTTTATAAAAAAACAACTTTTCCAAATTGTTTTCAAATAATTCGCAAATCTAATAAATAGCGCTGACGCGTTGGTCTTAAATAGCTCGTTTTCCTTGTAGTCGCTGGTGTTCACAGGTTGTAGTGGTTAGCAAAACGGTTCTCGTGTTGTAGCCGTAAAGCGTGAGTTCTAGTCGCTGTTTCTGCTCTTTTTGTGTGTTATTTACGCGAGACCTTTTTTTTCCTTCACTGTGCGCGGTGGGCCGGCCCATGGGGCGCGGAGTGTGAGCGCCAGCTGCCTGAACCGGCGCCTTAAGCGCCGGTTAGGAGCTCCCGGAACTCGAACCCAACACTTCTTCGTTGTATGTAAGCAGCAATAACCAACCTTCCAACCACATCGGATGTGTTCATGCACATCTTCTTCATTGTTTTCTTCTTTATTTTTCCTTTTTCCTTTTTCTCCTTTGTTGGAACGGTTTTTTTCATTTTTCATTTTTATTTTTCTTTGTTAAATGCGTGAACTTTTTTTTATCAAAATTCAATGAACCTTTTCAAATTTGTGAACTGTTTTAAAAAATCAATGAACTTATTTTCAAAATCAATGAAATCTTTTCAAAATAGATGAACTCCTTTTTCAAAATCAATGAACTATTTTAAAATTGATCAACTTTTTTCAAAACCGATGAACTCTTTTTCAAAACCGATGAACGTTTTTTCAAATCGATAAAATCTTGTTCAAAATCAATGAACTATTTTTCAAATTGATGAACTCTTTTCAAAACTGATGAACTCTTTTTCAAAACCAATGAACTTTTTCAATTCAATGAACTCTTGTTCAAAATCAATGAACTCTTTTCAAAATTGATGAACACTTTTCAAAATCGACGAACATTTTTTCAATTCGATGAACTTTTTTCAAAACCGATGAACTCTTTTTCCAAAACCCATGAACTTTTTTTCAAAATGGATGGACTTTTTTCGAAATCATTGAACTTCTTAGATAAACCTATCAAATTTTCTAAAAATCGATGATCTCATTTTCAAAGTTTCTTTTTCTTTCTAAAAAATAATTTATACGTATTGGTTTTACTAAAGGAAATGGTAACTACGACAGTTTTTCTAGGAGTGTATAAAAAAACTAGTTCGGTGCAGTGGTCAAATCATCAAGTCCTAGTGCAGTGGTTGAAGCGTCAATCCTTTAATGATGTGCTGCAGGGTTCGAATCCTAGACATCCCATATTTTCAGTTACAATTGTTTTTTTCCCTTTTTCTTCTTCACGTCTGCTTTGTTGACTCGGCTGGTGGGCCGGCCTGCTACGCGTCGCTAGCGGGCGCCGGTATAGCCAGCCGGCGCCTAAAGCGCTGGTTAGGAGCTCCCCGATTTCTACGGACGTTCAAACTACAATTGCGTCCTCGGGGATTGGGTCCATGCATGCAACGTTGAATCTAGGCCTGGAGTTTTCTTGGGCTTTTCTTCGAAGACGTATGTGGGCTCTCTGGAATAACCCTACGCACCAGCGATGAATCAACTCCACGCCTTCGACTTCAGCGCTGTCGTCCTCGTCTGCTGTCCCGCGTGATTCCATCATTGCCGCCAAGATCTCACTCCCCTCGCCGACGCTGCATACGGCTCCAGTACAATCTCCCGGCGCCGGGGTTGCCCGTCGCGGCGGCGCATCAGCGCCCCATGGCGGGCGTGCCTCCTTCGGTGTGTGGTGCCTCCGTCTCGGGAGGGACGAACCCTCATCCAGCTCCAGTCATGGGGGTGACTTCCACTCCCTCGCTGTTGGGGAACGTTGCAGAAAACAAAAATTTTCCTACGGTTTCACCAAGATCCATCTATGAGTTCATCTAGCAACGAGTGATTGGATTGCATCTACATACCTTTGTAGATCACGCGCGGAAGCGTTCAAAGAACGGGGATGAGGAAGTCGTACTCGACGTGATCCAAATCACCGGAGATCCTAGCGCCGAACGGACGGCACCTCCGCGTTCAACACACGTACGGTCAGCGTGACGTCTCCTTCTTCTTGATCCAGCAAGGGGAAGGAGAGGTTGAGGAAGATGGCTCCAGCAGCAGCACGACGGCGTGGTGGTGATGGAGCTGCAGTACTCCGGCAGGGCTTCACTAAGCTCTATGGAGGAGGAGGAGGTGTTGGAGAGGGAGAGGGAGGCACCAAAGGCAAAGGTAAGAGGCCCTCTCTCCCCCCACTATATATAGGGGTTCTAGGGGGGGCGGCGGCCCTAGGAGATGCAATCTCCTAGGGGGGGCGGCGGCCAAGGGGTGGGGGGCTTGCCCCCCCAAGCAAGGGGGCGCCCCCTTTAGGGTTCCCCCACCCTAGGCGCATGGGCCCTAGGGGGAAGTGGCGCCCAGCCCACTTTGGGCTGGATCCCTTCCCACTTCAGCCCATGGGGCCCTCCGGGATAGGTGGCCCCACCCGGTGGACCCCCGGGACCCTTCTGGTGGTCCCGGTACAATACCGGTGACCCCGAAACTTGTCCCGATGGCCGAAATAGCACTTCCTATATATAATTCTTTACCTCCGGACCATTCCGAAACTCCTCGTGACGTCCGAGATCTCATCCGGGACTCCGAACAACATTTGGGTTACTGCATATACATATCCCTACAACCCTAGCGTCACCGAACCTTAAGTGTGTAGACCCTACGGGTTCGGGAGACATGTAGACATGACCGAGATTGCTCTCCGGTCAATAACCAACAGCGGGATCTGGATACCCATGTTGGCTCCCACATGCTCCTCGATGATCTCATCGGATGAACCATGATGTCGAGGATTCAAGCAACCCCGTATACAATTCCCTTCGTCAATCGGTATGTTACTTGCCCGAGATTCGATCGTCGGTATCCCAATACCTCGTTCAATCTCGTTACCGGCAAGTCACTTTACTCGTACCGTAATGCATGATCCTGTGACCAGACACTTGGTCACTTTGAGCTCATAATGATGATGCATTACCGAGTGGGCCCAGTGATACCTCTCCGTCATACGGAGTGACAAATCCCAGTCTTGATCCGTGTCAACCCAACAGACACTTTCGGAGATACCCGTAGTATACCTTTATAGTCACCCAGTTACGTTGTGACGTTTGGTACACCCAAAGCACTCCTACAGTATCCGGGAGTTACACGATCTCATGGTCTAAGGAAAAGAAACTTGACATTGGAAAACTATAGCAAACGAACTATACGATCTTGTGCTATGTTTAGGATTGCGTCTTGTCCATCACATCATTCTCCTAATGATGTGATCTCGTTATCAATGACATCCAATGTCCATAGTCAGGAAACCATGACTATTTGTTGATCAACAAGCTAGTCAACTAGAGGCTTACTAGGGACATGTTGGTGTCTATTATTCACACATGTATTACGATTTCCGGATAACACAACTATAGCATGAATAAAGACAATTATCATGAACAAGGAAATATAATAATAATGCTTTTATTATTGCCTCTAGGGCATATTTCTAACAGTCTCCCACTTGCACTATAGTCAATAATCTAGTTACATTGTGATGAATCGAACACCCATGGAATTCTGGTGTTGATCATGTTTTGCTCTAGGGAGAGGTTTAGTCAACGGATCTGCTACATTCAGGTCCGTATGTACTTTACAAATATCTATGTCTCCATCTTGAACATTTTCATGAATAGAGTTGAAGCGACGCTTGATGTGACTTGTCTTCTTGTGAAACCTGGGCTCCTTGGCAAGTGCAATAGCTCCAGTGTTGTCACAGAAGAGCTTGATCGGCCCCGACGCATTGGGTATGACTCCTAGGTCGGTGATGAACTCCTTCACCCAAATTGCTTCATGTGCTGCCTCCGATGCTGCCATGTACTCTGCTTCACATGTAGATCCCGCCACGACGCTCTGCTTGCAACTGCGCCAGCTTACTGCCCCACCATTCAAAATATACACGTATCCGGTTTGTGACTTAGAGTCATCCAGATCTGTGTCGAAGCTAGCGTCGACGTAACCCTTTACGACGAGCTCTTCGTCACCTCCATAAACGAGAAACATTTCCTTAGTCCTTTTCAGGTACTTCAGGATATTCTTGACCGCTGTCCAGTGTTCCTTGCTGGGATTACTTTGGTACCTTCCTACCAAACTTACGGCAAGGTTTACATCAGGTCTGGTACACAGCATGGCATACATAATAGAACCTATGGCTGAGGCATAGGGGATGACACTCATCTCTTCTATATCTTCTGCCGTGGTCGGACATTGAGTTGAGCTCAATTTCACACCTTGTAACACAAGTAAGAACCCCTTCTTAGACTGATCCATATTGAACTTCTTCAATATCTTATCAAGGTATGTGCTTTGTGAAAGACCTATGAGGCGTCTCGATCTATCTCTATAGATCTTGATCCCTAATATATAAGCAGCTTCTCCAAGGTCCTTCATTGAAAAACTCTTATTCAAGTAGGCCTTAATGCTGTCCAAGAGTTCTATATCATTTCCCATCAAAAGTATGTCATCTACATATAATATGAGAAATGCTACAGACTCCCACTCACTTTCTTGTAAACGCAGGCTTCTCCATAAGTCTATGTAAACCCAAACGCTTTGATCATCTCATCAAAGCGAATGTTCCAACTCCGAGATGCTTGCACCAGCCCATAAATTGAGCGTTGGAGCTTGCACACCTTGTCAGCATTCTTAGGATCGACAAAACCTTCCGGCTGCATCATATACAATTCTTCCTTAAGGAAACCATTAAGGAATGCCGTTTTGACGTCCATTTGCCATATCTCATAATCGTAGAATGCGGCAATTGCTAACATGATTTGGACGGACTTGAGCTTCGCTACCGGTGAGAAAGTCTCATCGTAGTCAACCCCTTGAACTTGTCGATAACCCTTAGCGACAAGCTGAGCTTTATAGATGGTCACATTACCATCCGCGTCTGTCTTCTTCTTAAAAATCCATTTATTTTCTATGGCTCGCCGCTCAACGGGCAAGTCAGTCAAAGTCCATACTTCGTTTTCAAACATGGATCCTATCTCGGATTTCATGGCTTCCAGCCATTTGTCGGAATCTGGGCCCGCCATCGCTTCTTCATAGTTCGAAGGTTCACCGTTGTCTAACAACATGATTTCCAAGACAGGGTTGCCGTACCACTCTGGTGTGGAACGTGTCCTTGTGGACCTACGAATTTCAGTAGCAACTTGATCTGAAGTTTCATGATCATCATCATTAACTTCTTCTCTAGTCGGTGCAGACACCTCAAGAACATTTTCTTGAGTTGCGCCGTTTTCCGGTTCAAGAGGTAATACTTCATCAAGTTCTACTTTCCTCCCACTTACTTCTTTCGAGAGAAACTCTTTCTCTAGAAAGGATCCATTCTTGGCAACGAAGATCTTGCCTTCGGATCTGAGGTAGAAGGTATACCCAATAGTTTCTTTAGGGTATCCTATGAAGACGCATTTTTCCGACTTGGGTTCGAGCTTTTCAGGTTGAAGTTTCTTGACATAAGCATCGCATCCCCAAACTTTTAGAAACGACAGCTTAGGTTTCTTACCAAACCATAATTCATACGGTGTCGTCTCAACGGATTTCGTCGGAGCCCTATTTAAAGTGAATGCGGCAGTCTCTAAAGCATAGCCCCAAAAAGATAGCGGTAAATCGGTAAGAGACATCATAGATCGCACCATATCTAATAGAGTGCGATTACGACATTCGGACACACCATTACGCTGAGGTGTTCCAGGCGGCGTGAGTTCTGAAACTATTCCACATTTTCTTAAGTGTGTGCCAAATTCGTGACTCAAGTATTCTCCTCCACGATCTGATTGTAGGAACTTGATTTTCCTGTCACGTTGATTTTCAACCTCACTCTGAAATTCCTTGAACTTTTCAAAGGTCTCAGACTTGTGTTTCATTAAATAGATATACCCATATCTACTCAAGTCATCAGTGAGGGTGAGAACATAACGATAGCCACCGCGAGCCTCAACACTCATTGGACCGCACACATCAGTATGTATGATTTCCAATAAGTTGGTTGCTCGCTCCATTGTTCCCGAGAACGGAGTCTTGGTCATTTTACCCATGAGGCATGGTTCGCACGTGTCAAATGATTCGTAATCAAGAGACTCTAAAAGTCCATCTGCATGGAGCTTCTTCATGCGTTTGACACCTATGTGACCAAGGCGGCAGTGCCACAAGTATGTGGGACTATCATTATCAATCTTACATCTTTTGGTATTCACACTATGAATATGTGTAGTATTACGCTCGAGATTCATTAAGAATAAACCATTCACCATCGGAGCATGACCATAAAACATATCTCTCATATAAATAGAACAACCATTATTCTCGGATTTAAATGAGTAGCCATCTCGTATTAAACGAGATCCCGATACAATGTTCATGCTCAAAGCTGGCACTAAATAACAATTATTGAGGTTTAAAACTAATCCCGTAGGTAAATGTAGAGGTAGCGTGCCGACGGCGATCACATCAACCTTGGAACCATTCCCGACGCGCATCGTCACCTCGTCCTTCGCCAGTCTCCGCTTATTCCGCAGCTCCTGCTTTGAGTTACAAATGTGAGCAACTGCACCGGTATCAAATACCCAAGAGCTACTACGAGTACTGGTAAGGTACACATCAATTACATGTATATCACATATACCTTTTGTGATGCCGGCCTTCTTGTCCGCTAAGTATTTGGGGCAGTTCCGCTTCCAGTGACCACTTCCCTTGCAATAAAAACACTCAGTCTCGGGCTTGGGTCCATTCTTTGGCTTCTTCCCGGCAGCTTGCTTGCCGGGCGCGGCAACTCCCTTGCCGTCCTTCTTGAAGTTCTTCTTACCCTTGCCCCTTTTGAACTTAGTGGTTTTATTCACCATCAACACTTGATGCTCCTTTTTGACTTCTACCTCTGCTGATTTCAGCATAGCAAATACTTCAGGAATGGTCTTTTCCATCCCCTGCATATTGAAGTTCATCACAAAGCTCTTGTAGCTCGGTGGAAGCGACTGAAGGATTCTGTCAATGACCGCGTCATCCGGGAGATTAACTCCCAGCTGAGTCAAGCGGTTATGCAACCCAGACATAGTGAATATGTGCTCACTGACAGAACTGTTTTCCTCCATCTTACAGCTGAAGAACTTGTCGGAGACTTGATATCTCTCGACCCGGGCATGAGCTTGGAAAACCATTTTCAGCTCTTTGAACAACTCATATGCTCCGTGTCTCTCAAAACGTTTTTGGAGTCCCGGCTCTAAGCTGTAAAGCATGCCGCACTGAACGAGGGAGTAGTCATCGGTACGTGCCTGCCAAGCGTTCATAACGTCTTGTTCTGCAGGGAGAACATGTGCGTCACCCAGCGGTGCTTGTAGGACATAATCTTTCTTGGCAGCTATGAGGATGATCCTCAGGTTCCGGACCCAGTCCATGTAGTTGCTGCCATCGTCTTTTAGCTTGGTTTTCTCTAGGAACGCGTTGAAGTTGAGGACTATGCTGGCCATTTGATCTACAAGACATATTGTAAATATTTTAGACTAAGTTCATGATAATTAAGTTCATCTAATCAAATTATTTAATGAACTCCCACTTAGATAGACATCCCTCCTGTCATCTAAGTATAACATGATCCGAGTTAACTAGGCCGTGTCCGATCATCACGTGAGACAGACTAGTCAACATCGGTGAACATCTTCATGTTGATCGTATCTTCTATATGACTCATGCTCGACCTTTCGGTCTTCTGTGTTCCAAGGCCATGTCTGTACATGCTAGGATCGTCAAGTCAACCTAAGTGTTTGCATGTGTAAATCTTTCTTACACCCGTTGTATGTGAACGTTAGAATCTATCATACCTGATCATCACGTGGTGCTTCGAAACAACGAACTATCGCAACGGTGCACAGTTAGGGGGAACACTTTCTTGAAATTATTATGAGGGATCATCTTATTTACTACCGTCGTTCTAAGTAAACAAGATGCAAAAACATGATAAACATCACATGCAATCAAATAATAAAAGTGACATGATATGGCCAATATCACATAGCTCCTTTGATCTCCATCTTGGGGCTCCATGATCATCTTGTCACCGGCATGACACCATGATCTCCATCATCATGATCTCCATCATCGTGTCTCCATGAAGTTGCTCGCCAACTATTACTTCTACTACTATGGCTAACGCGTTTAGCAATAAAGTAAAGTAATTTACATGGCGTTTCTCAATGACACGCAGGTCATACAAAAAAAAATAAATACAACTCCTATGGCTCCTGCTGGTTGTCATACTCATCGACATGCAAGTCGTGATTTCCTATTACAAGAACATGATCTCATACATCACATATATATATATCATTCATCATTCATCACAACTTTGGCCATATCACATCACAGAACACTTGCTGCAAAAACAAGTTAGACGTCCTCTAATTGTTGTTGCAAGTTTTACGTGGCTGCAATAGGGTTCTAGCAAGAACGTTTTCTTACCTACGTGAAAGCCACAACGTGATTTTTCAACTTCTATTAACCCTTCATAAGGACCCTTTTCATCGAATCCGCTCCAACTAAAGTGGGAGAGACAGACACCCGCTAGCCACCTTATGCAACTAGTGCATGTTAGTCGGTGGAACCGGTCTCACGTAAGCATACATGTAAGGTTGGTCCGGGCCGCTTCATCCCACAATACCGTTGAGGCAAGATAAGACTAGTAGCGGCAAGAAAGTTGACAACATCAACGCCCACAACAAATTGTGTTCTACTCGTGCAAAGAGAACTACGCATAGACCTAGCTCATGATGCCACTGTTGGGGAACGTTGTAGAAAACAAATTTTTTCCTACGGTTTCACCAAGATCCATCTATGATTTCATCTAGCAAAGAGTGATTGGATTGCATCTACATACCTTTGTAGATCACGCGTGGAAGCGTTCAAAGAATGGGGATGAGGAAGTCGTACTCGACGTGATCCAAATCACCGAAGATCCTAGCGCCGAACGGACGGCACCTCCGCGTTCAACACACGTACGGTCAGCGTGACGTCTCCTTCTTCTTGATCCAGCAAGGGGAAGGAGAGGTTGAGGAAGATGGCTCCAGCAGCAGCACGACGGCGTGGTGGTGATGGAGCTGCAGTACTCCGGCAGGGCTTCGCTAAGCTCTATGGAGGAGGAGGAGGTGTTGGAGAGGGAGAGGGAGGCACCAAAGGCAAAGGTAAGAGGCACTCTCTCCCCCCACTATAT
>NC_041390.1:624554151-624621546 GCF_002162155.2 Triticum dicoccoides | reverse complement strand
GTTTCCCCACCCTAGGCGCATGGGCCCTAGGGGGAAGTGGCGCCCCAGCCCACTTTGGGCTGGATCCCTTCCCACTTCAGCCCATGGGGCCCTCCGGGATAGGTGGCCCCACCCGGTGGACCCCCGGGACCCTTCCGGTTGTCCCGGTACAATACCGGTGACCCCGAAACTTGTCCCGATGGCCGAAATAGCACTTCCTATATATAATTCTTTACCTCCGGACCATTCCGAAACTCCTCGTGACGTCCGAGATCTCATCCGGGACTCCGAACAACATTTGGGTTACTGCATATACATATCCCTACAACCCTAGCGTCACCGAACCTTAAGTGTGTAGACCCTATGGGTTCGGGAGACATGTAGACATGACCGAGATTGCTGTCCGGTCAATAACCAAAAGCGGGATCTGGATACCCATGTTGGCTCCCACATGCTCCTCGATGATCTCATCGGATGAACCACGATGTCGAGGATTCAAGCAACCCCGTATAAAATTCCCTTCGTCAATCGGTATGTTACTTGCCCGGGATTCGATCGTCGGTATCCCAATACCTCGTTCAATCTCGTTACCGACAAGTCACTTTACTCGTACCGTAATGCATGATCTTGTGACCAGACACTTGGTCACTTTGAGCTCATAATGATGATGCATTACCGAGTGGGCCCAGTGATACCTCTCCGTCATACGGAGTGCCAAATCCCAGTCTTGATCCGTGTCAACCCAACAGACATTTTCGGAGATACCCGTAGTATACTCTTATAGTCACCCAGTTACGTTGTGATGTTTGGTACACCCAAAGCACTCCTACAATATCCGGGAGTTACACGATCTCATGGTCTAAGGAAAAGAAACTTGACATTGGAAAACTATAGCAAACGAACTATACGATCTTGTGCTATGTTTAGGATTGGGTCTTGTCCATCACATCATTCTCCTAATGATGTGATCTCGTTATCAATGACATCCAATGTCCATAGTCAGGAAACCATGACTATCTGTTGATCAACAAGCTAGTCAACTAGAGGCTTACTAGGGACATGTTGGTGTCTATTATTCACACATGTATTACGATTTCCGGATAACACAATTATAGCATGAATAAAGACAATTATCATGAACAAGGAAATATAATAATAATGCTTTTATTATTGCCTCTAGGGCATATTTCCAACACTCGCGCCCTCCGGCTCAGACGCCGGGATTCTCCAGTCCACCTCTTCTTCAGCGAGGACCGGCACCGGTCTACAACTACGGTGGGAACCAACCCCCTAGCTATGGCCAGGCCAGGCACTACGCCCCGCCATACGGTCCATCCGTCGCCGGTGCGCCATGCTCTACGTATAGGACTTCGCCGGCCGGGATGTTAGTTCCTTCAAAGTTCCATCCAGGAGGGATTGTGGCACAACCAATCCAGAAACGTAAGAAGAAGAAGAAGAAGCCGCATCAACAACAGTTTGCTGAGGGAGCTTTGCAACATGGTTTTCACCCACCGGCTCAGCACATGCAGGTTCAACAACATATACCGCATCAACCTATACAACAACAACATGTGCAGTCTTTTCAGCAGGGGCAATATCAGCAATTTGTGCAGCAGCAGAACACTCAGGTGCCACAGGGGCCTACTACTATCGATGTCCCTTCTCTGGGAGTTCCCGTGTCTAATGTGCAAGTGAATCCTACAGTGCCTAAGAACAAGGCTATGAAAGGGGTCCGACGCTGGAAGTGTGCGGTGTATACGCATGCCGCAAAGGATTGCACAGTGCAGCATTACTGTTATATTTGTGGCAAAATCGCTTATCCAATGTTGCAGTGCCCGGTTCTGAAACTCCCCAAGCCCAATGATTTTGTCCCGGGAGTTGGTGTAGAGGAGACTTACTTTGCCCTGCTGCCACATAGTGTGGTGAAGGATCATTTGGCGCCGACACAGACACCGATCGCCCGTGTTCATGTGAGTGGTTTGATGGTACCGGCGAGCGTTGTCGAGAGTCAGATTGCTAGGAGATGTCCGGTACATGATTAGTGGAAGTGGGAGGCTATTCAACACGGGTCCGATGCTTACCTCGTTAGCTTTCCTTCTTTCGAGGACTTGGACAGGGTTGACAGAATTCAGATGAACGTGCCGTCGGTTAATGCCCAGATGACTGTCACCGCATGGAGGTCGCAGGAGGTCCCACATAAGCTCGAGCTTCAACAGATTTGGCTCCATGTCGAGGGTGTTCCTCATACGGTGCGTCATTTTTGGGGTCTATGGGCCGTTGGTACTTTGATGGGCAAGACCTTAGATGTGGATCTCATTAGCCTGCGACGCCGGGGTGTAGTTCGGATTCTCATGGCTATGACCAACTCTCAGATTTTGTCGAAGGACAAGGATGACGCGGGGCTTTTTGTTGCAACAGATGTGCTGGTTAAGCTCAAGGGCTACGCATTCACGTTCAGGAAGGAGCCGGCTGGATACATTCCGGACCCTGACTTTGTCCCATTTATTTGGAGGCGCAAGGGTGATGATGCTGACAATGAGAGCGGCACCAAGGAGAAGGGCGATGTGATGGACACCTCGGAGCACACCGGGAACCCTTCCAACTACCCATCTTCTAGTTCTGCTCCGGCGAATAAAATTCATGAGACTCAAGTTCAATGACGTGTACTGTCGAGTGTGGGCTCTGGAGGTGTGACAGGACATGGTTCAGTGATTTTAGTGCAGGAGTCTGCCTCGCCTTCTACGCCACGGGCTGTGGTTGTGTCGCAGCCGTCGTCGCCTTCTCGGACTGTAACGTCATCACCCGCTGCCCTCCAGTTGGTGCAGGTCACCGGCGGCTCGGCGGGATGCCCGGACTCTCCATCTGCTGAGGTGGCGCTGCAGCCCCCGCCGCCGACACGGATGGCGCCGTCGCAACCGGCTGTCTCCAAGCCGGTGCAAGCAGCCGGAGTTTTAGCGGGGTGCCCTGTAGTGCCTTTATTTAGCGGGCATCCAGCAGTGGCGGCTTCAGAAATTTGCAACCGGGTATTCATGTGTATTCATTTTGCCAAAATCATTGTTGTTTTTCGAAAATTGTCACTGTTTTGCCAAAATCAACACTATTTTGTAAAAATCATGGGTATTCACATGAAGACCCAAGCATACCCCTAGCGCCGCCCTTGGCATCCAGCGGCTCGGGTAGGGCCAACCCAGCACGCATCTCAGTTGGAGCTGTGCATGCATGTTTCGAGTGTGCTGGGAAACAAAGGGCTGTCCTCAGGTGTGCAGCCATGCAGTACTGCACATTTGACTGTTATTCGATCTCCATCGGAGCCGGACGCGTCCGCGGCTGCTCAACAATTTTAGATGAAGCCAAACGTGTACGTCTCACCCATGCATGCACCACCCGTGGTCCCGCCTCCAGACACGCCATCTTCGGCGGTGGCGTTGAGTGTACCGTTGGTTGTGACTGCCGGGGAGGGGGTTGCTACTACACCCTCATCCCCTCCTCTGGCGGATGTTCCTACACGACTTTCTTCATCAGGGGTGACACCCACACGTCGCAGTGCCCGCCATGCGGTGGCTGACGATGGAACGACGAACACTGACGAAACTCTTTGGCCAAGGCTATGCGGCGTAAAGCTGTACAGAACCTCGACAACCAAAGTACCTTGTCATCATCCAAATCGTTTTTATCTTTTTCTACTACATCCATCGTTGCTAAGTTGAATAATGTGGGTGTTAGTCTAGGAAGTAATGAGAATGATATTTCTGTTTCCGCAAACGCATTGAGACATTTGGAATATGATCGATTAAAGGTCACTCCACGAGTTTCTAGCAAATCTTTTAGCTCTCATCTAGATGAGGAGGAGCTGCATGCCACATCAGATGGTCAGCTACTCGCTCATGTAGTAGGGGAGGTTTCAGATGTGGGCTTGGAGGATCCCGGGCTTAGTTCATTGATTGAGCTTACAACTTCCGGTCGTAAATCCAAGTCTGACCATTCGAAAAAAGGTCGTAAACCCTCTAAGAGGATGAAATTTTCTAAATCTCCTATTGTTTCCTCATGAATGTCATGTTCTTTAATAGTAGAGGTCTTGGTGACTTGGCTAAACATCTATTCATAGCGGAATGTAATAGGGAGTACAATTTAGACTTTCTGGCTTTATCTGAAATGGGGAGACGTGATTTCTCAGCAAGTCTGCTTGACCGCCTGTCTGGCGGGATAGACTATAATTGGATTTCAAGGCCACCTCGAGGTCGTTCTGGGGGCATTTTACTTGGCATTAACACAGGGACTTTGGATGTTCTGGCTAGTTCAGATGGAGAGTTTCATATTAAACTCCATATTCGAAACAAAGCTGACAACCTCACATGGACCCTCGTTGTTGTGTATGGGGCAGCCTAGGATGAGATCAAGGCCGTTTTTCCCCGTGAACAGGTTAATCTGGTGAAAGATAATCCCTACCCCATTCTTATTGGTGGGGATTTTAACTTGCTACGATTTCCAAATGAAAAAAGCCGAGGTAGGTTTGATAATCATTGGCCTTTCCTTTTCAACGCTGTCATTGACAGTCGGGATTTGCGAGAGGTTTCCATGATTGGAAGACAGTTCACCTGGGCGAATAGTCTTCCAGAGCCGACATATGAGAAACTAGACCACGTTTTAATGGATACCAACTGGGAATGCAAATTCCCAATGCTTTCTGTTCACGCTCTTCCTCGTATAGAGACTATTTCAGACCATGCACCCATTCTCTTAACCAATGGATTACCTCGATCACAACACCGACGCAGGTTCAAGTTTGAACTGGGTTGGTTGCATCGGGATGGATTCCATGAAATGGTCAAGGAGGTGTGGGATAAACCAGTTGCCGGGCTTACCCCAATACACATATGGAACAACAAAATGCGTGCATTACGTAAGTTCCTTTGTGGATGGGCTAGGCACACTGCGGGTATCCTAAAAAAGGAGAAGCTTCGTCTTTCATCTATTATTGATGATTTAGAAGCTCTGGCAGAGATTAGACCTCTCTCTGACATTGAAATAGAGATTAAGAGTCAATAAAATGCCCAGTTAGCTCACATGCTGCGCGAGGAGGAACTCAAGTGGTACCAACATTCAAACTCTCAGTTTATCCTAAAAGGTGATTCGAATACGAGATTTTTCCATGGTGTCGCCAATGGTAGACATCGGAAGAAACTTATTCATTCCCTGCAACAGGAGGAGGGCACGATTGAAGGGCATGAGCAACTTAAGTCTTATATCACTAGTTATTATAAAAATATGTTCGGAACCCCTGGGGAAGGAAACTTCTTGATGGATGAGTCTCGAACAGATGACATCCCCCAGGTTTCTGATGCGAAAAATAGCCTTCTAACATCTCCATTTTCCGAGGAGGAAGTTAGAAAGGTGGTTTTCCTAATGGAACATAACAAAGCACCGGGTGCTGATGGTTTTCCCGCTGAGTTCTACATAATTTTTGGGAGGTCATCAAACAAGATTTCCTACTCTTGTTTGGATGCCTTCACGTTGGCCAACTAGAGTTGTTTCGCTTAAACTTCGGTGAAATTATTTTATTACCTAAGGTTAATGAGGCTGAAAGGATACGACAGTATCATCCAATTTGCCTCCTTAATGTTAGTTTTAAAATATTCACTAATGTAGCGACGATTAGACTAAATTCGGTTGCTGAACATGTGGTTCGTCCTTCTCAAACTACTTTCATGCAAGGCAGAAACATCCTAGATGGGGTTGTTGTCCTTCGTGAAACAGTTCATGAATTGCATTGAAAAAAACTGAAGGGGTGGTTCTTAAAATCGACTTTGAAAAGGCTTATGACAAAGTCACGTGGTCTTTTGTTCAACAGACTCTCAGAATGAGAGGTTTTTCTGTAGAGTGGCGCACAATGATCCATAGTTTCATGACTGGAGGTAGTGTTTCCATTAAAGGCAATGATGACGTTGGGAACTATTTCCAAACGAAGAAAGGATTGCGACAAGGTGACTCAATATCGCCCATGCTATTCAATATAGTGGCTGATATGTTAGCTGTCATGATTGAGCGTGCTAAGGTTGATGGCCAAATTGATGGGGTAGTGAATCATCTAGTGGATGGTGGCCTATTTATCCTCCAATATGCTGACGATACGATTCTCTTTATGGATCATGACCTCGAGAAAGCAAGAAATCTGAAATTAGTTTTATCAGCATTCGAGAAACTCTCAGGGTTTAAGACCAATTTTCATAAAACTGAATTGTTTTGTTTTGGCGAGGCTCAAGACGAGTCCCATCTGTATGCTGAGCTATTCGGATGAGGATTGGGCCAGTTTCTGATCACTTATTTGGGGATACCGATACATTATCGGAGACTCACAAATGCTGAATGTAAACACGTCGAGGAGAGACTACAAAAAATACTTAGCAGTTGGAAAGGTAAATTGTTATCTCTGGGTGGAAGGTTGGTCCTCATAAATTCAGTACTAAGTAACATGGTACTATATATGATTTCCTTCTTCCAATTGCCGAAAGGAGTATTACATAGATTGGATTACTTCCGATCGAGACTCTTTTGGCAAGGAGATAGCGAGAGAAAAAAATATCGGCTGACTAAATGGAGTGTGGTTTGCCGTCCCAAGGACCAAGGTGGTTTGGGCATTCATGACCTTGAGGTTAAGAATAGGGCCCTCCTCGGCAAATGGTTGTTTAAGTTGTTGATGGAAGATGGTGTATGGCAAACCCTCCTAAGGAGAAAATATGTGAGTTCTAAGGCGGTATCCCAAGTATACTGGAAGCCCGGGGACTCTCATTTTTGGGCCGGACTAATGGCAACAAAGAAATATTTCTTCCGCTATGGTTCCTTCTCAATTAAGGATGGCTCAGAAATTAGATTCTGGAAGGATAAGTGGCTAGGTAATGCTACTCTCCGGGAACAATATCCAGCTTTGTACAATATTGTGCATCACAAGGGCGATACTATTGCCAAGGTTTTGGAATCATTTCCGCCAAATGTGACGTTCAAAAGGGATTTAATTGGACCTAGACTCCAATCGTGGAACATACTGCTCCAACGGTTAACCACGCTACAGTTGTCACAAGGGTCCGATGTCTTTCATTGGAACCTACATGAGAATGGGCAGTTCTCAGTGGAGTCTATGTATAGAGATTTGATCGAGTCAGATGTGCCAGTTGATAATAATAAGAAGATCTGGAAGATGAAGATACCTCTCAAGAATAAAATCTTTGCATGATATCTTCGTCGCGGAGTCATTCTTACTAAAGATAACCTTATTAAGAGGAATTGGCATGGAAGTACGCAATGTGTATTTTGTCTGCATTATGAGACAATAAAACATTTGTTCTTCCACTGTAAATTGGCTCATTCTATATGGTCAGTCATCCAGATAGCTTCTGGCTTGTATCCTCCGTGTAGTGTTGCTAATATATTTGGCAACCGGTTACATGAGATTGATCACAGGTTTAGAATTCTTCTTAGGGTGGGAGCGCTTGCCGTGATTTGGTCGCTTTGGCTATGTAGAAATGATAAGGTTTTTAATGATATATGTACTTCCCTTATGCAGGTTATCTACAGATGTACCGGGACGCTTCGTTTATGGTCCTCTCTACAGCGAGTGGAGAATCAAGACCTATTTATGGGGTGTGTACATGATTGGAGGCTGCGACGAGGGAGTTCAGGAAATCTATGACAGGCTGGGGATCCAACTTCCAGATGATTTTCGTTAGAGCAAGGATAACTTACTCTGTGAACTTAAAGAGTAGGACGATCGAGGCTACCCGGTGCTCTCTCGGGGGAGTGGATGCATCGATATCTTACCAAGGAGCAATTGTCGCAGCTTTATGCTTTGGAGGAGGCATGCTGGAAGCAGAGGGGGGCCAAATTTCGTGTTTTGACCCTTTTTGCATACAAATTCAGGATCTGACCCTCCGGTGGAAAAATTTCGGGATCTAACCCTTTTCCTACTGCCAGGGGATGTGGCGGTAAGGTTGCACGTGCTACCGCCACACCCCCTGGCGGTAGGTACCTAGACGGCGACTGACGGTCGTCAGCCACTGCTGACGTGGAAAAGGGCCTACCGCGAGAGGTCCTGGCGGTAGGATACAGAGGCCTACAACCATCACCCCTGGCGGTAGGGTCCTGGGGGGTGGATAAGTGGCTGCTTTGTGGGCCCCACCACCACTCTTCTTCCCCATTCATCTCTTTCCCCGTGGTCATCTCCTCTCCCCTCTCTCCCCCCCTCACAAACACCCCCTTGATCGCCTCCATTTCCTTGAGATTTTACTGGTGGATCCAGAGCATTTTCATCACCTAAGGTACCTCTCTCATTTCCCCTCATTTTGATTGGTTGATATCTTTGTTTTGTGTGGATTTGGTCAATTTACTGCAAACCCTAAGTGTTGATCTTGTTGTGTGCATTTATGACGCATTTATGGCTCATTTATGATGCATTTATGGCTCATTTATGGCTAGGGTTAGGGGTATGTTAGGGGTTATTGTTGGTGCAATAATGCTCCCTTATAGTTTTGAAGATTGTTGACATAAATAGTTGTGGGACTAATGTGTTTGCTAGTGCACATAGAGTAAAAAGTCCCTGAAGGATCGAGGAGTTTGCTTACAACTCCAAAGGATAATCACCTGTCCTGTGACGTTGATTATCACCGAAGATTATGCTGAGAAGAGTGACCCCTCAAAATTGCTGTCAAAAAGCAATCTGTTCGGTGCATGTCCGAAGGATATGAAGGCTACTGAAGAACTGAAGACGGAGCGAAGACATAGCATTTGTTTCGTTGCTTTTCTTTGGTTATCTTGAGTCTTAGGACAACCGTACTATTAAGAGGGGTACAGTGTTCGAAGCTTTGATTCTCTGATGCTTAACCCATTCCTATGAAAGCCGTGAGAGAAATCTCTTTGTGCTCCGAGCGGATACTTGCCAACAAGAGACTGTGATCTTTTGTGTTGCAAGAGATTTGGCTCGGACCGAAGAGTTAGTATTACTTGGTCCACAAGTAATATTACCGTTGCTCGTTTTTCCGACCGTTGGAACCGTGGCATTTCACCATTGGCTGGAACCCATGTCCATTTCGGCCATTTCCCTTATGGGAAGGCTGCGGCTATAAATAGCCACCCCGCACCGGCTTTTGTCGGTGGCTGCTCTGTTTGATTTGAGAGAAGACTGTGTGAGCAACCCCCTCTCCAAGAGTGATTTGAGTTTAAAATCCAATCGAGAGAAAACCCCTAGAGCCAAAGAATTAGATAGTGGTTGAGCATCACTGGAATCTAAGTTTAGTACGCTCCGCCTGTTACTCTTGAGAGCTGCAGACTCTCTAGACGGATAGGTGTCAATTTCCTCAGAGACCAAGAGTAATTGTGGTTCTCGAAGAAGAAGTCTATGAAGGTTTGGAGATCGCCTCAAGTATCCACCATGAGTAATCGACATTGGTTGACGAACCAATTGTCGAGGAGAATAGGGTGAAGAGAGTTTATCTTCGGTGTTAAGTCACAGCCCCTCCAACCAGACGTAGTTCTTTTGCAGAAGAACGAACTGGTCGAACAAATCCCTCGTCTCCTCCGAGCATTTTGGTTATGTATTCCTTCCCTACTCATTTCCTTCGATATGCATGATATATCTTGTTGCTTGTTTTCCTTCGCTCTAGTTTATTTCCGCTGCTAAGTGTTTGGAGTTTCGAATTTTCGAAAGAAAATTTAAAACTACCATTCACCCTCCCCCTCTGGTAGACATACTTAATTCCTACAATTGGCATCAGAGCGGGTACCCTCTGTCTCTGCTCATTTTGGTCTAACAACCTTGGAGTTTAAGTATGTCTTCAGTTAGCTACAAGTCGCGTCTGAAGATCCCCATCTTCGATGGGACGGATTATCCCTTCTGGAAGGAGAAGATGAAGATCCGCCTCCGAGCTATCGATGAAGAAATGTGGAACATGGTCTCAAATGGACTCAACTTTGAGATTTCCCAAGTTCCCAACGATCAAGAAAGGAGGCTCATTCAGTTGGATGCGCAGGCTAAGGATGAAATCGGTGGCCATCTCTCTCGGACTCAATTCCTTCGCTACCGCCAGTGTGAAACTGCTAAAGATCTATGGGACATCCTTGAGAAAATCAACGAAGGTGTATCCTCATAGAAAGAAGCTCGCGTCGACACCCTCCGTGCCAAATTCAATCGGTTCCGAAGGATTGGGAATGAATCATGTCAGTAAAATTTTGATCGTCTCAGTGACATAGTGAATGAACTGCAAGGACTGGAAGCAAAGGATATCACTGATCATGAAGTGGTGAAGAAATTGCTTCATTCTCTTGACAGTTCCTTCGATACTCTTGTTCTCATGATCCGCGAATGCCCTGACTTCAAAACCCTCGACTCTGCTGATATCATGGAAAGGCTCAACACTCATGAGGAACGGGAAGAAGAAAAGAGAGACCTGTATGGCTCAAACAAGAAGAATCATGCTTTAAATGCTGCTGCTGGATCTTCTCCCGAAGAAATTGGCGAAGAAGACTCTGATGACCCTGAAAGAATTAGCAAAGACCTCACTCTCATCACCAAGCATTTTCAGCGTTTTCGACAGAAAAATCAGTTCTAGAAGAAAGGTTCAAGCAGCTCGAACAGTTCAAAGTCTAAACCAAGTGGAGAATACACCTGCTTCAAGTGCAAGAAACCGGGACACTTCATTTCTGACTGTCTGCTCTGGGAAGCTGAAATTCGAGCTAGTGGACGCTATGACACTCCTCCTCCGTCAAAAGGAAAAGTGAAGAGCAAGTACTACGACTCCGACGACGAGAAGAAATCCAAGAAGTTCTTCAATAAAAAGGAGAGCTCTTCCTCCAGGTCCTCCTCAAGGTCCTCGAAGAATCCATCGAAATCTTCTTTGAACCGAAAACACACTTCTCGCAAGGAAATCATCTGAATCTGAATCTGAAGAAACTGAGGATTCCGAGGAAGATTCTGACTCTGGGATGGCTGGCATAGCATGTGCTGCAAGACCTACATCAAAAACCTTCAAGGAAAACTCAAGTGACGACGAAACTCCTGCTTTCTGCTTCATGGCCACGGCTTCGAAAGAAAAGGTATCTTCCAGGAACAACACGATTCACTCCAGTGATCAGTTTTCTTCTGATGAAGATGATCGAGCTAAGCTCATTAAAATTGCCAAGAAGCAACAGAACTCGCTTGAAAAACTTGAGAAAACTCTCAGAAAATCTGAAGGGTTGTTGGTTGAGGAGATGGAGAAAAATCAATCATTGACTGAAGAGTATTCCACTCTTGAGACTCGGTTGATTGAACTCACAGATCGTCACGAATTTCTCTCGGCTGATCATGAGAGATTAACCAATGAATATCTGAAAAGGAAACATGAACTCCTATCACTGAGAGAAGCTCATGAGGGTTTGTTAAAAGAGAATTCTCTTCTCACCCAACAACTCAAAGAGAAATCTGATGTTTTCATCCCTCCTTGCTTGAAATGTCTTGAACGAAGCAATGCAGAAAACAATGCTGAATCTTCTGTGAGTGCTAACCCCTCGGTCGAGGAAAATGGATCTGTCTCTGATGAAAATGACAGGTTAAAGGATCTGCTTCGGACAGGACTACTCAAATCCCTCAAGGGACATCAAACGCTATGTGATGTCCCGAAGAAATCCATTCTTCACAAAAATCCCAGGAAGGAAGGAGTTGGTTTTGAAAGGAAACTAAATGAGAACGACACATACTGGATGCCTGATCAATATCCTCGCACTGTGTGGGTGCCTGCTAAGAGCAAAACGCTCGAACCTACATTGATGTCGGGATACAACTGTCCCATTCCTGAATATTCTTATGATGACTCTCTGGACAACTATAAGTTGTTCAAAAACCAACGTGGTGAGGTTATTGCTCGCTATGTTGGACCTAACTGCAGGAATGGATCTCCCAAGAAGTCCATCTGGGTGGAAAAGAAAACCATCGAGGCATTACCTATGAAAACTCTTCTAACCATGTAGGAAGAAAATGCTCGATATGCTCGTGAAAAGCTTCGACAGAATGATTACATACATACCTCGTCTAATCATTATTCTCATTCATCTGGAAGATATTTCAATGCCTACTCATTTGATTATTCTCGTACTAGAAACAACTCACATGTTTTTCGAAAGAATTCATATCCTGCTCGCTCATATGTTTCGAAGCCACCTGCAAAGATGTGGGTGGTTAAGAAAAAATAATTTTCTTTCAGGACTATGTCTCCGGGTGTACTGAATGGATCATGGATAGTGGATGCACTAGTCATATGACCGGAGACAAGTCGTAGTTTGTCGACCCCAACCTTACTGCATCTTCTCAGAAGTATATTACTTTCGGCGACAACAACAAAGGAAAGATATTGGGACTAGGTAAAATTGCTATAGCCAAAGACAAGAGCATCGATGATGTTCTACTTGTCCAGTCTATTGGATTCAATCTTATGTCCGTTGGTAAACTGTGTGATCTTGGCATGCTTGTACTATTTTCCATCTCCAAGTGCATTGTGTTTATGGCCTCTGATAATTCCTTCGTCTTCGAGGGAATTAGAAAAGGTGATCTTTATATTGTGGATTTCTCTAAAGGTCCCACAGTCCAAACTTGCTAGCTAGCTAAAGCAACTAGGGGTTGGCTGTGGCATCGCAGACTTGGTCATGCAGGTATGAGAAATTTGCAGACTCTGGTGAGGAAAAATCATCTGCGTGGCATTCCCAAAGTAAAAGTCGACAAGGATCGTCTATGTGGTGCTTGTGAAGCAGGAAAATTGGCAAAAAAGCATCACTCATCAAAAACTATCATGACTACTACAAGGCCTCTGGAAATTCTTCATATGGATTTATTTGGGCCACAAAATTATTCCAGCTTTGGTGGCAGTCATTATGGTCTGGTTATTGTTGATGATTTCTCTCAGTATACTTGGGTATTCTTTCTCGAAGACAAAACTTGTACCCAAGACATCTTCAAAAGATTCGCCAAGAAGGCCCAGAATGAATATGATGTGCGCATAAAGCATGTCTGGAGTGATAACGACACTGAGTTCAAGAATACTAATATTGAGGATTTTCTTGATGAACATGGCATTACTCATGAGTTCTCTGCTGCTTATACTCCCCAACAGAATGGAGTTGTTGAACAAAAGAATAGAACTCTCATCGAAATGGCTCGAATAATGCTCAGTGAGTACAAAACTCCCATTCACTTTTGGGCTGAAGCCATCAATACTGCTTGCCATGTTATCAATCGTGTTTATCTTCACAAGTTCTTGAAGAAAACTTCTTATGAGCTTATCACCGGCAAGAAACCGAATGTTTCTTATATGCGTGTTTTTGGTGCACCATGCTATATTCGTGATATGAATCACAGTTCTAAGTTTGCACCAAAAGCACATGAAGGTTTTCTTCTTGGTTATGGCTCGAATTCGCATACTTATCGGTTCTATAACTCTCACCACGGGAAAGTTATGGAAATGGTAAATGTGCGGTTCGATGAATCTAACGGCTCTCAAAAGGAGCACCTGCCTAATGTGATAGATGAACCATCCATATCGGAAGCAATTCGTCAGATGGCAATCGGAGATGTCAGACCAGTCGAAGGAAATGCTCATGACTCCTCCGATGATGACGCACCTGTGTTTGGACGAAGAGCTCCTCAAGAGAATTCTACTACAAGTACTCCTCCGACACAAGATGCAGATGGCGAACGAAATGCCAATGCTGATGAAGAACCCGAGGAAAATGAAGAAACTGATGAAAATGGAAATGTTCATCCACGGGTGGCAAATCGAGTTGATCCAGCACTTATCCTTGAAGATCTTGAAAATCCAGGTCATCGACCAACAACTCGTTCTCGCACTCGTTTAGCTAACTATTGTGGCAGTTTCTCCTTCGTATCTCTTTCAGAACCTACAAAATACGAGGAGGCCACGAATGATCCAGATTGGATGAATTCCATGCAAGAAGAGTTGGTGCAATTCAAGCTTAATGATGTGTGGGAATTGGTGGATCGACCCAATCCCAAGAAACACAATATCATCAGCACCAAGTGGATCTTCCGCAACAAGCAGGATGAAGATGGTATTGTGGTAAGGAATAAAGCTTGACTCGTTGCCCAAGGGTACACACAGGTAGAAGGTATTGACTTTGGCGAAACATATGCTCCTATTGCATGCCTTGAGGCAATCCATATTTTGCTCGTTATGCAAACTACAACAATATCAAGCTCTATCAGATGGATGTGAAAAGTGCTTTCCTCAATAGTGTTATTGATGAGGAAGTTTATGTTAAGCAGCCACCTGGCTTTGAAAACCCTCAGTTTCCTAACAAAGTTTTCAGGTTGAAGAAAGCTCTTTATGGTCTCAAACAAGCCCCTCGTGCTTGGTATGACACCTTAAAGAAGTTCTTGATCGACAATGGGTTCAAGGCAGGATCCATTGATTCCACTCTATTCACACGCGCTGTTGATGGTGTATTATTCGTGTGTCAAATATATGTGGATGATATCATATTTGGTTGTACTAACAATGCTTGCAGGATGGAGTTTGGATGAATGATGTCTGAAAAATATCAGATGTCCATGATGGGGGAACTCAAGTTTTTCCTCGGACTATAGATTCGTCAACAGGCAAATGGCATATTCATTTCTCAGGAGAAATATCTTCGCGATTGCCTGAAGAAGTTCAAAATGCAAGACTGGAATCAGAAGGGCTACAAGACTCCAATGCCCACAAATGGTCAACTGGACTCTGATGTGTTTGGTAAAGATTATGATTAGAAAACTTATCGCTCGATGATTGGATCTTTGCTTTACTTATGTGCATCCAGACTTGATATCATGTTGAGTGTATGCTTGTGTGCTCGTTTCCAAGCTGCACCGAAGGAATCGGATCACAAAGCGGTTAAGCATATTCTGAGATATTTGGCTCACACCCCCACCTTAGGTTTATGGTATCCTAAGGGATCACAGTTTGATCTCATTGGCTATTCAGACTCAGATTATGCAGGTGACCGTGTTGACAGGAAATCTTCTTCGGGGACATGCCATTTCCTCGGTAGATCCTTGGTATGCTGGTCTTCAAGGAAGCAAAACTATGTTTCATTATCTATGGCTGAGGCTGAATATATTGCTGCTGGTGCTTGCTGTACTCAGTTATTGTGGATGAAGCAGACACTGAAGGATTATGGAATCAAGCTCAAGAATATCCCTCTCCTATGTGATAATGAGAGTGCGATCAAAATTGCAAAGAATCCAGTTCAGCATTCTCGCACCAAGCACATTCAGATCAGACATCATTTCCTTCGTGATCATGTTGCTCGAGAGGATATTATTATTGAGCACGTCAAGATCGAAGATAATCTTGCAGATATTTTCACCAAGCCTCTCGATGAGAAAAGATTCTATGCGTTACGGTGTGAGCTAAATATCCTGGATTCCGCAAACGTGCAGTAGACTGGACTCGGCACCCAGGCCATCACTTCCACATCTTTGAAGGGATGGGTGCACAACACTCTACGAGTCTGAAATTTCGACAAAGTGAAATTTTCTTTCGAAGAGTGAATATATTAACAAAGAACTAGACTAACCGGGTGCCATGATAATTGTGCGACGCTCGGGGTCATACAGTTCTTATACGATGGGTAACGCCACTACATATTTTTCCTCGAACTTGTTTTTTTAATGTGTTTTGAGTGATTCTCTTCATTACTATTTTCTTTCGTTTCTCGTTCTAAATGCACAACTTGATTTGGTCTCAAACGTTTTCCTGATGTCCTTGTTCACGGAAAAAGATCGGACCAAACTTTGTCTACTTTGGCTTATGCCGTCCAAAATTTTAGGTTTTCCCGCCTAGATAAGGACCACTTTCTTTTGACGGTTGCCACGTGCATTTGCTCAACTGGTCCCCATCGCTAGCCATTGAATGGGAACCGTCTGGCTGTCTCAGCCGTCCGATCTGATCCGCCCTTCTCCTATATTAACCCGTCTCGTCCCCATCGACGCCATCATCTCCTCTTCCTTCTCGCTCCTCCCGAATAGTTTCTCCATACCACTCGCCGTTGAGTGCCTCGACGCCGTCGCCTACTTCGCCGCTTCGCTGCCGGAGAGTGGACGCTAGAGTCACCCAACGCCGCCGCGGCTCATCTCTTTCACCGCGTCGCCATGGTCGCTGCACGTCACCAAGCTAGGGTATGCACAGCTCGAACTCAACCCTCCATCCACTCGGTTCGAGTTCTACCGCAGTAGTATTTCGGATGAATTACCGCTGTATTTTTAGATCTGTTAGGTTTAGTAACCATTACGGATGCGGTTTGTAGTTGTTCCTCGCATCTCTCCCATTCACAGATCCCCTTCCGATGGAAAACTCCCTCTCTTGCAAAAGACGCTGTGTGCATTTATAACGCAAGTTTGTTTTTCCTCGCGTTGGTTTTCTCGTTTACAGGTATATGCAGTCAATGGCAGACTCAATTCATCCAACAGTTCATGCCGACGGTGATGATATTGGTCTAGGCACTACAGATGAATCCAAAGCTCCTAATGCACAGGCCCCAACGGTAGGGCCTTCGAAGAGAAAACGTGATGGTGAGCCGAGCCAAAACAATCCTGATCCTCCCAAGAGAAGAAAAGGTGGCCGATCGAAAATGCTGCTGAGATGATTTCCCACAGTGAGTATGACACCAAGCCAAATGAAACCAAGACTCAGAAGGCGTGGAGACATCAACGGATTCGACGTCACTGGGTCACAAAGTGGTTTAACTATCAGGAGCTCCATCCCCATTATGTAAAGCTGTTTGCGTTCCATCCTCCTTTGGGAGATGTTCGTGAAATTCCCCTCGTTCCTCAAGGCGCAGAAGCTGTTTGCCCTCCTCCACCTGAGAATCCTCATCCCACATCTATGATGAAACCCTCGGATTTTCCTCAGGAAGTTATCAAACACCAAAAGGCCGATGAGAGGCACGCAAGATAGGCAGGCTGCTAAGAAGCAGGCCAAGGAAGAAGAAAATGTTCGTTTGTTGAAGGGAGACTTAGAAAAGCGAAAGGCTGAAGGTCGATCAAAAAGGGTTCATGATCCCAATGTGTTCTCTTCATCTCGGAAACAGAAAAGAATAAACAAAAGGCGCCGCTCCGATGAAGAAGACAGTTCCGATCAAGATGATCCTCCTCTGAATCACGAGGAACTTCAAGCTCAAGTCAGTGAGCAAGTAAATATCACAACCTCCACGGTCTTGCCTGATCTCCGAGCTCCTCAAGTCAAATTACCTCTCAAGAAAGCTTGCAAGACTCCTGCCACTACAGTTACGATGAAGCAACACGTGGTGGTTCCTCCTCTGTGTTCACTCAAGCCGGGCGAAGAAATTCCTGGTGTTGCCGAGCAAGTTGCTCCCTCAACCTCTGTTGCTGCTGATCCTGTTCCTACTCCGAAGGAAATCCCAGACCCTAATCTGCATGCGTTTGACATCAATTTCATCATGGAGCAGTTAGATCGATTCTTTGAAAATCCTTTCGATGGGAATGTGGAAGATTTGCCTATTCCCTCGGAGATCAGAACTCAAGCGTCAACAATTAATTGTTGAAGATCTGCGAAATGATTCGATTGATATCTCCTTTATCAACAATCAGCTCGAAGAATTGAAGAAACAGCTGGATGGTGCTCGATCAAAATTTGTTATCTCTAAAATTGAGAATTCTATGCTGGACTCTATGAAGTCTCTTTGTCTCTTCTGCGCAGTAGGCGATTGGATCTTCATGCACAGCTGGAGACTTTCGTTCAAAAAACTTGCTTGGATCATCAAGCAAAAAATGACTGGATACACTGATTTGGTCAAGGGCCATACCATATTGATCAAGTTACTTGCAAAAAGCTCAAGATTCAGAAGAAGGCCGCCATAAAAAATTCTTTGGCCCCGAAACCAAAATCTCCTGTTACTATGCCACAAGCAAATGTCTCGCCGAAGGAAAATGCTCCTCCACCTGTTCATGATGAATCTGCTACAAATCCCTCACCAGTTAATTCTCCTCGGCCAACTGAATCAGTGCCTGAGGAAAATGTTCCTCACGGTCCCGCTCCTGTTTCTGAAGAAGGTGAAATTCAATAGTCTGTACCTGACAATACAACAGTGCCATCGGCTGAACCATCTGAGACGACTGCTAGCCCTAGCGTCGAACAAAATGTCAGTCTGCCCAAGCATCAACCTGAAGCAACTAGTGTCCAAGACCCGATTGTTTCTTATGAAAGAGTTGCAACACCCCCAAGGGCTCCTACTCCTGTTAGGGTTCCAACCCCTCCTGCCGAAAGGGTTCCAACCCCTCCTCCTGAAAGAATTGCTACACCGCCTGTTAGAAGCCCTTCTCCTCCTGTTGTGATTCCTCAGCCCGTGTCTGAGAAAACCATCGATCATCAAGATGTGGCTGAACCATCTGCTGGCAGAACCATTTCTGAACGTGAACCTCCTTCTGTGGTATATGGCGATGAATATCTCACAGTCGAAGAAGAACTGAAGATGCCATATCCTTGAGAATGTATTCCCATTTTTCCTGCTGGTGCTGGTGCAAGAGGTCCCATTTTTAATCGGAACACTCATCCAAAGTTCTTCCAGTCCAGTCCATATAATAGTCCTCGGACTTCTGATTCCCCTCGGTTCTGGACTAAAGAACAGGCTATCTACTACACTCATGTACTCTATGAGAGCAGAAAGATTTTACCTCATGAGTACCCTGATATTCTTGCTATGAGAGGCCTAGAATGCTTTCGCAAAGTGCTCGATGTTCTTGATGATGCCTCTCTGACCAGAGTGTTTGCCTTCGAGCATCCCTGGAATCATGAAGTCATTCTCCAGTTCTATGCAACCTTGCATATCACAGGAGATGAATCAAACACCGCTACTTGGATCATGGAGTGGATGACCGAAGGAAAACACGTCAAGTGCTCCGCCATTGATTTTGTCTGGCACTTCAAATTCCCTCGCTTTGAGCATGGTGATCGAGAAATTCGCGTGCACTCTATCGATGCCATATCCGATGAAGAATTCAAGTGCACTATGGACCCTGAGAAGATTAAGGATTATGATGGGCCTCCGATGCCTGAGCATTTGACCTTCAAGAATCAAATTTATCATCTGCTCACATATACTATTTTTCCCCTGGACGGTATGAATACTGATGGATCAATCTCGAATGTTCTTCAGAACACAATATATGCTATTTCTCATCGATTTGTCTTCGATGTCGAAGACTTATTCCTCCGCATTCTGAAGGATTCTGCTCATCACCCAATGTGCCTGAAATTCTTTGCTCCTTGGATCCAACAAGTCATTGATCATTCTCTGAAGACTACCTATCTGGCCAAGGTAGCACACAAGAGCTTTATCCCACCAGTTCGAGACACCATTCAAGCTCTGGAAGATTTCTCTTCGGGCAAAGCATCTGATTCTAGTCCGTCCAATTATCATAACAAGTTTGATGGTCCTCGTCTGCCTCAGCGCGATACATTTCTGTCGACTATTCAACCGCCTTCGCAGTTGGAAATTAGTCTTCGGACACAGCAACTTCTCCTACAACATATTGCTGAGGACCGATGTGAAAAAGAACTGCTTGCCTCTCAACTGAATGCTATTAACAATCGCACACGTCTTATGCATTTGATCATGATGAAAACAAGAAGAGACCCTGGAAGCTGCTTCGGAAGTTTTTCTCTAACAAGTAATTGAGCAATGCAAACCTTTCGGAGCTGTATGACTATCTGGACAAAGGGTTCGCTGCTGAGGATCTTCAAGATTGCTCATTTTCACTTCCCTCTCATGAACCACTTACTGATACCCTCCGACTAAAGCTTAGGCGTATTCTTGATGAATCTGAAGCAACCTCACCGCCTGAAAAGGCTGCTGCTGACAGGTCATGGAAGCCCATTCTTCCGAATGAATCTGCTACTGTTCCTTCGACTTCAGCACAACCTCAAGTTCCAGTCACCCGAGGAGATTCTCAGGCCAATCCCGAAGAAAATGTGGCTCCAAAAAGCTCTGACGACGATGATACCTCCGATAGCTCTGATGGAGATGCCACTGACTAATGCATATTTCTTCGAAAACTCCTGTTATTCCTCACCTTTTTGATACTTGTTGACAAAAAGGGGGAGAATTACATCGAGTTTACCTGTTTTTCAGTTTCTTCGCGGTCGCTCAAAACTTCTGGTGTTTCTCGCTTGAGTTAACAAATGTTTTTGTTCGCCACTTTATGATGCGTTGTAAAACTCTATGACATCTGCGATATAATGTTAATAACCCCCTGCTGCACTATATTCTCTCAAAGAATCTATTTTGCAGGTGGACTTATTATCAGATGTCATATCTGATTAGCACTGAAATGATTTTCTCGATGGATATCTTCTCTCAGTGTAAATCAGTGAATGGATGAAATTTCCCCGAATGAATTACTTCTGCAGGATATTACCTTGAACTATCCTTCATAACCCCGCATACATCTAGGGGGAGTATATTTCATCTTCAAGTAAAGTAACACTTGTCACTTCTCATATTTCATAATATTTACCTTCACCTTGATGTCTATCTATTTTGTCAACAATCATTCAAAAAGGGGGGAGATTGTTGGTGCAATAATGCTCCCTTATAGTTTTGAAGATTGTTGACATAAATAGTTGTGGGACTAATGTGTTTGCTAGTGCACACAGAGTAAAAAGTCCCTGAAGTATCGAGGAGTTTGCTTACAATTCCGAAGGATAATCACCTGTCCTGTGATGTTGATTATTATCGAAGATTATGCTGAGAAGAGTGACCACTCAAAATTACTGTCGAAAAGCAACCTGTTCGGTGCGTGTCCGAAGGATATGAAGGCTACTGAAGAACTGAAGACAGAGCGAAGATGTAGCATTTGTTTCGTTGTTTTTCTTTGGTTATCTTGAGTCATAGGACACCCGTACTATTAAGAGGGGTACAGTGTTCGAAGCTTTGATTCTCTGATGCTTAACCCATTCCTATGAAAGCTGTGAGAGAAATCTCTTTGTGCTCTGAGCGGATACTTGCCAACAAGAGACTGTGATCTTCTGTGTTGCAAGAGATTTGCCTCGGACCGAAGAGTTAGTATTACTTGGTCCGCAAGTAATATTACCGTTGCTCGTTTTTCTGACCGTTGGAGTCATGGCATTTCACCATTGGCTGGAACCTATGTCCGTTTCGGTCATTTCCCTTATGGGAAGGCTGCGGCTATAAATAGCCACCCGCACCGGCTTTTGTCGGTGGCTGCTCTGTTTGATTTGAGAGAAGACTGTGTGAGCAACCCCCTCTCCAAGAGTGATTTGAGTTTAAAATCCAATCGAGAGAAAACCCCTAGAGCCGAAGAATTAGATAGTGGTTGAGCATCACTGGAATCTAAGTTTAGTACGTTCCGCCTGTTACTCTTGAGAGCTGCAGACTCTCTAGACGGATAGGTGTCAATTTCCTCAGAGACCAAGAGTAATTGTGGTTCTCGAAGAAGAAGTCTGTGAAGGTTTGGAGATCTCCTCAAGTATCCACCACGAGTAATTGACATTGGTTGACGAACCAATTGTCGAGGAGAATAGGGTGAAGAGAGTTTATCTTCGGTGTTAAGTCATAGCCCCTCCAACCAGACGTAGTTCTTTTGCAGAAGAACAAACCGGTCGAACAAATCCCTCGTCTCCTCCGAGCATTTTGGTTATGTATTCCTTCCCTGCTCATTTCCTTCGATATGCATGATATATCTTGTTGCTTGTTTTCCTTCGCTCTAGTTTATTTCCGCTGCTAAGTGTTTGGAGTTTTGAAGTTTCAAAAGAAAATTTAAAACTACCATTCACCCCCCCTCTGGTAGACATACTTCGTTCCTACAGTTATTGTTAGGGTTAGGGTTAGGGTTATAGTGGTTAAATTAGGGGTTAGTGTTAGGGTTATAGTTATGGCTATGCTTAGGGTTAGGGTTAGGGTTAATGTTAAGGTTAAATTGACTATGAATATTAGTTATTTGTCCAATTTGTGGATAATTTAGTTTATTTGTCCATTTGAATTGGTTAAATTGGTTGGATGACATATATGGATGACTATATTGTTTTCATTGTTGTTAGATGCATAAGCTCGTAAATGTTCATTATTTGGACAAGACGACATTTATGAATGGAAATGACGATGAAGGGGAAGAGGCTATGGTTTTTGACACAAGTCCAAGATTTGATGATCTTATAGTGAAAGTGAGAAGCGTCTTACATTGGAATGACCCAAATGCCGAGGTTAATCTTATTGGAAGGTATGACGTTGGATTGGGATTAAAGTCCCGATTAAAGGATCTGCCCATCACCTCCCAATTGCATTGGAATGTGTTGAAGGAAATATGCCCTAGAGGCAATAATAAAGTTATTATTTATTTCCTTATATCATGATAAATGTTTATTATTCATGCTAGAATTGTATTAACTGGAAACATAATACATGTGTGAATACATAGACAAACAGAGTGTCACTAGTATGCCTCTACTTGACTAGCTCGTTAATCAAAGATGGTTATGTTTCCTAACCATGGAAAAAAGAGTTGTTATTTGATTAACGAGATCACATCATTAGTTGAATGATCTGATTGACATGACCCATTCCATTAGCTTAGCACCCGATTGTTTAGTATGTTGCTATTGCTTTCTTCATGACTTATACATGTTCCTATGACTATGAGATTATGCAACTCCCGTTTGCCGGAGGAACACTTTGGGTGCTACCAAACATCACAACATAACTGGGTGATTATAAAGGAGTACTACAGATGTCTCCAAAGGTAGATGTTGGGTTGGCGTATTTCGAGATTATGATTTGTCACTCCGATTGTTGGAGAGGTATCTCTGGGCCCTCTCGGTAATGCACATCACATAAGCCTTGCAAGCACTGCAACTAATATGTTAGTTGTGAGATGATGTATTACGGAACGAGTAAAGAGACTTGCCGGTAACGAGATTGAACTAGGTATTGGATACCGACGATCGAATCTCGGGCAAGTAACATACCGATGACAAAGGGAACAACGTATGTTGTTATGCGGTCTGACCGATAAAGATCTTCATAGAATATGTAGGAGCCAATATGGGCATCTAGGTCCCGCTATTGGTTATTGACCGGAGATGTGTCTCAGTCATGTCTACATTGTTCTCGAACCATAGGGTCCGCACGCTTAACGTTACGATGACAGTTATTATGAGTTTATGCATTTTGATGTACCGAAGTTAGTTTGGAGTCCCGGATGTGATCACGGACATGACGAGGAGTCTCGAAATGGTCGAGACATAAAGATTGATATATTGGATGACTATATTCGGACACCGGAAGTGTTCCGGGTAATTTCGGAGAAAAACCGGAGAGCCGGAGGGTTACGGGAACCCTACCGGGAGAAGTAATGGGCCATATGGGCTTTAGTGGAGAGAGAGAAGGGCTGCCAGAGGTGGGCCGCGCGCCACCTCCTCCCTGGTCCGAATTGGACTAGGGGAGGGGGGCGGCGCCCCCCCTTTCCTTCTCCCACTCCACCTCTTTCCCCCTCCAAGTAGGAGTCCTGCTCCTACTAGGAGGAGGACTCCTCCTTGGCGCGCCACACCTGGCCGGCCGGCCTCCTCCCCTTGCTCCTTTATATACGGGGGCAGGGGGCACCCCAAGACACACAAGTTGATCATTGAGATCGTTCCTTAGCCGTGTGCGGTGCCCCCTGCCACCATATTCCACCTCGATCATATCGTTATAGTGCTTAGGCGAAGCCCTGAGTCAGTAGAACATCAAGATCGTCTCCACGCCATCGTGCTGACGGAACTCCTCCCCGAAGCTTTGCTGGATCGGAGCCCGGGGATCGTCATCGAGCTGTACGTGTGCTAAGAACTCGGAGGTGCCAGAGTAACGGTGCTTGGATCGGTCGGATCGGGAAGAAGACGTACGACTACTTCCTCTACGTTGTGTCAACGCTTCCGTTGCGATCTACAAGGGTACGTAGATCAGAATCTCCACCTTGTTGCTATGCATCACCATGATCTTGCATGTGCGTAGGAATTTTTTTGAAATTACTACGTTCCCCAACATGTGTACAAGGACAAAGTAGACGGATCACAAGACAAGTCTCTTGAGATATTTGCCACAAAGGTTGATCCTCCTCCCTTGCAAATTGATTTGAACCGCAGTGCATCATCCCCAATACATGATGGTAGTGCCGAGGTGTATGTCTACAATTGTTCTAGCCAACCACCAACTAGCCAACCCAAAGAAGATCCTAGCAATGCTAGCGCCATAGTACTCCGAAATGATGCTATTCCTCTTTATCAAGAAGATGCTAGTGGTCATGTTGGCCCACTCTTCAAATGATAACGTGTTGCCGGTGGCATTTGCCTTGGTGCCTTCGGAGCACGATGATAATTGGGAGTGGTTCATGTAGCATGTGAGAACAAAGGTGATTGGCAAGAAAGAGGTATGCATTATATCAGATCGCCATCATGGGATTCTCAAAGCAATAGACGTTGATATTCCCGGTTTTCCAAAGCTTCAAAACCATTGGTGCATGGGGCACTTTGTTGCAAACTTTTACCGGGCACGCAAGAGCAAGGAGTTTTGCAAAGACCTTACCCTTGTTTGCGTTGCATTCAACACCGACACATTCAAAACCCGATATGATAAACTCCTCAAGGCGTTGGAGAAGAACAAAGGGGGGAAAGAATTCTTGCTTAGGCACGGGCCGGATAAAGAAAAGTGGTCACACGCTAACGATGAAGGAGGTATGCGATATGGGGACATGACAAGCAACATGGTGGAATTGTTGGCGATCGTAGCAAAATTTTAAAATTTCCTATGCATCACCAAGATCCATCTATGGAGTATACTAGCAACGAGGGGAAATGAGTGCATCTACATACCCTTGTAGATCGCGAGCGGAAGCGTTCAAGTGAACGGGGTTGATGGAGTCGTACTCGCCGTGATCCAAATCACCGATGACCGAGTGCCGAACGGACGGCACCTCCACGTTCAACACACGTACGGAGCAGCGATGTCTCCTCCTTCTTGATCCAGCAAGGGGGAAGGAGAGGTTGATGGAGATCCAGCAACACGACGGCGTGGTGGTGGAAGTAGCGGGGATCTCGACAGGGCTTCGCCAAGCTTCTGCGAGAGGGAGAGGTGTTGCAGGGGGAGAGGGAGGCGCCAGGGGCTGTGGTACTACTGCCCTCCCTCCCCCCACTATATATAGCCCCCCTGGGGGGGCGCCGGCCCTGGATCCCATCTACAAGGGGGCGGCGGCCAGGGGGGAAACTTGCCCCCCAAGTCAGGTGGGGCGCCCCCCACCCCTAGGGTTTCCAACCCTAGGTGCAGGGGAAGGCCCATGGGGGGTGCCCCAGCCCACTAGGGGCTGGTTCCCTTCCCACTTCAGCCCATGGGGCCCTCCGGGATAGGTGGCCCCACCTGGTGGACCCCCGGGACCCTTCCGGTGGTCCCGGTACAATACCGGTGACCCCCGAAACTTTCCCGGTGGGTGAAACTTGACTTCCTATATATAATTCTTCACCTCTGGACCATTCCAGAACTCCTCGTGACGTCCGGGATCTCATCTGGGACTCCGAACAACTTTCGGGTTTCCGCATACTAATATCTCTACAACCCTAGCGTCACCGAACCTTAAGTGTGTAGACCCTACGGGTTCGGGAGACATGCAGACATGACCGAGACGCCTCTCCGGTCAATAACCAACAGCGGGATCTGGATACCCATGTTGGCTCCCACATGCTCCTCGATGATCTCATCGGATGCACCATGATGTCGAGGATTCAAGCAACCCCGTATACAATTCCGTTTGTCAATCGGTACGTTACTTGCCCGAGATTCGATCGTCGGTATCCCAATACCTCGTTCAATCTCGTCAACACCCGTTGTATGCGAACGTTAGAATCTATCACACCCGATCATCACGTGGTGCTTCGAAACAACGAACCTTTGCAACAGTGCATAGTTAGGGGGAACACTTTCTTGAAATTATTATAAGGGATCATCTTACTTACTACCGTCGTTCTAAGAAAATAAGACGCAAAACATGATAAACATCACATGCAATCAAATAGTGACATGATATGGCCATTATCATTTTGCTCCTTTGATCTCCATCTTCAGGGCGCCATGATCATCTTCGTCACCGGCATGACACCATGATCTCCATCATCATGATCTCCATCATCGTATCTTCATGAAGTTGTCATGCCAACGATTACTTCTACTTCTATGGCTAACGCGTTTAGCAATAAAGTAAAGTAATTTACATGGCATTATTCAATGACACGTAGGTCATGCAAAAACTAAAGACAACTCCTATGGCTCCTGCTGGTTGTCATACTCATCGACATGCAAGTCGTGATTCCTATTACAAGAATATGATCAATCTCATACATCACATATATCATTCATCACATCTTATGAACATATCACATCACCAGGCACATGCTGCAAAAACAAGTTAGACGTCCTCTAATTGTTGTTGCAAGTTTGTACGTGGCTTCTATAGGTTTCTAGCAAGAACATTTCTTACCTACGTAAGACCACAACGTGATATGCCAATTTTTATTTACCCTTCATAAGGACCCTTTTCATCGAATCCGTTCCGAGTAAAGTGGGAGAGACAGACACCCGCTAGCCACCTTATGCAACTAGTGCATGTCAGTCGGTGGAACCTGTCTCACGTAAGCGTACGTGTAAGGTCGGTCCGGGCCGCTTCATCCCACAATACCGCCGAAACAAGATAAGACTAGTAGCGGCAAGAAGAATTGGCAACATCTATTCCCACAACTGCTTTGTGTTCTACTCGTGCATAGTAACTACGCATAGGCCTGGCTCATGATGCCACTGTTGGGGATCGTAGCAGAATTTTAAAATTTCCTACGCATCACCAAGATCCATCTATGGAGTATAGTAGCAACAAGGGGAAAGGAGTGCATCTACATACCCTTGTAGATCGCGAGCGGAAGCGTTCAAGTGAACGGGGTTGATGGAGTCGTACTCGCCGTGATCCAAATCACCGATGATGGAGTGCCGAACGGACGGCACCTCCACATTCAACACACGTACGGAGCAGCGACTCCTCCTCCTTCTTGATCCAGCAAGGGGGAAGGAGAGGTCGATGGAGATCCAGCAGCACGACAGCGTGGTGGTGGAAGTAGCGGGGATCTCGGCAGGGCTTCGCCAAGCGCAAGCGGGAGGGAGAGGTGTTGCAGGGGGAGAGGGAGGCGCCAGGGGCTGTGGTACTGTTGCCCTCCCTCCCCCCACTATATATAGGCCCCCTGGGGGGGGGGCGCCGGCCCTGGATCCCATCTACAAGGGGGGAGGCGGCCAGGGGGGAAACTTGCCCCCCAAGTTAGGTGGGGCGCCCCCCACCCCTAGGGTTTCCAACCCTAGGCGCAGGGGAGGCCCATGGGGGGCGCCCCAGCCCACTAGGGGCTGGTTCCCTTCCCACTTCAGCCCATGGGGCCCTCCGGGATAGGTGGCCCCACCCGGTGGACCCCCGGGACCCTTCCGGTGGTCCCGGTACAATACATGTGACCCCCAAAACTTTCCCGGTGGCCGAAACTTGACTTCCTATATATAATTCATCACCTCCGGACCATTCCGGAACTCCTCATGACGTTCGGGATCGAATTCGGGACTCCGAACAACTTTCGGGTTTCCGCATACTAATATCTCTACAACCCTAGCGTCACCGAACCTTAAGTGTGTAGACCCTACGGGTTCGGGAGACATGCAGACATGACCGAGACGCCTCTCCGGTCAATAACCAACAGCGGGATATGGATACCCATGTTGTCTCCCACATGTTCCACGATGATCTCATCGGATGAACCACGATGTCGAGGATTCAATCAATCCCGTATACAATTCCCTTTGTCAATCGGTACGTTACTTGCCCGAGATTGGATGTCGGCATCCCAATACCTTGTTCAATCTCGTTACCGGCAAGTCACTTTACTCATACCGTAATGCATGATCCCGTGGCTAACTCCTTAGTCACAGTGAGCTCATTATGATGATGCATTACCGAGTGGGCCCAGAGATACGTCTCCGTCATACGGAGTGACAAATCCTAGTCTCGATCCGTGCCAACCCAACAGACACTTTCGGAGATACCCGTAGTGCACCTTTATAGTCACCCAGTTACGTTGTGACGTTTGGCACACCCGAAGCACTCCTACGGTATCCGGGAGTTGCACGATCTCATGGTCTAAGGAAATGATACTTGACATTGGAAAAGCTCTAGCAAACGAACTACACGATCTTTTGTGCTATGCTTAGGATTGGGTCTTGTCCATCACATCATTTTCCTAATGATGTGATCCCGTTATCGATGATATCCAATGTCCATAGTCAGGAAACCATGACTATCTGTTGATCAACGAGCTAGTCAACTAGAGGCTTACTAGAGACACGTTGTGGTCTATGTATTCACACATGTATTACAATTTCCGGATAACACAATTATAGCATGAACAATAGACAATTATCATGAACAAAGAAATATAATAATAACCATTTATTATTGCCTCTAGGGCATATTTCCAATAGTCTCCCACTTGCACTAGAGTCAATAATCTAGTTACATTGTGATGAATCGAACACCCATAGCGTTCTGGTGTTGATCATGTTTTGCTCTAGGGAGAGGTTTAGTCAACGGATCTGCTACATTCAGGTCCGTATGTACTTTACAAATATCTATGTCTCCATTCTGAACACTTTCACGAATGGAGTTGAAGCGACGCTTGATATGCCTGGTCTTCCTGTGAAATCTGGGCTCCTTCGCAAGGGCAATAGCTCCAGTGTTGTCACAGAAGAGAGTCATCGGGCCCGATGCATTGGGAATCACCCCTAGGTCGGTAATGAACTCCTTCATCCAGATTGCTTCTTGCGCTGCCTCTGAGGCTGCCATGTACTCCGCTTCACATGTAGATCCCGCCACGACGCTTTGCTTGCAACTGCACCAGCTTACCGCCCCTCCATTCAAAATATACACGTATCCAGTTTGTGACTTCGAGTCATCCAGATCTGTGTCGAAGCTAGTGTCGACGTAACCCTTTACGACGAGATCTTCATCACCTCCATAAACGAGAAACATATCCTTAGTCCTCTTCAGGTACTTCAGGATATTCTTGACCGCTGTCTAGTGTTCCATGCCGGGATTACTTTGGTACCTTCGTACCAAACTTACGGCAAGGTTTACATCAGGTCTGGTACACAGCATGGCATACATAATAGACCCTATGGCCGAGGCATAGGGGATGACACTCATCTTTTCTCTATCTTCTGCCGTGGTCGGGCATTGAGCCATGCTCAATCGCACACCTTGTAATACAGGCAAGAACCCCTTCTTGGACTGATCCATATTGAACTTCTTCAATATCTTGTCAAGGTACGTACTCTGTGAAAGACCAATGAGGCGTCTTGATCTATCTCTATAGATCTTGATGCCTAATATATAAGCAGCTTCTCCAAGGTCCTTCATTGAAAAACACTTATTCAAATAGGCCTTTATACTTTCCAAGAATTCTACATCATTTCCCATCAATAGTATGTCATCCACATATAATAAGAGAAATGCTACAAAGCTCCCACTCACTTTCTTGTAAACACAGGCTTCTCCATAAGTCTGTGTAAACCCAAACGCTTTGATCATCTCATCAAAACGAATGTTCCAACTCCAAGATGCTTGCACCAGCCCATAGATGGAGCGCTGGAGCTTGCATACCTTGTTAGCATTCTTAGGATCGACAAAACCTTCCGGCTGCATCATATACAATTCTTCCTTAAGAAAGCCGTTAAGGAATGCCGTTTTGACGTCCATTTGCCATATCTCATAATCATAGAATGCGGCAATTGCTAACATGATTCGGACGGACTTCAGCTTCACTACGGGTGAGAAAGTCTCATCGTAGTCAACCCCTTGAACTTGTCGATAACCCTTAACGACAAGTCGAGCCTTATAGATGGTCACATTACCATCGGTGTCTGTCTTCTTCTTAAAGATCCATTTATTTTCTATGGCTCGCCGATCATCGGGCAAGTCAGTCAAAGTCCATACTTCGTTTTCATACATGGATCCTATCTCGGAATTCATGGCTTCTAGCCATTTGTCGGAATCCGGGCCCGCCATCGCTTCTTCATAGTTCGAAGGTTCACCGTTGTCTAACAACAAGATTTCCAGGACAGGGTTGCCGTACCACTCTAGTGCGGAACGTGTCCTTGTGGACCTACGAAGTTCAGCAGTAACTTGATCCGAAGCTTCATGATCATCATCACTAACTTCCTCCCCAGTCGGTGTAGGCACCACAGGAACATCTTCCCGCGCTGCGCTACTTTCCGGTTCAAAAGGGGTGACTATCACCTCATGAAGTTCCACTTTCCTCCCACTTAATTCTTTCGAGAGAAACTCTTTCTCCAGAAAGGACCCGTTCTTGGCAACAAAGATCTTGCCTTCAGATCTGAGGTAGAAGGTATACCCAATGGTTTCCTTAGGGTATCCTATGAAGACGCATTTTTCCAACTTGGGTTCGAGCTTTTCAGGTTGAAGTTTGTTGACATAAGCATCGCATCCCCAAACTTTTAGAAACGACAGGTTAGGTTTCTTCCCAAACCATAATTCATACGGTGTCGTCTCAACGGATTTCGACGGAGCCCTCTTTAAAGTGAATGCGGCAGTCTCTAAAGCATAGCCCCAAAATGAGAGCGGTAAGAGACATCATAGATCGCACCATATCCAATAGAGTGCGATTACGATGTTCGGACACACCATTTCGCTGAGGTGTTCCAGGCGGCGTGAGTTGTGAAACGATTCCACATTTCTTTAAGTGCGTACCAGATTCGTGACTTAAATATTCTCCACCACGATCTGATCATAAGAACTTTATTTTCCTGTCACGTTGATTCTTAAGCTCACTCTGAAATTCCTTGAACTTTTCAAAGGTCTCAGACTTGTGTTTCATTAGGTAGACATACCCATATCTACTTAAGTCATCAGTGAGAGTGAGAACATAACGATATCCTCCGTGAGCCTCAACACTCATTGGACCGCACACATCGGTATGTATGATTTCCAATAAATTGGTTGCTCGCTCCATTGTTCCGGAGAATGGAGTCTTGGTCATCTTACCCATGAGGCATGGTTCGCACGTGTCAAATGATTCGTAATCAAGAGACTCCAAAAGTCCATCTGCATGGAGCTTCTTCATGCGCTTGACACCAATGTGACCAAGGCGGCAGTGCCACAAGTATGTGGGACTATCATTATCAACTTTACATATTTTGGTATTCACACTATGAATATGTGTAACATCACGTTCGAGATTCATCAAGAATAAACCATTAACCAGCGGGGCATGACCATAAAACATATCTCTCATATAAATAGAACAACCATTATTCTCAGATTTAAATGAGTAGCCATCTCGAATTAAACGAGATCCAGATACAATTTTCATGCTCAAAGATGGCACTAAATAACAATTATTGAGGTTTAAAACTAACCCCGTAGGTAAATGCAGAGGTAGCGTGCCGACAGAGATCACATCGACCTTGGAACCATTCCCGACGCACATCGTCACCTCGTCCTTTGCCAGTCTCCGCTTATTCCGCAGTTCCTGTTTTGAGTTACAAATATGAGCAACCGCACCGGTATCAAATACCCAGGAGCTACTACGAGTACTGGTAAGGTACACATCAATTACATGTATATCACATATTCCTTTGGTGTTGCTGGCCTTCTTGTTCGCTAAGTATTTGGGGCACTTCCGCTTCCAGTGACCACTTCCCTTGCAATAAAAGCACTCAGTCTCAGGCTTGGGTCCATTCTTTGACTTCTTCCTGGCAACTGGCTTACCGGGCGCGACAACTCCCTTGCCGTCCTTCTTGAAGTTCTTCTTACCCTTGCCTTTCTTGAACTTAGTGGTTTTATTCACCATCAACACTTGATGTTCCTTTTTGATCTCCACCTCCGCTGATTTCAGCATTGAATATACCTCAGGAATGGTCTTTTCCATCCCCTGCATATTGAAGTTCATCACAAAGCTCTTGTAGCTCGGTGGAAGCGACTGAAGGATTCTGTCAATGACCGCATCATCTGGGAGATTAACTCCCAGCTGAGACAAGCGGTTGTGTAACCCAGACATTCTGAGTATGTGCTCACTAACAGAACTATTTTTCTCCATTTTACAGCTGAAGAACTTGTCGGAGACTTCATATCTCTCGACCCGGGCATGAGCTTGGAAAACCATTTTCAGCTCTTCGAACATCTCACATGCTCCATGCTTCTCAAAACGCTTTTGGAGCCCCGGTTCTAAGCTGTAAAGCATGCCACACTGAACGAGGGAGTAATCATCAGCACGTGATTGCCAAGCGTTCATAACGTCTTGGTTCTCTAGGATGGGTGCTTCACCTAGCGGTGCTTCTAGGACATAATCTTTCTTGGCAGCTATGAGGATGATCCTCAGGTTCCGGACCCAGTCCGTATAGTTGCTGCCATCATCTTTCAGCTTGGTTTTCTCTAGGAACGCGTTGAAGTTGAGGACAACGTGGGCCATTTGATCTACAAGACATATTGTAAATATTTTAGACTAAGTTCATGACAATTAAGTTCATCTAATCAAATTATTCAATGAACTCCCACTCAGATAGACATCCCTCTAGTCATCTAAGTGAAACATGATCCGAGTTAACTAGGCCGTGTCCGATCATCACGTGAGACGGACTAGTCAAGATCGGTGAACATCTCCATGTTGATCGTATCTTCTATACGACTCATGCTCGACCTTTCGGTCTTCCGTGTTCCGAGGCCATGTCTGTACATGCTAGGCTCGTCAAGTCAACCTATGTGTATTGCATGTGTTCCGAGGCCATGTCTGTACATGCTAGGCTCGTCAACACCCATTGTATGCGAAAGTTAGAATCTATCACAGCCGATCATCACGTGGTGCTTCGAAACAACGAACCTTCGCAACGGTGCACAGTTAGGGGGAACACTTTCTTGAAATTATTATAAGGGATCATCTTACTTACTACCGTCGTTCTAAGAAAATAAGATGCAAAACATGATAAACATCACATGCAATCAAATAGTTACATGATATGGCCATTATCATTTTGCTCCTTTGATCTCCATCTTCGGGGCGCCATGATCATCTTCGTCACCGGCATGACACCATGATCTCCATCATCATGATCTCCATCATCATGATCTCCATCATCATGATCTCCATCATCGTATCTTCATGAAGTTGTCATGCCAACGATTACTTCTACTTCTATGGCTAACGCGTTTAGCAATAAAGTAAAGTAATTTACATGGCATTATTCAATGACACGTAGGTCATGCAAAAACTAAAGACAACTCCTATGGCTCCTGCTGGTTGTCATACTCATCGACATGCAAGTCGTGATTCCTATTACAAGAATATGATCAATCTCATACATCACATATATCATTCATCACATCTTATGAACATATCACATCACCAGGCACATGCTGCAAAAACAAGTTAGACGTCCTCTAATTGTTGTTGCAAGTTTTTATGTGGCTTCTATAGGTTTCTAGCAAGAACATTTCTTACCTACGTAAGACCACAACGTGATATGCCAATTTTTATTTACCCTTCATAAGGACCCTTTTCATCGAATCCGTTCCGAGTAAAGTGGGAGAGACAGACACCCGCTAGCCACCTTATGCAACTAGTGCATGTCAGTCGGTGGAACCTGTCTCATGTAAGCGTACGTGTAAGGTCGGTCCGGGCCGCTTCATCCCACAATACCGCCGAAACAAGATAAGACTAGTAGCGGCAAGAAGAATTGGCAACATCTACGCCCACAACTGCTTTGTGTTCTACTCGTGCATAGTAACTACGCATAGGCCTGGCTCATGATGCCACTGTTGGGGATCGTAGCAGAATTTTAAAATTTCCAACGCATCACCAAGATCCATCTATGGAGTATAGTAGGAACAAGGGGAAAGGAGTGCATCTACATACCCTTGTAGATCGCGAGCGGAAGCGTTCAAGTGAACGGGGTTGATGGAGTCGTACTCGCCGTGATCCAAATCACCGATGACCGAGTGCCGAACAGACGGCACCTCCACGTTCAACACACGTACGGAGCAGCGACGTCTCCTCCTTCTTGATCCAGCAAGGGGGAAGGAGAGGTCGATGGAGATCCAGCAGCACGACGGCGTGGTGGTGGAAGTAGCGGGGATCTCGGCAGGGCTTCGCCAAGCGCAAGCGGGAGGGAGAGGTGTTGCAGGGGGGAGAGGGAGGCGCCAGGGGCTGTGGTACTGCTGTCCTCCCTCCCCCCACTATATATAGGACCCCTGGGGGGGGGGCGCCGGCCCTGGATCCCATCTACAGGGGGGGGCGGCCAGGGGGAAACTTGCCCCCCAAGTCAGGTGGGGCGCCCCCACCCCTAGGGTTTCCAACCCTAGGCGCAGGGGAGGCCCATGGGGGGCGCCCCAGCCCACTAGGGGCTGGTTCCCTTCCCACTTCAGCCCATGGGGTCCTCCGGGATAGGTGGCCCCACCCGGTGGACCCCCGGGACCCTTCCGGTGGTCCCGGTACAATACATGTGACCCCCGAAACTTTCCTGGTGGCCGAAACTTGACTTCCTATATATAATTCATCACCTCCGGACCATTCCGGAACTCCTCGTGACGTCCGGTATCTCATCCGGGACTCCGAACAACTTTCGGGTTTCCGCATACTAATATCTCTACAACCCTAGCGTCACCGAACCTTAAGTGTGTAGACCCTACGGGTTCGGGAGACATGCAGACATGACCGAGACGCCTCTCCGGTCAATAACCAACAACGGGATCTGGATACCCATGTTGGCTCCCACATGTTCCACGATGATCTCATCGGATGAACCACGATGTCGAGGATTCAATCAATCCCGTATACAATTCCCTTTGTCAATCGGTACGTTACTTGCCCGAGATTCGATGTCGGCATCCCAATACCTTGTTCAATCTCGTTACTGGCAAGTCACTTTACTCATACCGTAATGCATGATCCCGTGGCTAACTCCTTAGTCACATTGAGCTCATTATGATGATGCATTACCGAGTGGGCCCAGAGATACCTCTCCGTCATACGGAGTGACAAATCCCAGTCTCGATCCGTGCCAACCCAACAGACACTTTCGGAGATACCCGTAGTGCACCTTTATAGTCACCCAGTTACGTTGTGACGTTTGGCACACCCAAAGCACTCCTACGGTATCCGGGAGTTGCACGATCTCATGGTCTAAGGAAATGATACTTGACATTGGAAAAGCTCTAGCAAACGAACTACACGATCTTTTGTGCTATGCTTAGGATTGGGTCTTGTCCATCACATCATTGTCCTAATGATGTGATCCCGTTATCGATGATATCCAATGTCCATAGTCAAGAAACCATGACTATCTGTTGATCAACGAGCTAGTCAACTAGAGGCTTACTAGAGACACGTTGTGGTCTATGTATTCACACATGTATTACGATTTCCGGATAACACAATTATAGCATGAACAATAGACAATTATAATGAACAAAGAAATATAATAATAACCATTTATTATTGCCTCTAGGGCATATTTCCAATAGTCTCCCACTTGCACTAGAGTCAATAATCTAGTTACATTGTGATGAACCGAACACCCATAGCGTTCTGGTGTTGATCATGTTTTGCTCTAGGGAGAGGTTTAGTCAACGGATCTGCTACATTCAGGTCCGTATGTACTTTACAAATATCTATGTCTCCATTTTGAACACTTTCACGAATGGAGTTGAAGCGACGCTTGATATGCCTGGTCTTCCTGTGAAATCTGGGCTCCTTCGCAAGGGCAATAGCTCCAGTGTTGTCACAGAAGAGAGTCATCGGGCCCGATGCATTGGGAATCACCCCTAGGTTGGTAATGAACTCCTTCATCCAGATTGCTTCTTGCGCTGCCTCTGAGGCTGCCATGTACTCCGCTTCACATGTAGATCCCGCCACGACGCTTTGCTTGCAACTGCACCAACTTACCGCCCCTCCATTCAAAATATACACGTATCCAGTTTGTGACTTTGAGTCATCCAGATCTGTGTCGAAGCTAGCGTCGACGTAACCCTTTACGACGAGCTCTTCATCACCTCCATAAATGAGAAACATATCCTTAGTCCTCTTCAGGTACTTCAGGATATTCTTGACCGCTGTCCAGTGTTCCATGCCGGGATTACTTTGGTACCTTCGTACCAAACTTACGGCAAGGTTTACATCAGGTCTGGTACACAGCATGGCATACATAATAGACCCTATGGCCGAGGCATAGGGGATGACACTCATCTTTTCTCTATCTTCTGCCGTGGTCGGGCATTGAGCCATGCTCAATCGCACACCTTGTAATACAGGCAAGAACCCCTTCTTGGACTGATCCATATTGAACTTCTTCAATATCTTGTCAAGGTACGTACTCTGTGAAAGACCAATGAGGCGTCTTGATCTATCTCTATAGATCTTGATGCCTAATATATAAGCAGCTTCTCCAAGGTCCTTCATTGAAAAACACTTATTCAAATAGGCCTTTATACTTTCCAAGAATTCTACATCATTTCCCATCAATAGTATGTCATCCACATATAATAAGAGAAATGCTACAGAGCTCCCACTCACTTTCTTGTAAACACAGGCTTCTCCATAAGTCTGTGTAAACCCAAACGCTTTGATCATCTCATCAAAACGAATGTTCCAACTCCAAGATGCTTGCACCAGCCCATAGATGGAGCGCTGGAGCTTGCATACCTTGTTAGCATTCTTAGGATCGACAAAACCTTCCGGCTGCATCATATACAATTCTTCCTTAAGAAAGCCGTTAAGGAATGCCGTTTTGACGTCCATTTGCCATATCTCATAATCATAGAATGCGGCAATTGCTAACATGATTCGGACGGACTTCAGCTTCACTACGGGTGAGAAAGTCTCATCGTAGTCAACCCCTTGAACTTGTCGATAACCCTTAGCGACAAGTCGAGCCTTATAGATGGTCACATTACCATCCGCGTCTGTCTTCTTCTTAAAGATCCATTTATTTTCTATGGCTCGCCGATCATCGGGCAAGTCAGTCAAAGTCCACACTTCGTTTTCATACATGGATCCTATCTCGGATTTCATGGCTTCTAGCCATTTGTCGGAATCCGGGCCCGCCATCGCTTCTTCATAGTTCGAAGGTTCACCGTTGTCTAACAACATGATTTCCAGGACAGGGTTGCCGTACCACTCTGGTGCGGAACGTGTCCTTGTGGACCTACGAAGTTCAGCAGTAACTTGATCCGAAGCTTCATGATCATCATCATTAACTTCCTCCCCAGTCGGTGTAGGCACCACAGGAACATCTTCCCGCGCTGCGCTACTTTCCGGTTCAGAAGGGGTGACTATCACCTCATCAAGTTCCACTTTCCTCCCACTTAATTCTTTCGAGAGAAACTCTTTCTCCAGAAAGGACCCGTTCTTGGCAACAAAGATCTTGCCTTCGGATCTGAGGTAGAAGGTATACCCAATGGTTTCCTTAGGGTATCCTATGAAGACGCACTTTTCTGACTTGGATTCGAGCTTTTTAGGTTGAAGTTTCTTGACATAAGCATCGCATCCCCAAACTTTTAGAAACGACAGGTTAGGTTTCTTCCCAAACCATAATTCATACGGTGTCGTCTCAACGGATTTCGACGGAGCCCTATTTAAAGTGAATGCGGCAGTCTCTAAAGCATAGCCCCAAAATGAGAGCGGTAAGAGACATCATAGATCGCACCATATCCAATAGAGTGCGATTACGACGTTCGGACACACCATTTCGCTGAGGTGTTCCAGGCGGCGTGAGTTGTGAAACTATTCCACATTTCTTTAAGTGCGTACCAGATTCGTGACTTAAATATTCTCCACCACAATCTGATCGTAAGAACTTTATTTTCCTGTCACGTTGATTCTTAACCTCACTCTGAAATTCCTTGAACTTTTCAAAGGTCTCAGACTTGTGTTTCATTAGGTAGACATACCCATATCTACTTAAGTCATCAGTGAGAGTGAGAACATAACGATATCCTCCGCGAGCCTCAAAACTCATTGGACCGCACACATCGGTATGTATGATTTCCAATAAATTGGTTGCTCGCTCCATTGTTCCGGAGAATGGAGTCTTGGTCATCTTACCCATTAGGCATGGTTCGCACGTGTCAAATGATTCGTAATCAAGAGACTCCAAAAGTCCATCTGCATGGAGCTTCTTCATGCGCTTGACACCAATGTGACCAAGGCGGCAGTGCCACAAGTATGTGGGACTATCGTTATCAACTTTACATCTTTTGGTATTCACACTATGAATATGTGTAACATCACGTTCGAGATTCATCAAGAATAAACCATTAACCAGCGGGGCATGACCATAAAACATATCTCTCATATAAATAGAACAACCATTTTTCTCGGATTTAAATGAGTAGCCATCTCAAATTAAACAAGATCCAGATACAATGTTCATGCTCAAAGATGGCACTAAATAACAATTATTGAGGTTTAAAACTAACCCCGTAGGTAAATGCAGAGGTAGCGTGCCGACGGCGATCACATCGACCTTGGAACCATTCCCGACGCGCATCGTCACCTCGTCCTTTGCCAGTCTCCGCTTATTCTGCAGTTCCTGTTTTGAGTTACAAATATGAGCAACCGCACCGGTATCAAATACCCAGGAGCTACTACGAGTACTGGTAAGGTACACATCAATTACATGTATATCACATATACCTTTGGTGTTGCCGGCCTTCTTGTTCGCTAAGTATTTGGGGCACTTCCGCTTCCAGTGACCACTTCCCTTGCAATAAAAGCACTCAGTCTCAGGCTTGGGTCCATTCTTTGACTTCTTCCCGGCAACTGGCTTACCGGGCGCGACAACTCCCTTGCCGTCCTTCTTGAAGTTCTTCTTACCCTTGCCTTTCTTGAACTTAGTGGTTTTATTCACCATCAACACTTGATGTTCCTTTTTGATCTCCACCTCCGCTGATTTCAGCATTGAATATACCTCAGGAATGGTCTTTTCCATCCCCTGCATATTGAAGTTCATCACAAAGCTCTTGTAGCTCGGTGGAAGCGACTGAAGGATTCTGTCAATGACCGCATCATCTGGGAGATTAACTCCCAGCTGAGACAAGCGGTTGTGTAACCCAGACATTCTGAGTATGTGCTCACTAACAGAACTATTTTTCTCCATTTTACAGCTGAAGAACTTGTCGGAGACTTCATATCTCTCGACCCGGGCATGAGCTTGGAAAACCACTTTCAGCTCTTCGAACATCTCACATGCTCCATGCTTCTCAAAACGCTTTTGGAGCCCCGGTTCTAAGCTGTAAAGCATGCCACACTGAACAAGGGAGTAATCATCAGCACGTGATTGCCAAGCGTTCATAACGTCTTGGTTCTCTAGGATGGATGCTTCACCTAGCGGTGCTTCTAGGACATAATCTTTCTTGGCAGCTATGAGGATGATCCTCAGGTTCCGGACCCAGTCCGCATAGTTGCTGCCATCATCTTTCAGCTTGGTTTTCTCTAGGAACGCGTTGAAGTTGAGGACAACGTGGGCCATTTGATCTACAAGACATATTGTAAATATTTTAGACTAAGTTCATGACAATTAAGTTCATCTAATCAAATTATTCAATGAACTCCCACTCAGATAGACATCCCTCTAGTCATCTAAGTGAAACATGATCCGAGTTAACTAGGCCGTGTCCGATCATCACGTGAGACGGACTAGTCAAGATCGGTGAACATCTCCATGTTGATCGTATCTTCTATACGACTCATGCTCGACCTTTCGGTCTTCCATGTTCCGAGGCCATGTCTGTACATGCTAGGCTCGTCAAGTCAACCTAAGTGTATTGCATGTGTTCCGAGGCCATGTCTGTACATGCTAGGCTCGTCAACACCCGTTGTATGCGAACGTTAGAATCTATCACACCCGATCATCACGTGGTGCTTCGAAACAACGAACCTTCGCAACGGTGCACAGTTAGGGGGAACACTTTCTTGAAATTATTATAAGGGATCATCTTACTTACTACCGTCGTTCTAAGAAAATAAGATGCAAAACATGATAAACATCACATGCAATCAAATAGTGACATGATATGGCCATTATCATTTTGTTCCTTTGATCTCCATCTTCGGGGCGCCATGATCATCTTCGTCACCGGCATGACACCATGATCTCCATCATGGTATCTTCATGAAGTTGTCATGCCAATGATTACTTCTACTTCTATGGCTAACGCGTTTAGCAATAAAGTAAAGTAATTTACATGGCATTAATCAATGACACGCAGGTCATGCAAAAACTAAAGACAACTCCTATGGCTCCTGCCGGTTGTCATACTCATCGACATGCAAGTCGTGATTCCTATTACAAGAATATGATCAATCTCATACATCACATATATCATTCATCACATCTTCTGGCCATATCACATCACCAGGCACATGCTGCAAAAACAAGTTAGACGTCCTCTAATTGTTGTTGCAAGTTTTTATGTGGCTTCTATAGGTTTCTAGCAAGAACATTTCTTACCTAAGTAAGACCACAACGTGATATGCCCATTTTTATTTACCCTTCATAAGGACCCTTTTCATCGAATCCGTTCCGAGTAAAGTGGGAGAGACAGACACCCGCTAGCCACCTTATGCAACTAGTGCATGTCAGTCGGTAGAACCTGTCTCACGTAAGCGTACGTGTAAGGTCGGTCCGGGCCGCTTCATCCCACAATACCGCCGAAACAAGATAAGACTAGTAGCGGCAAGAAGAATTGGCAACATCTACGCCCACAACTGCTTTGTGTTCTACTCGTGCATAGTAACTACGCATAGGCCTGGCTCATGATGCCACTGTTGGGGATCGTAGCAGAATTTTAAAATTTCCTACGCGTCACCAAGATCCATCTATGGAGTATAGTAGCAACAAGGGGAAAGGAGTGCATCTACATACTCTTGTAGATCGCGAGCGGAAGCGTTCAAGTGAACGGGGTTGATGGAGTCGTACTCGCCGTGATCCAAATCACCGATGACCGAGTGCCGAACGGACGACACCTCCACGTTCAACACACGTACGGAGCAGCGACGTCTCCTCCTTCTTGATCCAGCAAGGGGGAAGGAGAGGTCGATGGAGATCCAGCAGCACGACGGCGTGGTGGTGGAAGTAGCGGGGATCTCGGCAGGGCTTCGCCAAGCGCAAGCGGGAGGGAGAGGTGTTGCAGGGGGAGAGGGAGGCGCCAGGGGCTGTGGTACTGCTGCCCTCCCTCCCCCCACTATATATAGGCCCCCTGGGGGGGGGCGCCGGCCCTGGATCCCATCTACAAGGGGGCGGCGGCCAGGGGGGAAACTTGCCCCCCAAGTCAGGTGGGGCGCCCCCCACCCCTAGGGTTTCCAACCCTAGGCGCAGGGGAGGCCCATGGGGGGCGCCCCAGCCCACTAGGGGATGGTTCCCTTCCAACTTCAGCCCATGGGGCCCTCCGGGATAGGTGGCCCCACCCGGTGGACCTCCGGGACCCTTCCGGTGGTCCCGGTACAATACATGTGACCCCCGAAACTTTCCCGGTGGCCGAAACTTGACTTCCTATATATATAATTCATCACCTCCGGACCATTCCGGAACTCCTCGTGACGTCCGGGATCTCATCCGGGACTCCGAACAACTTTCGGGTTTCCGCATACTAATATCTCTACAACCCTAGCGTCACCGAACCTTAAGTGTGTAGACCCTACGGGTTCGGGAGACATGCAGACATGACCGAGACGCCTCTCCGGTCAATAACCAACAGCGGGATCGGATACCCATGTTGGCTCCCACATGTTCCACGATGATCTCATCGGATGAACCACGATGTCGAGGATTCAATCAATCCCGTATACAATTCCCTTTGTCAATCGGTACGTTACTTGCCCGAGATTCGATGTCGGCATCCCAATACCTTGTTCAATCTCGTTACCGGCAAGTCACTTTACTCATACCGTAATGCATGATCCCGTGGCTAACTCCTTAGTCACATTGAGCTCATTATGATGATGCATTACCGAGTGGGCCCAGAGATACCTCTTCGTCATACGGAGTGACAAATCCCAGTCTCGATCCGTGCCAACCCAACAGACACTTTCGGAGATACCCGTAGTGCACCTTTATAGTCACCCAGTTACGTTGTGACGTTTGGCACACCCAAAGCACTCCTACGGTATCCGGGAGTTGCACGATCTCATGGTCTAAGGAAATGATACTTGACATTGCAAAAGCTCTAGCAAACGAACTACACGATCTTTTGTGCTATGCTTAGGATTGGGTCTTGTCCATCACATCATTGTCCTAATGATGTGATCCCATTATCGATGATATCCAATGTCCATAGTCAAGAAACCATGACTATCTATTGATCAACGAGCTAGTCAACTAGAGGCTTACTAGAGACACGTTGTGGTCTATGTATTCACACATGTATTACGATTTCCGGATAACACAATTATAGCATGAACAATAGACAATTATCATGAACAAAGAAATATAATAATAACCATTTATTATTGCCTCTAGGGCATATTTCCAATAGTCTCCCACTTGCACTAGAGTCAATAATCTAGTTACATTGTGATGAACCGAACACCCATAGAGTTCTGGTGTTGATCATGTTTTGCTCTAGGGAGAGGTTTAGTCAACGAATCTGCTACATTCAGGTCCGTATGTACTTTACAAATATCTATGTCTCCATTTTGAACACTTTCACGAATGGAGTTGAAGCGACGCTTGATATGCCTGGTCTTCCTGTGAAATCTGGGCTCCTTCGCAAGGGCAATAGCTCCAGTGTTGTCACAGAAGAGAGTCATCGGGCCCGATGCATTGGGAATCACCCCTAGGTCGGTAATGAACTCCTTCATCCAGATTGCTTCTTGCGCTGCCTCTGAGGCTGCCATGTACTCCGCTTCACATGTAGATCCCGCCACGACGCTTTGCTTGCAACTGCACCAACTTACCGCCCCTCCATTCAAAATATACACGTATCCAGTTTGTGACTTTGAGTCATCCAGATCTGTGTCGAAGCTAGCGTCGACGTAACCCTTTACGACGAGCTCTTCATCACCTCCATAAATGAGAAACATATCCTTAGTCCTCTTCAGGTACTTCAGGATATTCTTGACCGCTGTCCAGTGTTCCATGCCGGGATTACTTTGGTACCTTCGTACCAAACTTACGGCAAGGTTTACATCAGGTCTGGTACACAGCATGGCATACATAATAGACCCTATGGCCGAGGCATAGGGGATGACACTCATCTTTTCTCTATCTTCTGCCGTGGTCGGGCATTGAGCCATGCTCAATCGCACACCTTGTAATACAGGCAAGAACCCCTTCTTGGACTGATCCATATTGAACTTCTTCAATATCTTGTCAAGGTACGTACTCTGTGAAAGACCAATGAGGCGTCTTGATCTATCTCTATAGATCTTGATGCCTAATATATAAGCAGCTTCTCCAAGGTCCTTCATTGAAAAACACTTATTCAAATAGGCCTTTATACTTTCCAAGAATTCTACATCATTTCCCATCAATAGTATGTCATCCACATATAATAAGAGAAATGCTACAGAGCTCCCACTCACTTTCTTGTAAACACAGGCTTCTCCATAAGTCTGTGTAAACCCAAACGCTTTGATCATCTCATCAAAACGAATGTTCCAACTCCAAGATGCTTGCACCAGCCCATAGATGGAGCGCTGGAGCTTGCATACCTTGTTAGCATTCTTAGGATCGACAAAACCTTCCGGCTGCATCATATACAATTCTTCCTTAAGAAAGCCGTTAAGGAATGCCGTTTTGACGTCCATTTGCCATATCTCATAATCATAGAATGCGGCAATTGCTAACATGATTCGGACGGACTTCAGCTTCACTACGGGTGAGAAAGTCTCATCGTAGTCAACCCCTTGAACTTGTCGATAACCCTTAGCGACAAGTCGAGCCTTATAGATGGTCACATTACCATCCGCGTCTGTCTTCTTCTTAAAGATCCATTTATTTTCTATGGCTCGCCGATCATCGGGCAAGTCAGTCAAAGTCCACACTTCGTTTTCATACATGGATCCTATCTCGGATTTCATGGCTTCTAGCCATTTGTCGGAATCCGGGCCCGCCATCGCTTCTTCATAGTTCGAAGGTTCACCGTTGTCTAACAACATGATTTCCAGGACAGGGTTGCCGTACCACTCTGGTGCGGAACGTGTCCTTGTGGACCTACGAAGTTCAGCAGTAACTTGATCCGAAGCTTCATGATCATCATCATTAACTTCCTCCCCAGTCGGTGTAGGCACCACAGGAACATCTTCCCGCGCTGCGCTACTTTCCGGTTCAGAAGGGGTGACTATCACCTCATCAAGTTCCACTTTCCTCCCACTTAATTCTTTCGAGAGAAACTCTTTCTCCAGAAAGGACCCGTTCTTGGCAACAAAGATCTTGCCTTCGGATCTGAGGTAGAAGGTATACCCAATGGTTTCCTTAGGGTATCCTATGAAGACGCACTTTTCTGACTTGGATTCGAGCTTTTTAGGTTGAAGTTTCTTGACATAAGCATCGCATCCCCAAACTTTTAGAAACGACAGGTTAGGTTTCTTCCCAAACCATAATTCATACGGTGTCGTCTCAACGGATTTCGACGGAGCCCTATTTAAAGTGAATGCGGCAGTCTCTAAAGCATAGCCCCAAAATGAGAGCGGTAAGAGACATCATAGATCGCACCATATCCAATAGAGTGCGATTACAACGTTCGGACACACCATTTCGCTGAGGTGTTCCAGGCGGCGTGAGTTGTGAAACGATTCCACATTTCTTTAAGTGCGTACCAGATTCGTGACTTAAATATTCTCCACCACAATCTGATCGTAAGAACTTTATTTTCCTGTCACGTTGATTCTTAACCTCACTCTGAAATTCCTTGAACTTTTCAAAGGTCTCAGACTTGTGTTTCATTAGGTAGACATACCCATATCTACTTAAGTCATCAGTGAGAGTGAGAACATAACGATATCCTCCGCGAGCCTCAAAACTCATTGGACCGCACACATCGGTATGTATGATTTCCAATAAATTGGTTGCTCGCTCCATTGTTCCGGAGAATGGAGTCTTGGTCATCTTACCCATTAGGCATGGTTCGCACGTGTCAAATGATTCGTAATCAAGAGACTCCAAAAGTCCATCTGCATGGAGCTTCTTCATGCGCTTGACACCAATGTGACCAAGGCGGCAGTGCCACAAGTATGTGGGACTATCGTTATCAACTTTACATCTTTTGGTATTCACACTATGAATATGTGTAACATCACGTTCGAGATCATCAGGAATAAACCATTAACCAGCGGGGCATGACCATAAAACATATCTCTCATATAAATAGCACAACCATTATTCTCGGATTTAAATGAGTAGCCATCTCGAATTAAACGAGATCCAGATACAATGTTCATGCTCAAAGATGGCACTAAATAACAATTATTGAGGTTTAAAACTAACCCCGTAGGTAAATGCAGAGGTAGCGTGCCGACGGCGATCACATCGACCTTGGAACCATTCCCGACGCGCATCGTCACCTCGTCCTTTGCCAGTCTCCGCTTATTCTGCAGTTCCTGTTTTGAGTTACAAATATGAGCAACCGCACCGGTATCAAATACCCAGGAGCTACTACGAGTACTGGTAAGGTACACATCAATTACATGTATATCACATATACCTTTGGTGTTGCCGGCCTTCTTGTTCGCTAAGTATTTGGGGCACTTCCGCTTCCAGTGACCACTTCCCTTGCAATAAAAGCACTCAGTCTCAGGCTTGGGTCCATTCTTTGACTTCTTCCCGGCAACTGGCTTAGCGGGCGCGACAACTCCCTTGCCGTCCTTCTTGAAGTTCTTCTTACCCTTGCCTTTCTTGAACTTAGTGGTTTTATTCACCATCAACACTTGATGTTCCTTTTTGATCTCCACCTCCGCTGATTTCAGCATTGAATATACCTCAGGAATGGTCTTTTCCATCCCCTGCATATTGAAGTTCATCACAAAGCTCTTGTAGCTCAGTGGAAGCGACTGAAGGATTCTGTCAATGACCGCATCATCTGGGAGATTAACGCCCAGCTGAGACAAGCGGTTGTGTAACCCAGACATTCTGAGTATGTGCTCACTAACAGAACTATTTTTCTCCATTTTACAGCTGAAGAACTTGTCGGAGACTTCATATCTCTCGACCCGGGCATGAGCTTGGAAAACCATTTTCAGCTCTTCGAACATCTCACATGCTCCATGCTTCTCAAAACGCTTTTGGAGCCCCGGTTCTAAGCTGTAAAGCATGCCACACTGAACAAGGGAGTAATCATCAGCACGTGATTGCCAAGCGTTCATAACGTCTTGGTTCTCTAGGATGGGTGCTTCACCTAGCGGTGCTTCTAGGACATAATCTTTCTTGGTAGCTATGAGGATGATCCTCAGGTTCTGGACCCAGTCCGTATAGTTGCTGCCATCATCTTCCAGCTTGGTTTTCTCTAGGAACGCGTTGAAGTTGAGGACAACGTGGGCCATTTAATCTACAAGACATATTGTAAATATTTTAGACTAAGTTCATGACAATTAAGTTCATCTAATCAAATTATTCAATGAACTCCCACTCAGATAGACATCCCTCTAGTCATCTAAGTGAAACATGATCCGAGTTAACTAGGCCGTGTCCGATCATCACGTGAGACGGACTAGTCAAGATCGGTGAACATCTCCATGTTGATCGTATCTTCTATACGACTCATGCTCGACCTTTCGGTCTTCCGTGTTCCGAGGCCATGTCTGTACATGCTAGGCTCGTCAAGTCAACCTAAGTGTATTGCATGTGTTCCGAGGCCATGTATGTACATGCGAGGCTCGTCAACACCCGTTGTATGCGAATGTTAGAATCTATCACACCCGATCATCACATGGTGCTTCGAAACAACGAACCTTCGCAACGGTGCACAGTTAGGGGGAACACTTTCTTGAAATTATTATAAGGGATCATCTTACTTACTACCGTCGTTCTAAGAAAATAAGATGCAAAACATGATAAACATCACATGCAATCAAATAGTGACATGATATGGCCATTATAGTTTTGCTCCTTTGATCTCCATCTTCGGGGCGCCATGATCATCTTCGTCACCGGCATGACACCATGATCTCCATCATCATATCTTCATGAAGTTGTCACGCCAACGATTACTTCTACTTCTATGGCTAACGCGTTTAGCAATAAAGTATAGTAATTTACATGGCATTATTCAATGACACGTAGGTCATGCAAAAACTAAAGACAACTCCTATGGCTCTTGCCGGTTGTCATACTCATCAACATGCAAGTCGTGATTCCTATTACAAGAATATGATCAATCTCATACATCACATATATCATTCATCACATCTTCTGGCCATATCACATCACTAGGCACATGCTGCAAAAACAAGTTAGACGTCCTCTAATTGTTGTTGCAAGTTTTTACGTGGCTTCTATAGGTTTCTAGCAAGAACATTTCTTACCTACATAAGACCACAATGTGATATGCCAATTTTTATTTACCCTTCATTTGGACCCTTTTCATCGAATCCGTTCCGACTAAAGTGGGAGAGACAGACACCCGCGCCACCTTATGCAACTAGTGCATGTCAGTCGGTGGAACCTGTCTCACGTAAGCATGCGTGTAAGGTCGGTCCGGGCCGCTTCATCCCACAATACCGCCGAAACAAGATAAGACTAGTAGCGGCAAGAAGAATTGGCAACATCTACGCCCACAACTGCTTTGTGTTCTACTCGTGCATAGTAACTACGCATAGGCCTGGCTCATGATGCCACTGTTGGGGATCGTAGCAGAATTTTAAAATTTCCTACGCATCACTAAGATCCATCTATGGAGTATACTAGCAACAAGGGGAAAGGAGTGCATCTACATACCCTTGTAGATCGTGAGCGGAAGCTTTCAAGTGAACGGGGTTGATGGAGTCGTACTCGCCGTGATCCAAATCACCGATGACCGAGTGCCGAACGGACGGCACCTCCACGTTCAACCCACGTACGGAGAAGCGACGTCTCCTCCTTCTTGATCCAGCAAGGGGGAAGGAGAGGTCGATTGAGATCCAGCAGCACGATGGCGTGGTGGTGGAAGTAGCAGGGATCTCGGCAGGGCTTCGCCAAGCGCAGGCGGGAGGGAGAGGTGTTGCAGGGGGAGAGGGAGGCGCCAGGGGCTGTGGTACTGCTGCCCTCCCTCCCCCCACTATATACAGGCCCCCTGTGGGGGGGCGCCGGCCCTGGATCCCATCTACAAGGGGGGGGGCGGCCAGGGGGGAAACTTGCCCCCCAAGTCAGGTGGGGCGCCCCCAACCCCTAGGGTTTCCAACCCTAAGCACAGGGGAGACCCATGGGGGGCGCCCCAGCCCACTAGGGGCTGGTTCCCTTCCCACTTCAGCCTATGGGGCCATCCGGGATAGGTGGCCCCACCCGGTGGACCCCCGGGACCCTTCCGGTGGTCCCGGTACAATACATGTGACCCCCGAAACTTTCCCGGTGGCCGAAACTTGACTTCCTATATATAATTCATCACCTCCGGACCATTCCGGAACTCCTCGTGACGTCCGGGATCTCATCCGGGACTCCGAACAACTTTTGGGTTTCCGCATACTAATATCTCTACAACCCTAGCGTCACCGAACCTTAAGTGTGTAGACCCTACGGGTTCGGGAGACATGCAGACATGACCGAGACGCCTCTCCGGTCAATAACCAACAGTGGGATCTGGATACCCATGTTGGCTCCCACATGTTCCACAATGATCTCATCGGATGAACCACGATGTCGAGGATTCAATCAATCCCGTATACAATTCCCTTTGTCAATCGGTACGTTACTTGCTCGAGATTCGATGTCGGCATCCCAATACCTTGTTCAATCTCGTTACCGGCAAGTCATTTTACTCGTACCGTAATGCATGATCCCGTGGCTAACTCCTTAGTCACATTGAGCTCATTATGATGATGCATTACCGAGTGGGCCCAGAGATACCTCTCCGTCATACGGAGTGACAAATCCCAGTCTCGATCCGTGCCAACCCAACAGACACTTTCGGAGATACCCGTAGTGCACCATTATAGTCACCCAGTTACGTTGTGACGTTTGGCACACCCAAAGCACTCCTACGGTATCCGAGAGTTGCACGATCTCATGGTCTAAGGAAATGATACTTGACATTGGAAAAGCTCTATCAAACGAACTACACGATCTTTTGTGCTATGCTTAGGATTGGGTCTTGTCCATCACATCATTGTCCTAATGATGTGATCCTGTTATCAATGACATCCAATGTTCATAGTCAGGAAACCATGACTATCTGTTGATCAACGAGCTAGTCAACTAGAGGCTTACTAGGGACACGTTGTGGTCTATGTATTCACACATGTATTATGATTTCCGGATAACACAATTATAGCATGAACAATAGACAATTATCATGAACAAAGAAATATAATAATAACCATTTATTATTGCCTCTAGGGCATATTTCCAACAGGAATGCTTTAACAATGTGTTGAAGGGTGTCCGGTCCTTGCCGGTGACCGCAATACTCGAGTACACTTTCATCAAGCTCAACGAGTACTTCCAAAAGCATTCCAAAATCACGGCCAAGTGGATTGGCGAGAAGATGGACTATCCATTGAAGGTTCATGATTGGTTGTTGCATCAAGCGCGCAAGTCTACCCATCAACAAGTCATAAAGTACAATGAAAAAGAAATGATATATCAAATAGATGAGCCGGGTGGGACAACAAGAGACGGTGTGTTTTATGGTGGAGTTGCGTACGAGGTGCACCTCAAAAACCGATGGTGCCAGTGTGAGAGGCCACACAAATATCATTGGCCTTGCTCGCATTTGATGACCGCAACACGGGCAGGAAACTTGCGCGTTTCCGATGGTACAACGGTGCATTTGCACGAATTTTCATTGGAACAAACGAGGTTGATGTGGGCGCCTCAGTTTAATCCTTTCCTTGATGAGTTACAATGGCCTGAGTATGATGGCCCAGACATTGTGCCAGATCCCGCACTCATGGTGCCACTGAGGGGGCGAAGAAGAAAGAAGAGGTTCAGGAGTGACATGGATGATCTAGCTGGATACACCAGAATGAAGCAATTTGGTAGTGGTCATTTCATGGAGATACCGGACACCAACAATTGTGGAGAATGCAACGACACGGTACACAACGTTAGGAGATGCACGAAGAAACCTAGAACCAACACCGGCACTAGTCAAACACGTGGAGGGAGGACTAGCCTTGGAGGGGGCCGTGGACGTGGAGGAAGGACAATTCTTAGAGTGGGCCGTGGAGGAAGGACAATTCTTAGAGAGGGCAGTGGAGGAAGGGCAATTCTTAGAGGGGGCCGTGGCCGTGGAGGAAGGACAATTCTTAGAGGGGTCCGTGGATCCGGTGGTTCTACAACACGTCGGGTTGATAGGGGAAGGCCTATCGACGTGTTGCTAAATCCGGATGGTTGAAATAATGTGAATGGTACTACTTGTCTCCATACATATCAATGTGTTGATATATTTGTCTCTATACATGTCAATGTGTTGATATATTTGTCTCTTTACATTAGGCATGGCTTCATATTTTGACTTAACATCTTTAATTGTTGTAGGCATGGCTTCATCCGGTTCCATGACGAGGCCACCGTGTGCTAACCAAGAAGACATGCCGAACAAGTGGCAGAACGCATCTTTGGACAAGGTGAAGGAGAAAGATGTGAAGATTTCGCCATGTTGGTGTGGAGATGTTTGCAAGGTGAAGGTGTCCACCGACCGAAAGAAGTCATGGACGGAAGGGAGGATATATTTTGTATGCCCCAACTATGCTTATGATCGTGCGCTTCCAACTAACGCATATGACCATCCACCGGTATGCTAGAGAAGTAACATGTTACCCTCAAATGTGTGTCAACACTAACAAAAATTTTGTATGCAGTCACCGCCTCCTCTATGCAAGTACTTCACGTGGATAGATCATGAAGTACCAGAAGATGTCCAAATTGACCAATATCAAGATTGTCTTAGGCGCCAGCGGCTGTTCGAAGAATCGTTTCGAAGAGGCTTGGAGGAAGAGCGTCGTCAGAAGGAGAGGATGGAGCGGAAGAAACGCGAGGAGGAGAGGGCAGGCCAAGCGAAGCTTGCTCATGAGGAGGAGAGGGCAAGAAAGCTTGCAAAGGCTCGCGAGGCGCAAGAGAAGGATGAGGCACGTGACAAGAAGGGGAAATGGCCCCGTATGAGTCAGTAAGGCCTTCGCTTCGGTGGACTCGTCATGTAACCAGATGAAGCCATGCCACATTTATCATTTATCATGAACTATGTAGTACTAAGGCAAGAAGCCATGTGTCGTGAACTTGTCGTGAATGAATTTGACATTTGTAATGAATTTGTCATGAGAACTAAAGTTTGTCTGCAATTTCTTTGTTACTGTGATGAAATTTTGTGATAAATTGTTGTGCAAAGTGTTACACCCCCTGAAAAACAAGGGAATTGCTCTGTTTTTTACCCTACCGCCACACCCCCAGGCGGTAGGGTAGGCTAGCCTACCACCACCCCCACTGGTGGTAGGGTGCCAAATACTTTCTGTACCCAATTTTGCCATTCTCCTGGCGGTAGGATTGACCCTACCGCCACCACCCTGGCGGTAGGGAGCCAAATACTTTCTGTATCCAATTTTGCCATTTTCTTGGCGGTAGGGTTGACCCTACCGCCAGGAGTGCTGGCGGTAGGCCTCTGTATCGTACCGCCATGGATAGTGGCGGCCCATTGTCCACATCAGCAGTGGCTGACGGCCGTCAGTGGCCGTCCAGGTACCTACCGCCAGATGGTGTGACGGTAGGACGTGCAACCTTACCGCCACACCCCCTGGCGGTAGGTAAAAGGATCAGATCCCGAAAATTTTCCACCCGGGGGTCAGATCCCGAATTTATATGCAAAAAGGGTCAAAACACTAAATTCGGCCGCAGAGGGGTGACACCATCAGTAACTACCAACCATGTGTTGCTTCGATGCCCCCGCCCTCTTTTTTTGTGTTGCCATGTGTGAGTTTACGACATTACATCGGGTGGTGTTGCATTTATGTATGCAACTTTTTGTATTTTCTGTGTTCTTGCTTCAGCAAGATGTATTGCCCCTCGGGCTGTTAAGGTTTTTTTATCCGGATCCCCACATAAATTGGAACATCGCTTTTGACCCGGTTTCCCACATAAATTGGCTTAATTTTCTTTTTAATTGAGATCAATATACATGTGGGGATGGCCCTCACCCCACCCCGCATTAACTGATTCAAAATAACATTTGTGGAGTAATTGAGAAGATTGTACGAGCACTGAGCACTGGGGTTTCTGGTGCATGTCAAGGAAGATGACAGTGTGGTGGATGATAAATGGAGCCTCCTGGGTCGCACTGATGATATATCCTACTTGCCGAGATGCGGTGAAGTTTGCTCATGAGAGAGGTCTTCAACTTCTACGCCTGGAGACTGGTTGTCATGAAGTACAGAAATTATGGGAGGTCATGTGGGTGAAATCAGCGGGATTCCATATTTTATGTGAGATCAAGGAAGTCGTAAGCACGTTCTAGGGATTCATGACTCATTTTGTTCATCGTCGTGCAAATGAGGCAGCTCATTACACTGCTAGGGAAGCACTAAATATTGATAATTTTGTAAACTATGATGTAATCCCTGGCTTTCCGACTCACATTTCGCAGTCGGAAATGCCTTCACCAATTCAATAAAGAGCCGGAGGGCGGAGAGCTTCAGGGAAAGAATCTAAGGTTACTTTTGAAGGAAAAAGGTTTCGATTTTTCAACATGAAATTGTGTTTTAGATTTGTTTTTTAGAAGAAACAAGGCCGGCCCATGTTCATATAGTCTCTACTCCTAATGAAGCAATTGGTAGGATTGCGTGCATGATTTTTTCGTCCCACCACTTTCGTCCGGTTTTTTTGTCCACTCCCCTCACCATCCCTTGACGCTGGTTTTATTTCCCTCAAAAGACACTATTCGCCTCACAAACCACTCCTCTCCCCAACAGCCCTTGGGGGCGCTAGGGTTCCTTCGCCGCCGCAGCACATGGGCTCCTCGACCAGCCCTGCCTCTTGCCGCTCCGCCCCCGCTTCCTTCTCCGCTCGTTGCACTCGCCCTTGCCTTCCCGATGGTCGCCGCCTTCCCCGCCGGTCCTCGCCTTTCCTGCTGCGTGCCTTACCCACAACCCCTGACAGAACGTCGCATCGTCGCTGACTGCGCCGCCTGCAACGCTCCACGGCGAGGCACGCACCACCGCAGGCCGCAGCGCTCCATGCCCTCCCTACTCCCACCTGCGCGGCTCCATGCCGCACCCTGTCGACTGTCGTCATCCTCGCCGCCCCTTCCTCTTCCTCCGGCTGTTTCCCGCGACTCCTTCGCCTCTTGGTAGCCACCATTGTAGGGATGCCGGCGGCGGCCACTGACTCCTTCGTGCACGCGACGGCCCAGGTACCTCGCCCTATTCCTCATCTCTTTCTTTCCCTCCCTCCCTCATCTCTTGCTTCTCTCTGCCAACTGCCATCTACATCAGCCTCTGGATCTTGGCGATTTCATGTCCTCGATGGATTTGAAATCGCCCACCATTATGAATCCGGTGTACACAATATGTGGGTAGCATTGTTGGGTCTAGATTTGAATGTGGAGCTGCATGAGAATTCAGTCAAGGCTTTAAAACATAAAGGAAATTTCCACTGAATTTTGTCACATGCAAACTGGCGGAAGGGGCTCAATAATCAGAGTATTCCCCTCAAGATGTGAACTGAGCCGCCGCCCTCAGTATGTGTGTTGCTTCTGCTGAATGATGCTCCGTTGCTGTTGTTGCTATATTATGATTTAGTACAACTTGTCTGAATGGGTTAGAAGAGGGGTGAGGAACTGTTTCGTGGGCAGTCATGTACGTTTAAGTTTCATTATCATCTTAAGTGTGAACTTGCTTCAAACTGTCAATTTGCCTTCCTGGCACAAAATTTCTCTGTAGGGGTGGTTGTATAGAAACATCTTCTTCCAAAAAGTAAATGTTTTCACACCAAATATTTAATGGTTTGTTCAGATAAGTGATGCAATGAGTATAGCAGTGTAGTCTTTGATGGAACTTATACTAAAAGACACTTTGTGATCTCTAAATACTTTATTTACCTCCAAGATTGTAGCCCTTAAACTAAAAATTAAATGCTTATTCCTCTATGTCCAGTATACTAGTGTGAGATGGTCTGCTGCCAAAGGAGTTGGCAGGATAACTGCATGTTTAACACATGTACTGTGTGAAGAAGTTCTATCAACAATTTTGCAGCATTTTTCTCCGGGTGAGGTTCGTTTATGATATATAAACTTCAAAGCATCCCTTTTTTTTGAAAAACAACATCGACTTTATTAATTAGAAATAATAGTTACATCGTCTGTCAGAAGAAATACAATATTTCCCATGGGCTCCTCAATCCAATCGCTAGTCATGGAACATTTAGCTAATCTAGCGAGCTCATGGCCTACTTTGTTCGCTTCTTTATTACAATGCTAAAACCTAGTAACCTGAAAATCACAGCCAGAAAATAACAATCCTCAAAGATTGCTGCCGCCGGTCATGTGGAATGACCTCTGTTCTTCATCGTGTCAATTGCTTCCATATTGTTAGAATTAATAATAACGCGATTGCACCCCGCCTTATGAGCCAGATATGAACCAAACCTAAGTGCCAGTGCTTCCGCTGTCAGAGCATCCAGACAACACTCGATCTTGTCGTTTCCACCTACAATGAAGTTTCCTCTATCATCCCTGATAACAGCCCCCGTTGTGCCCCTTAGTTGTTCATGATCAAAAGAAGCATCCACATTCAATTTAACAAAACCCATGGGAGGTTTGCTCCATCCTTCACTCTTCCTCTTTGCCTTTGGTGAGCAGGCCTGTACATAATTTGATGTTATAGCCCGAATCCCAAACCAGATTTGTGACGCCTCGTACCTTCCCCTCATGAACAAGCTTCCGTCTATTCCACCATAAGTACCACGCAGTTATTGCTATCAGCTCCCGTGTATTCTGGGAATCTAAAAAAGGCAATTCATGTTCAGGCATAAGAAGTAATACTTCCAGGACCGCTTCTCCTGCACGATCCACACCACAGGCTTTTTTAACCACTTCATACAGTCCTAAATTTCCCCACACTTCTTTTGCCTTTTGGCATAGAAATAACATGTGTTTAGTATCTCTGGTCCATTCGGACATGCCGGGCAAATGGGCGAAGTTTTTATATGTCTATTCGAGAGCGTCACACGACATGGTAGAGTCCCGTGAAGTGTACGCCAGACAAAAATCTTGACTTTTGCCGGACAAGCTAATTTTCCATATATTTCCCCAAATAGGGTTGGCCTTACTTCTAACCATGCCATTTATATACTCCAATTTTCTCCCATGTTGTTTATACCATTCTTCCAAATAAGCTGATCGTACATTGAATAGACCGTTCTTTGTGTAGCTCCAAGCAATAAAATCCTGCATTTATTCATTGGTAGAGGAATTTCCAGGACTCTTTGAGCATCAACTGGCCACAGAGTTTGTCTCACCAACTCCTCATCCCAAAAATTCGTCACTGGATTAATAAGGGCTGAAACTTTCGTCAGGATATTCCCTCTTCTAGGTGTAATGATTCTCCTATTCGCACAATTTGGGATCCATGCATCTCTCCATATATCAATATTTTCTGCATTACCAACCCTCCATATATAGCCATTCCTGAGAGATTCCACTCCCGCCATAATACTTTGCCAGGTAAAAGAGGAACCCTTTTTCAAACTTGCATTCATCAAATCACCATCCGGGAAATATTTTGCTCTTAGTATTGTGGCACATAATGATTGAGGATTATCCAGGAGACGCTAGGATTGTTTGGCTAACATGGCCAGATTAAAACAGTGTATGTCCCTGAAACCCATTCCTCCTTGGTCTTTTGGAACACACATCTTCCACCATGCCATCCAGTGCATCTTTTTTTGATTGTCCTCATCACCCCACCAGAAATGCGACATCGCGTCAATGATTCCTTTGCAAAAAAATTTAGGAATTTTAAAGACGGACATGGCATATGTTGGGATAGCTTGAACAACAGATTTAAGCAAAATATCCTTTTCCCCCGCAGATAGCAACTTTTCCTTCCATCCACTAATCTTCATAATAATCCGATCTATTACAAACTGAAAGCAGTCGCTTTTGTCCATCCCCACATTAGCAGGTAGCCCCAAATATTTATCATTTAGTGTCTCGGTCATAATATTCAAGATAGTACAAATTTGCACTCTATCTTCCATTGTTGTATTTGGGCTAAAAAATATGCTGGATTTTTTGACACTCACCCTTTGTCCCGAGGCGGCACAGTAAGAATCTAGAATTGCTTTCAAAGCCTCAGCGTTCATAGGATTCGCTCGCATGAGGATAAATGAATCGTCCGCAAAAAGTAGATTAGAAACTGCTGGAGCGTCTCTACTAACTTTTATGCCTGCGATATTCCCTGTCTCCTCCACCTTATCTAATAGAGCAGTTAAGCCCTCTGTACATAGCAAGAACAAATAGGGGGAGAGAGGGTCCCCTTGTCGTAGGCCTCTAGTCGGTTTGAAGCTGTCAGTCTTTTCGTTATTAAAGCGAACCCTATACTCCACAGAGGACACACATTGCATAATCAAATTCACCCAATTCTCCTTAAAACCAAGCTTCAACAAAATAGCTTTTAAAAAAGACCATTCCATGCTATCATACGCTTTATGCATATCCAGTTTGATGGCACATAAACCCTCCTTACCTGCTCCTTTATTTTTTATTGTATGGAAACATTCATATGATACTAGAATATTATCAGTGATCATTCTCCCAGGAACAAAGGCACTCTGAGTTGGGCTGATTATATCTGATAGAATTGTTTTCAAGCGCGCTGCAATCATTTTTGAGATAACCTTATATGCCACATTACATAAGCTAATAGGTCTAAATTCAGTAACCTTCTCCGGAGAGTGAACTTTTGGAATCATGACAATTGCAGTACCATTCCATCCCGCTGGTATTGAACAATTATTCACCACGTGGAGGACCTCATTTGTTAGGTCTTCTCCCAACATAGGCCATAATCTTTTATAAAAAATAGCGTGAAGACCATCTGGACCCGGCGCTTTCACCAATATCGAATAAAGCCTTTCTCACCTCCTCTTCCGTATATGGTTCCATCAGGATGCTATTCATCTCATCTGTCACCTTCCTTTTGACACGAGAGAGCACCTCCGGATCTGGTTGAGAGACTTCTGATGTGAACAAATTTGAAAAATACCCTCTAATATAGTCCTTCATCTCAGTACCTTGCACCCAGACTCCATTGTCCCCCAACAATTTCTTAATTTGATTTCTTTTCTTTCTCACTGTTGCCGCATTATGGAAAAAAGAGGTGTTACGATCCCCATGTAACAGCCAATTTGCACGACCACGTTGAACCCAATAAATCTCCTCCTGTTCCAACAAATTTTCAATAAGGACTAGAATCTCTTTTTGATGCCCTTGGGATTCCACATTCATAGGTCCCCTCCGTAGCTTCTCTAGCTCTTTTTTTAGTTTTTTAATTCTCTGTTTCGGTCCTCTCAGAGTCTCCCTATCCCAGTTATGCAGATCCGCCTGTATAGCTCTAGTACGATCCGCAAGGGATGGCCCAATACCCATATTCTTTGTTTTTTCCCATGCTGTGCAGACAATTTCTACTATAGTCTCCTCTTTAAGCCATCGAGCTTCAAATTGTCTGACTCATCCCCTTAGTCTACTAAATATATTGCCGTCATAATACTCCGTATCCAGTATGAGTGGGCGATGGTCGGAATGGACATGTTCCTCATGGATAATTGCAGCCCGAGGGAATTTTGTCGCCCACTCAACATTGCACACCGCACGGTCAAGTCTTTCCCTAGTATCTCCTCTCCTCCAAGTGAAAAGATCACCAGTACATCCCATATCCTCAAGGCCGCACTCTCCTAAACAAATGCGAAAGTCTCTCATCATAGCGTTTGGTCTCACATTGCCACCCTCTGTCACGACCGATTTTCCAGGTATTAATTTCCAGAAAGTGGCCGTTGTGCTCACCAGCCCCAGGATTACTGTTAGCTGATGAGGCACCAACTTGATACAGAAATTCCAAGCAAAAATACAAAATATGTAGTACAAGACCATTCTGGTCTGTGAGTACAACAAAAGGGTTGAGGGCGGAAGCGGTTTGTGGATCACCACGGTCTATGGGACTCCATTTCCCACAGGAACAGCTGACCAGGTTAACTCCTATCTTCGCGAGGCTGCTATCACCATTGCTTAGGTCCCAAGGCTGTCATCGCCACGCTCCTCTCCAAGCAAGCAATCTGGCCAAGACAATAGCCAGGGACAAGCCAGTGAGTACTTTGAATGTACTCGCAAACATTAAGAACACAGGTATAATATAATTGATCAACATACACTGAAATATTCTATGATCACATCGTCAGTCATAAATAAAATCTTGATGCATGCAAGCAGGTTATTTATATGCAACCGGAATATGCAATGACAGAATAGAAATAAAATGCACCAATCGGATGTCTGAAGCGACGTCTCGAAAGGATAGTAAAAGTGAGCATGCCTCAGTCGGGCGTCTTAGCGACACCACGTAAGGGGCTTATAAAGTAAATAAAATAACAAGCATGCCACAGTCGGGCGTCTGAGCGACGCCACATAAAGGGCTTATGAGAAAATGAAATAACAAACATGCCTCAGTCGGGTGTCTGAGCGACGCCACATAAAGGGCTTATGAGAAAATGGAATAACAAACATGCCACAGTCGGGCGTCTGAGCGACGCCACATAAAGGGCTTATATGAACATGAAATAACGAACATGTCACAGTCGGGCGTCTGGGCGACGCCACATAAAGGGCTTATAATCATAGTGAATATCCAGGAGGTGGTACCGTCCCAGGGATATTCATTATTTCAAACAATGCAAACGGTTAGTCCATAATGATAACAATCATAACCATCATATATCACATGTCATCATCAATATTCGAGTTTAGTGGTTTCTCCTCCGAAGACCGACACTAAGACCGACACTTGACCCATCCCAGACTGTAATCCTTAACCATGGACACGGCTATTCGAATAGGTTTAATATCTCTGCAGAGAGTGTACTCTTTACCCACGAGTAACGGATTCCTTTAGTCCATCGGACTAATTCCGTCTACGGTCTTTTAATTGAAACACACCTGACTTGCACACACCATCTTAACTTTACTTGTGTCAGGAATCACCCGCGACACTTGTTAAGCAAAACTCTAAGTGGGGAGGCTACAACCTCGCGTAGCATGGGATCAAATTTCCATCGCGCGCTCTAAGGGGTGCCCCCCTCTTGGTCCCAACCGGATACACCCATGCCCCCGAACCAGGTGGCATGCCTACCAGCTACAACCGGTATCTTCCACCATGGCCTCTCTGTATGGTGTGTGCCAAGACAAGGGTTAACAACTTACTGAACCATACCCCACCTACGGTAGGGACCAGTGGCAGTACGAAACAAGTATGGGGGTTACCGGAACAAGACTCGATCTATGGCCGACTCAGGAGGCTTAGATATTCCTTGCATGATATGTATAGCAAAACGTTTCAACCAACAAATCAACACTCATTATACCTTACTATGCCATACCGGACATAACCGTCCCGACGGAGACCGGCGATAAGCTCACGCCTACCCAAGGCAGAGGCTTTTCCGGATTCCTTTCCGGCATGCATGCAAGGCACATGAGGATGATTACCATCACATGTATATTCATTTCCAACAGCAAGGAAATCACTAATATGCATCCATGCAAAATGATCATATCACATGAAATAACAAGTTCTCCGAAATAAGATGGTGTTATAAACGTGTCAACTAACACACCAAAAATATTATTCCGGGGTTCAGAATGCTTGCCTTCATGGTGTGGAAAGGCAGGGTGCACTCCAAATCTTTTGAAAGCTTTCTTCTCTTCAAAAATCCTTTTTTCAAAAATATGCAAATAACACATATTTCAAAAACAGTACAAAAAATTTGTTTGGAAAATTTTCAAATAAATCTTAAAATAAACTAGACAGAATTTGAGAGATGTAGGAAAAAGAATCAATTCATTTGGAGTTATATTTAAAAAGTTATAGCCAGTCAAAGTTGTGGTCAAAAAATCTGTTTTAAAAAAAACCAGAAAAGAAAACGGTTCGAATGGAATTACGCTTTCGCACAGAGGAGACGTACTTGAGCCTTTACGCCTCCACTTATCCAGCATGGGCGGCGCGTGAGTCACTGACAGTGGGCCCGGGGGACCCACTGGTCAGGTTTGACTAGTCGACCTCCCTCCTCTTCCTCTGCCCCGAGAGGAGGCGGGACTCCGGCGATGCTCGCCGGCGAACGACGGCATCATTCGGGAAACGGAGGTCACCCGCGGGCTTAGGGGATCGAGACAGTCACTCCGGTAGTCATTACGGTCTCGGGGGTGGACGGAGCTGCCGGCGGCGAGCTTCGCGGCGGACGGTGGCCGTCGGGCAAAGTGGTTTTTCTCCCGCGGCGAGTCCCGATCAAAATCGAGCAGGGGGAATGGTTCAGGGGAGGAAGAGGGGGTTCTTGGTGAAGAGAACGGAAAGGGGGAGGCCCTGGTGGTGCCGGAATGAACGAGGCAGTGGCGGCGGCCGTGGTTGCCGGAGATGGGGAAGGAGACCTCCCCGGGTCGATTGGCTGCCAATGGGGGTCCTAGGGAGATGGCTTGGGACTGCCTGCGTGCGGAGACGAGCTCGGGGCTCCTTAAATAGGCGATCGAGGTCGGTTCCGACGGTGGCCGCGGATAAGGTCGCCGGCGACCGCCATTCTATAGCTAGGGCGTTGTGGCGGCGAAGAGCGCTAGTGGACACGCTTGTGGATGAGCTCGCGCTGTTCCAGGAGCCAGGTGGCGAGCGGGAGAGGCTTGGGCGGCACTGAACGGAGCAGGGGCTGTCGGCGGCCGTGGCGGCTAGCTCCTGGCCTGTCGGGGACGTGGCAAGGGCTCTTGGCGCGTTGCGGTGAGAAGGGGAGTGAGTGGCATGGCTCTGCAGGGCGGGCAGAGCCCAGGGGTGCGACGCGTCGGCTCGGGCACGGCACGTGCAAAACGCGTGCTCTGCTCGCGCCCAGAGCATGCACGGGATGTGTTCGACACAATGCCAGAGCACGCTAGAGGTCGCGGGAGAGGCTGGCAAGAAACAGGGCTAGGTTAGGGATAGTGGGGCGATCAAGGGACAAGGTGGTTAGGTGAGGAGACCAAGTTCACAATGCAAATTCAAGATCATGTCAAGTCTGGCCATGCTCTCCAGGTGTTTGACAAAATGCCACAGGCACCTAGGCTTTTCTTGGAGGGGCCAAAATCTCCAGATGGTGGTCTCATTGGATGCATAAGAAAGTGGTGAGGTTAGTTTGTGAAAAGCACAAACTTGTTAGTGCAAGTTTTGCAAAACTCCAGTTCTGGACAGGAGATAAATGGCAGTATTTCATGAACCAAAAATATTCAAATGGGTGCATGCTCCTGAACTTAGGGGTCTTGTAGGGTTGACTACAAGTAGGAGAAGACACAAGGTTACTGGAGCAAAAATAAATAGGGTTGTAGTAGAAATCACAAGGCTGGACCAGAATGAAAATGAGGTTGATTCACTCAAAATTTTCAAATAACATCACTGGGTTTTTGCATAAAGTTGAATCATATGCTACTACCAACATCCCATAATTTTGGTGGAGGCCAGAAATAAATATTTAAATGGGTTGTAGTGCAAAATTGCACTCTGGACCAGAGAAGAAAAATGGGTGTAGAGCTCAAAATATTTTATGAAATGAAGATGTTTTTGCACAAAAGTGATTTAAAAACATCACATGACATCTCCAAATTTTGGTTGGAACTTTAAGTGAATTTATCAAATGGTTGTAGTTCAAATATGGCCATGTAACCTTGGAAAAACCATTTTTCAAGAAAATAAAGATCAAGCAAATTAATTATGTAATTAGTTCTACTAATAAAAGAAAAGTTTTTCTTGAGAGGTTAAACAAGTCCAAAAACATATTTGAAAAGTTTTCACTTTGGGGAAAAACTCCATAATAACAAGGGAGAAAAATGTTCAAAAATAAAAAGGGAGCCCAGAAAATAAAAGTTTTAATTTCCTGGCAAAATTTTAATTAATAAAACAAGGTCAAAAATTTGGGGTGTCACACCCTCCTTTTCTGATGAAAGTAAAATCTTGTTGAAGTCCCCTAGAACCACCCATGGATGCTTCCCCATTATATGTAAGTTTCGAATGTTCTCCCAAGATAACTTGCGTTCCTTCCAGGCCGGGTGGCCATAAAAACCCGTAAACCGCCAAAATACATCATCATCATTCATAAAAAGAATATCAATAAAATGAGATGATACGTAGTTGAAGACAACTTTATTCAACTTATTACAAAACAAGACTAGGCCACCAGCCCGACCATCACTGTCCACTACAATCATCGAATTAAAAGATAAAAAATGACGCAGCTCATCAGCCTTACATTTATTCAAGTGTGACTCAGAAAGAAAAATCAAATCTGTCTTGTTCCGCCCGTGGAGTTCCAAGAGCTCGCGAACTGCCGTGGGGGCGAGCATGCCACGACAGTTCCATCCTAAGAACCTCGTTTGGCCCGGCGGTCCTCCTCCTCGGAGGCCACCGATACGCCATCATCTCCAACCGACTCCCTCCTCTGCTGTATGTAAGCCTCCTCCTCCTCTTTTTCCTTCACTACATGCGTAATAACCCCATCCACATCCCTCCTAGTTTGAACTCTACCCATACAAATTCTCTTAGAGGAAACACTCGTATCACCATACAACAGACGTTCATAGCTATCCATCTCTCTCTAAAGAAAATTTTAAATCACTACCCGCTGGTGGGGCACCAAAAGGGTTACTTCTCTTTTTCCCTATGATTTGATTTCGATCACTCTCTGACTTCTCATTTCCTCCCTTCTTTCTATCCTTTCTCACTTTCTTCTTTTTCTGACCCTGCATGGGAATTTTATCAGCAGCAAAAGTAAATACCCCAGTATCATTAGCCGTGGTTTGGGCAGCAAGCCTTGCCGCAACTGCACCTGAGAGTGCCTCCAGTACTCCAGCTTAAACAACAACATATTCTGCAGATTATTTGATCCAACCGCATCAGCAGAAATAGAAACAGCAACCGGTGGGGTGAGCCCCTAGCCCCCCTGGATCACAGCATCGGGCATGTCACCAGCAGCATGCACCAGTGCTGGCGTTGGTGTAGTCGTCCCCACAAGCTCAAGCACATGGCCCTCCTGGCCGTGCTTAGCGCCATGAGAAGAGCCGTCCCCCGCCGCCTTTCCCTGGCCCGCCTGGCTAGAGTTAGCAGAGGGTCTCGGTAGCGTTGGACGGTCCTCCTGACCAGGACCAGCGCCTGGGTGGGCCGTCGTTGGAGCCCCAAACACCCGGCCCTCCTGGTCGAGCGGGAAGCCCCCCTGGGATGGCCCACCAATCGCCGCAGCGGCTGTCGTCGTAGTAGTCATAGTGAGCATATCCGTGACCGTGAGGTCAGCCACGGCTTTGTTCACCTTGACCACACTCTTTTCCGCAGCTCTGGAGTAGTTGTTGCTGTTGGAGCTGGCAAACAAAAGTGTTCTTTTACTCGCCCCTGTTCCCTTCCAATATGCCTCTACACTAAGATTCTTTGAAAAAGAAGCAACCCTTTTATCCTTAGGTATACTACAGTAACGCTCTGAAGTATGTCCTACAATCCCACAACACTCACAGTACAAAGGAAGCTTCTCATACCTAACATCATACTTAACACTCTCAGAACTACCCAAAGGAGTAAACTCTACTGATGTCTTAAGAGGTTCATGCAGAATGATTTCCACCCGCATACGTAGATATTTCTCTACAATTAAGTGATCTCTATGGGAAACAACACTCACATCCCCAAGTTGTTCTCCTAATGTCCAGCCCATACTCTCAGTTTTGAGTTCAAAATCTAGGTCACGAACCTGCACCCATATTGGCACGCGTGGGGAGCAGGCAAGTCTCGTCCGGCCGGCCCTCCCCGCTTGGGATCAGAAGGGATCTCACCTAGGAAATCGCTGATTAATTCCCTCTTGCGCCGATTCATCCATTCTCGGATTTTTTTCCCCGATTTGCCACTCGCTTAATCACTTGCCTTGATTTCGCCTTGATCTCCTCCCACTTCTGGTCGCTGACTGGCCCGCCGAGCGTGCCCACCCCCGCGCGGGATGCCCTCCTCGCCGGGCGACCCACCGGAATTCCCTCCCTCATCTCACTCTCTCTCCTTTCTCCGTCGCCGCCTAGTCGCGGGAGCTCTTTTTTTTTTCCTGCAGCGTATTTATTTGTGATACTGCTATTTATTAAAACATCCTTGTGTGTTTGAAGAGTTTCACAACTTCATCTTCTAGGTTTTGAAATTGCAGCTTTTCTTAGTCGGTTCTATGCATAGAGAGGCTGCTTGGCTTTGGCTGAACTTTCTCAGAGTGTGTTGCTCCTCCCGATATAACTAATAGGTACATAATACAATATTATTGTTCTGGCACCAACTTGCATCCCACATGGTCTTACCTATACTCTTATAAAGTATCTGAGATACCTAAGTCACCCTATATAGTTATAATGCAGCCGATGAACACTTAGTTGATGAGCTCTTAAGGCTATAGAATTGCGCTTGCTTCTAGAGTACCTCCAGTCTCATGCGGTTAGAGCTATGCGAGTAATTATGGAGGTTTGACCAATAAGACCCGATCTTTTGAGCTGGTAGACATTGTAGGTCATGTGATCGAGTTCACATATTACTTCCTGGATTTAAACAGCTTCTCTCCTTTCAACTTGGATCAATTTATACAGTTGAAACTTAGAACAACTCTACTGAAGAGAAGAATATGATTTTTCCATAAGTACTTCCCCAAGCATGTATATTAATATATAATTGGCTTTATTGGAAATTATGTTACATAGAAGGTGGGCAACTATCTTATAATCAGTATCGAATTTTCTTGATTATTTATTAACGTGAATTTATATTATTAATTAAGATATCTCGCCTTAATTACTTTATATTAGCCGTTCTTCAAATACAGGACTGAAGCACAAAATAAGCGATTGGCAAGCCTACTCAAGTGTTTTATATGAACATCGACTCGTCAAATGTATGGTTGTCGAGTGATTCAGACGGTATATATGGCTACAAACTAAACATTCCCCCTCGAAGCCAGTTTATGGACTAGCTGTTTACAGTCCTAGGGACATTCTACGACTATACAATTACACAAAATTAAGGGATCATACAAATTGGGAGTCTCTTAAAAATCACAGTTATTTTCTGGTACTCCTTTTCTCTCACGAGTGGGCTCTCCAACTCTTTGTCGAATGTCAAGCTTTAGCTATACACCAGTTTCATGGTAATTGCCTTTATGTTTCCATGACGTTATGTTTTTTTTTCACTTGCATGATTTGAAAGAACTAATTCAGATTTTTGTACGATCAAGAATAGAAGGGGAGGCTAAGAAAATCATCTTTATGGGTAAGGCAATAACCGATGACTCAACTAGGAGATTGTTTTTACCTGCCAAAACGAGTTAGCGGCAACTGATGGTAGTTCATTTTTCCGATATATGATTACATTGGCCAGATATCCGCACCATTCTAAATTTAAGTGGTATAGTTTGTTTTCCTCCGTCATGGTTACTTTAGTTTCTGAAAAACATGTCAGCAGAAACGCATCCTAGCTTCGGTGGATCAACGACGCTGCCATGCACTACCGGAATCGCACCCTATGCCGACGGCCAGGGCCGTCGGCATAGCCCTGAATGGCCGTCGGGACAGGCCTATGCCGACGGCCCCCGTCGGCATAGGGCCGTCGGCAAAATATCCGTCGGCGTAGCCAGAAAGGCCGTCGGCATAGAAAGGCCGTCGGCATAAGACCTATCCCGACGGTGTCCGTACATCTAAGCCGACGGCCAAGGCCGTCGGCAACGTTATCGCCTAACGGCGGCCGCCGTCAAGTCTGCCCAATGACTTGTCTCCACGTGGCACCCCTATGCCGACGGCCTAGCCGTCGGCTTAGTAGAAAACTGTGCCGACGGCCAGACCGTCGGCATAGATGTGCCACGTGCCGACCGTCCACTGCTCGTGGGCCAGGGCTATGCCGACGGCCCAGACGTCGGCATAGTCTGAGATTAAGCCGACGGCCAGGCCGTCGGCATAGTACTTCAAACAGAGATCCCAGTTGCTGACACGTGGGCACCTATGCCGACGGCCGGACCGTCGGCTTAATTTCAAACTATGCCGACGGCTGGGCCGTCGGCATAGGTGCCCACGTGTCAGCAAAATTCCGAGAGAATGTGCATCCGGAGAACAACAGGGAGGCGCCGCCGAAATCCTGTCTCGGAATGGGGTAGAGCATGAACAACGTACCCAATCTACACATCCTCGGGCTGTCCGTGGAAAGCGCTGGACAATCTGAAAGAGCTGCGGTGATAAATATGCAATTGAATGCATATTTATCGATGCAACCCTTTCGGACGGGAGACGCCTAGGTTACGTCAGTTGACTTGAGAATGAAATCTAGTGATATGAAAAAATTGGAGGAGATGGACTTGTAGCTCACCCTCGGCTGTAGAGGAAGTAGTCGAACAGAGGAGGGACGATCCTTGACCAACAACTCCGATGACGATCACTCCACCGACATGAAACTCTACAAAACCTGCAAATTCCAACGCGACAAAAATTTAGAACATCACAACTCATAAAGCATATTCATCATCAACTCACAAATTTAGGTGCATTCATTTATTCTTGAATCATGTAGGGTTATCTCATCACATATTCATCATCATCATCACAACTAACAATATTAAATAAATATCCATCATCATCATCATCACAACTAACAATATCAACAATATATTCATCATCATTGTCTATTCATCATCATCATCGATTCATCTCATCGAACAAAAAATTTGTCTATCTCTATCTATATATCTAACAATCTATCTATCTAACAATCTATCTATCTATTGATCTATCTATCGATCTATCTATCTATATATCTAACAATCTATCTATCTAAAAACAGAAAAAAAAGGTGGAGGTCTCACCGGAGCGGCAGGGCCGGGGCGAGGCGGAGCCAGGCAGGGCCGGGGCGAGGAGGACGTTGGGGCGGGGAGGACGTCGGG